>NC_084663.1:28184165-28531665 GCF_028389875.1 Rhea pennata
CTCCCTCCCTCCTTTCTTTATTTTTTTCCCTCCGTCCCCTCTCGCAAGCTGTAAATAAAGCTCATTTGCATGTCTTTGCAGACAAAGTTGCTGCTGTACTAGAATAGAAACTGGGCTTACCTAGTTTGGCAGGGTATGCAAAGTAGGATTGGCTGGATCAATTAGAGAATTATCTATTTATGAAATGTCTAGCTGCAATGAAAAGAGCTGGTACAATTATGAACTGTTGTCTTGACAACTGGGAAGGACTGATTGGATCATTTTATCAGTAGGGTTGCTGATTTCAAAAGCAAGCTGCCGAAAATAGTAAGGGACTTGGGTTTCAGAAAAGGGATTTTTTTTTTTTCTTCTTCGTCTTTGCTAGTAGGGAAAAATGTAAAGGGGGTGGGGAGAGGGAAAGGGTTTCGCCAAGAAAGGTCCGTGATGCAGATTTATTGGCAAAAAGCCAGAGTTGCTATTGTAAATTTCCTCGTCGGTTTCAATGTCAACCCAAGCTCGTATTTGAACCCGGAATCAGGGCAAAAGCATTATCACTCTGTCACTTTGTTGCCAGAAGTGGATTTTTTTTGTTAATATTTTACTGTTACATCTGACAGGATTTCACATTTTCTGTAGCCCGCCTTTAGTACGTTGAACTGCCAGACAGAGAAATTAATACCCTGAGTGACTGTATTTTAATTAAGCAATTTCATGCAAATTACAAATTTTAGATTGCCAAATAATATATTGCACAAAAATTGTAGGCTGGCTGATCTGATATGCATGGAGTATTACTCTTCCAGGCGCTGTGCATACATGGGAAAATGAACAAAAATGCTAATTTCCAATCTACTATGCAAACGGTAAAAGATGCCTATTTAGATACATATGCTTTCCTTAGGAAGGGTAAACAGTTCTTTAATTTAATATAGCTGACACTTGAAGATGTGTTTTTCTCTTTTACAAAGATAATTTTTGCATTGAACAAGTAAATGAGAATTCAAGTAGAAAACATCTTGTTAATGGCGACTAATAAAAACTAATATTGCATGCAATATAATGATATTAAACCTTGTAACTGGTACATAAAGCAAGATCATTCCTATTGTTGCTCTGTCAATGAACATCAAATATGCTCGCATATTAAATATATACATTCCGACTGGGAAAATTGTTAACCCTGTGTGTAACCAGTTGAACAATTACCAAGTACGGGGAAGGGACGGGAGCAGGAGGCACAAAACGTGACATACTTTAAATAACCCAAAATGGGCAAACGTCCCTCTGCTCGCCTGCTAACGAAGGAAAGAAAGTGGGAAACTTCTGCGGTGGCGGCGAGCCCGGGGCGCCGCGGCGCATCCGCCCGCAGGGGCCGGCGGCCGCGGAGCGGCTCTGCCGCGGGAGGGCGGCTCGGGGCCGCTCCCCGCCGCGGGGCTGCGGGCGGCGGGAGCGGCGGCGCGGCCCCCGGCAGCGCCCCACCGCCGCCGCCTGGCCCCGCGGTGCGGGCGGCTCGCCGCGCCCGGCCGCTGCCGTCCGCGGCGCCCCTGGACGCGGCACGGCGCGGCACGGCACGGCACGGCACGGCCTGGCGGCGCGGCGCGGCGCGGCGCGGCGCGCACAACCTGCGCACGCAGGCACATGCACATACACGCCCGTACGCACGGCGGGCTGGTGCCGCTTCTGGCACCCAGCAAACGCCGCTCAGGTCTCGCAAATCCAAAGTTTGCAGAACGGGATTAAGCAGAGGAGAGGCTCGTCGCCTCTGCTCGCAAAGCCTCTCTGCAAAAGAAGTAAGCGGCACTGTGATAGCGACTCGCGAGAGAACTATTTTTTTGTCGTTTTCTGAGATGATGATCTGCTAAATAAGCAGCTGCAATTCCACAGAGCCTCTTAAGATAAAACTTTATACGAGCCCCGGCATCCACTCCTGATCCTTTTATCAGTGGGGCTACTCACTTGAGTAAAACCATCAGGGCTTGCCCCTGGTTTTGCTTTCTATCTTAATAACGACTTTATTTCCCAACACCCTGAGCAAACATCAGCTTCTCTGTAGGAATCAGCTGAGGCTTTCTAGATGCTGTACACACTTAACCTGGTTGCAAATTTAGCAGTCCTAAGTACCGCACCTACAATTATTTCTGAAAGTGGGTGGGTATTCTTGCAAGTCCTGAGCATCTTAGCCACATTCACTGGCAAGATAGGCTGAATATAGCAAGACTGAAATGTAGAATACTGATCTGAATTTTAACCACACTGTAGTGTTTTTCTTTTATATTTTTCATTTTTTACGTTTTTCTTTTCAGGGGGAAGAATCATTTTTAAAAATCAGTATTTTAAAATAGAGATAGTTCATCACAGAAACTAATACATTCTAAATTCCTTCTTCCCCCCCCCCCACCCCCCTTCAGAATGTAAACAGTGTATCCAGCTTGGTAAGAGTCCAGTGGCTGATTTTGTTGAAAACACGAGTAGGTAGTTGAGGCAATGCATTACCTACTGTTAGTTGGATCTATTTTACATTAAAAAAACTCCTTTTTTTTTTTTTGCTAAATTCTTCTAATCCAAATTTGAATCAATTTTGAATTTAGTTTTTATGAAATAACTATTCATGTCCCATCACAAGAAGAGAATTATTGTCACATCTATTCTCTGAAATTCATGGAAACGATGACGATGTCTGTGTATCTTTGTACATATATACAGAATTCACGCTTTTTTTAAGATGTTAATGGAAGTGTCTGTGTGTCTTTAGTCATTTATAGCAAAGACATAGTTCAGGTTGTCAAAAGAAAGCATCTTTCAGAGGTCCCAATATCAGAAAAGCATTTTCCAGCTTATAGAAGGTGGAGTTAGGATATATGAAGATCATTGGTAAGCAGCATTCAGTTACAGCAAAGCCATGTCGTATTTTCAGTTACACTAACAATGTTCGTCTATATTAGATTGATGTTCCTGAAAGCAGCACTTGTTCCTGAATCATTACGTACTTGTGCAGGATTTTGGATATTATTGTCCGAATGCAATTATAGTATTGCAGTTCAAATACTCTCTCTGCTTGTAAGGTAGTAAAAATTAACGATGACTTTTTAAGTAGAATTTTCCACTCACATCACTGGAGAATCTACTTAAAAATTGATGGTACACATGGCCATCCTGTGGAAAGTAGACTATGCATGAACAGAAATATCTGGATAAATTATAGCACCTTCTTTTAAAAAAAATGAAAAATAAACATTTTTGCTCCGATTAAGTGCTGATCAGACTGTTCTCTGGAAATAACATAATCAAAATATTTTGTCAATTTTCTTCAGAAAAGTTTTTCTGTTTGTTTTTTAGTCAATAAAACTGTTTCATTTTTGGTCAAATGATATTCTGGGAATTTTTCCACCAGCTGTCAAATAGTTTGTTGGAATGATTTCTGTTTCATTATTCAGCCAGCTTGAGGGTTTTCACTCTTGTGGTATTTGGCAGGGCAAATATTTTCAATACCTGCAACTGACCATCTTATTAACTGTGAAAAATTTCACTTGAACAATAATCAGTGTTCTGCCAAAGAATCACAGTAACTTATTCCAAAGTACATTACTCAATCAGAAATCTTGGGCAACATTCATATGACCTTTGCCTGCTTTCAAAATGCAACATTAATGCGCTTTTTTCGTGTGTGTGTGTGCAGAAATCAAATAGTATAGGTTAGTTTTTAAAAGAGTTTCAGCAAAACAATTATTATACTTTGGATAATGATATCAAGGGAACTCACCTTGCAACCTTTACTCACATGAGTGAGTAATTCCTACTTGCATAAGAACAACCAGGAGTATTTGCATGTATAAGGATGTAACACTTGCAGGTTAAACTCAAAGGTCCACAATACAACAAAATATTTAAGTGTAGCAATTACTTTTACTGTACAGAGAGAGAGTGCTGAATTGGGACTATAAGTGATGCGGTGGCTGATGTTATTTTGGAGCTAAAGTGTTTTGTCCCTTATAGAATCATAGAATCAGTAAGGTTGGAAGGGACCTCTGGAGATCATCTGTCCAACCCCCCGGTTCAGCAGGGTCACCTAGAGCATATTAGACAGGGTTGTGTCCAGGTGGACCTTGAAGATCTCCAGAGAAGGAGACTCCACAACCTCTCTGAGCACCCTGTTCCAGGGCTCTGTCACTCTCACAGTGAAGAAATTCCGCCTCACGTTCAGGCAGAACTTCCTGTGGTTCAGTTTTTGCCCATTGCCTCTTGTCCTGTCACACGGGACAACTGAAAACAGTTTGTCTCTGTCCCCCTGACATTCTCCCTTCAGGTACTTGTAAACATTGATGAGATCCCCCCTCAGTCTTCCCTTCCTCAGGCTAAAAAGGCTCAGCTTTCACAGCCGTTCTTCATAGGGCAGATGTTCCAGCCCTCTGATCATCTTCATAGCTCTACACTGGACTCTCTCCAGTACCTCCATGTCTCTCTTGTACTGGGGAGCCCAGAACTGGACACAGTGCTCGAGATGAGGCCTCCCCAGGGCTGAGTAGAGGGGCAGGATCACCTCCCTCAACCTCCTGGCAACACTCTTCCTAATGCACCCCAGGAGACCATTGGCCTTCTTGGCCACAAGAGCACATTGCTGGCTCATGGTCAACTTGTCACCCACCAGCACTCCCAGGTCCTTCTCTGCAGAGCTGCTCTCCAGAAGGTCAGCCCCCAGCTTGTACTGGTGCCTAGCGTCATTTTTCCCTAGGTGCAGGACTCTACACTTGCCCTTGTGGAACCTCGTGAGGTTCCTCTCCGCCCAACTCTCCAGCCTGTCCAGGTCTCTCTGAATGGCAGCACAGCCCTCAGGTGTATCAGCCACTCCTCCCAGCCTGGTATGATCAGCAAATTTGCCGAGGAGGCACTCTGTCCCCTCATCTAAGTCATTAATGAAAAAGTTGAACAGGATGGGACGCAGTACTGAGCCCTGTTATGTTAAAGTCTAAACTCCTATTTCATGTTTTCTATACAAAATTAGGAAAGTATTTGTAAAAAGGGATATGTGAGAAATGATGAGGTAGAAATGTATTAAAACATGAATACAAGATAGTAATCAAATCATTACTTACGGATATCTCAGGTAGACTTCTCAGGAATCAAGGAAAGCCAACAAAGAAGCTGGGCTACAAACTGCATCTTTTTGAGATTCCTTAAAATGAAACTGTTGTCAGTGACACAAACATTTGTCCAAACTCCCTCTAGGGAAGTAGCTCAGATTCAGGGAGGAATTTCTGGACCAAAACAGACACTGAAAGAGCTTCTCATCATAACATGCTGCTATAGGGAGACCATAGTGCTGTCTGATCCACAGCAGGAACTTGAACTTTGATCTATTCTATCCAAGAGAGATACTCTAGCCACCTTTGACTAGTCTGGAATGCGCTCTCTCTCTCTCTCACTCTCCTTTTTTAAAGTGCAACAATTTAGTTTCATTCTGATGAGGAGTGAAAAGAGGTTTCAAAACGTTTAAATTTTTCAAGTAAAGGAATTGTTACTTTCCTGATTGCTCTTTCTAGACCACTCAGCAATCTGAAAGAGCTTTATGCTTAAGCAAAAGGCTCTGAAAAGAGTAAGATTTAGCCCTTATGAAACTGGCAAAATCTTTTGCAATTGCTTTCCGAATGAATGGTTGAACTAGTGTACTTCAAAATTTAATAAATTGTGTATAGGTTTTGCCAAACAAAAATATATATATATATTTTGAAGACAGGAGCATTAATTTGTGCTATATTACAGAAACACTGTTTGCACCATTATGCTAATATTTCCATTCCAAATCTGCTATTTAGGGGTGTATAACAACTTCTTTATAAAAAATCACTTATAACTGCAAAAAGGCACAGAAATCGATCAAACTTGAAAGTGGCTTTGGATAATTTTTATGTGACAGAAACACTAGCAACAACAACAACAACAACAAAAGAATTCATTTATGCACTTCTACAATTCAAAAAACTAACTCCCACTGTTCAGGCTGATAGCCTATACTGAGACTTCTTATAGCACCTAAGAAGAAAATCATATACAATGCAACTTTTTCATTTCCTGCAGGGATAGAGACTGACATATATTTACTGTTTTAAAAAGAAAATATTTATATAGTCATTTTTAGCATAGATTTTTGATAAAATTCAGTCTTGGTGAAAGATATGCATCCCTTGATGACATCAGCAGAGATATAGTTCTGCTCACCATGCCTTTTATATCTGTGTTTAGGAGCTAGATAAGCACAATATAAATGTGTCAGAGATGTTCTTATAAACAATGAGGGGATAAGAAGCTCTCAGGAGCTGAAATTGTTTTTCTATTGGTGGATGGAGAAAATCTAGAGCATGCCTTGTTTGCTAAAAGCATGTTTTTAATCATGCGTCGGAACATGGCAAGAAACTTCTTCCTGGAACACTTATCTGGAAACATGGTAAGTGGCACCGACAATTATGACTGTTTCCAAAATACAGGATGGAGATTGGGAGTGTAGTTCAGCATTAGGAAGCACTTTAGCATCCTCTTGGAGTTGCAAGCTCTCTCTTATTAGTTAAAGACAAAGTTTCTACACCTCTGGAGAGCTGTCTCACATTGTATCCAGGGCAGAGGTCCCTGCCAGCACTGCTCCACTCCTGGGAAGGTGTGACATAATCTTGTCCCTTTGAGGATACCTCTCATGCAGGGGGTTAAAAAAGCTGCCACACTGTGTAGGCCATGAAATGGCTGTAAGTCTTCAGAGGGATACAAACAAGAGAAAAATAAAAGCCTGGCTGAGCTTTAGATATAACCTGTCAGGAATGGGGTGGGGGGCACTCCAGAAAAGGGACAGTACAACTGTTATTTATTTGTTTGTGTGATTGATTGGTTGATTTGTTTGTTTGTTTTTTGATTAGTGCACTGCCATTAAGTGATCTTTTTCTTCAAGTCGATAACGTTGCAGTCATCTGACTGAAACACTGTAGGTTTCTTTTCACACTTGTTGGCCATTCTGAAGCATCAACAGTCTTTCCTTCTGGTTAGCTATTCATTTCTTATCAAGCTAGGCTAATATTGGAAATCATTTTTCATGCAGATTTGCCTTCTTCTTTGATATGATCATTCAGAGTTCCTCTCTGATGAAATGCTGATATCTGAACAGATCTTCCACCAAAGTTCTGCTACCTACACACTTAGAGACATAATTCATGGCACTGTAGCACATTCTCTTTACCACAAAGATGATTCACTGCTACAAGAAATAAACACCAGTGTTTAAGATATAGTTTCTGGCTTGTTGAGAAGTAGCTCCAGGCCCTGCAATTCCTTCCCATCACACTACACAAAAGGAGTCATTATGATTATAGGATGACTGTGAATCCAGGGGAGAGGAGAAAGAAAAGACAGATTGTTGGAAAAAGAGCCTGTCTAACATTTAACACCTGCATATGCACAAGACTCACACCTATTAGCACAAGAGTAAGTGAGAGGGAAAGGAGTACATAATTTGGCAGTGCAGGCAGAAGTTGGGGAAAAGTGATCTGTATATAGCAATTCCCATGGTAAAGCAAGATATTGATACTGATATTTTTACTGAATAACGTGCTATCAGCTCCTCTGCAGACCCCAGGTAATCTCAATGGTACCTTCATAAGGTCACAGATCAGAGGAGTCTACACAAACGGGGTACAGCAAGGCCTGCTGCTCTGAACACCATGGAGACAGCCTGATTGGCACAGCTGGTCAAAAACGTTTCCCTCAGATTCTGTTTAACACTTACCATTTGAAATAGCCATTTCTTTAAAGATTTCTTTTTGAATTTCAACCTTTTCTCTGCTTTCCATTGGCAAAATGCAAAAACAAAAGGGAGAAAGAGGAGAATGAGAAAAAATGAGAAAAATCAAAAAGAAAGGAGGGAATATAGGAAGGAAGGATGGAAGAAAAGAAGGAAGGAAGAAAAGAAGGAAGAAAGGAAGGAAGAAAGGAAGGAAGGAAGACAACTGTCTGTCCTTTCTGTTTTGTTTTTGTTGTAGAAAACAGCAGCTTTTGGAATCCCGCAGAATCTTTTAGTGATTACTGGTATGTTATTCACTGTACTGAAAGTCCATTTCAGTAAAGAATAAAATGTTTCAGATTAAAATGTCAATGTTTATGCTCAGATGGCCTCAGATCTATGGGATTAGAAGTATTTTTCCATGGGTTCCTGATTTCCACACATTCTTCATTCTGCATGGCTGCAAGCCATGCCTCATAAAGGTGAGAACGTGGCATAACTTTGCAGACATAAAACCACAGTTCTTTGTGGTATGCTTTTCAGTTTTATATAAGGCCAAACGTATGGTGAAATTCTAGTTACTTTAGTCAGTTCCATGGGCTGAGGCAACCTGAGTAAGGGAAATCTGGAGAATTTGGTTTTCGTATTAAAATATACATAACATAGATTTCAAAGCACGGTTTATGTTCACAAAAGCTGCAATATTATGTTTCTTTTATTCAGGTGATTTTGGCAAAAACTTTATATCAAAAAACAATTTTCAAGCTAACTCAAAGTCCAATTGGAGAATAAAATATTATGGTAAGTAGTACTGTTGGTATTGATTTCTGTATTTTAACACCTCATGTAATTGTATACTATTTGAGGAAGTCAACTGCTGCTCCTATGAGTGCAGAGTGCTGTTGCAATTACTATTGCAAGCAAAAAGAGCTATTATCAGAACTACAGACTTAAAAGCCTGAGTTACTCTTCTACATTTTTGTTGATATATGAGCAGCAGTCATTTCTGTGATAAAAACAAAACACAAGAAAAAGGTGCAGCATTTTTAAAGCACCCTCAATCAGTTTTTGAAACTTAGTAACCTGATACAATTTTTTTTCAATGCTACATTATGTTATAGCCCTTTTAAATGCTCATTTTATTAATAACACCTTAAACTTCTTCTTTTGTGAATGAATGGAAGCAGTATCAGACAAAAATAAATGTCATATGATGCTTTTATACCTTTTTATAGTGTGAGTTTTCATTGCTTTCTTCTTCCTTTTTCTTCTCTAGCTTCTGATATTTCTCCAAACACCTTCCTTAATTTGGAGAATGTAACATTAGAATAATTTCATATTTAATTCAATTATAAAGCTCCAGTTAGAATTTATCAGTTAGTAGATATAATTTTAATAAAACAATTATAGCTAAGAGATAATTTTTATATATTTGAACACTTTCTTGTCCTCACCTGCAAGGTGTCAACAGTGTTACAAATAGCTGCAACTGCTGTCTGTCCCAGTGAAAGCATCAAGGGAATGATAGGTGCAAAACAGATCAGGAAGCCTAAAATGATGTCTTCTCTTCACCTATATACATTTCATGCATAATTTCTTAATGAAAATCAAACCCTTATCTTCACAGTGAGAACTGTTCATTTACTGCAATGCCATCTTCACTATACCTGCCAGCAATCCCTGACTTAACTTTCCTCACTCTCCCCCGTTGCATTGCTTGCTGTGTCACATATATCATTTCACAAATGCCACTGATCCCCCTTTCTGCTTCTTTTGACAAGTCACAGCTTTTCCCATCTTTCTTTTACAGTTCACAGGATCTTGAGCTTCTCCTTTCTTCTCTTCTGTGAAATACCTCTTCACAAACAGAGCATGACCAACGTCCCCCACATTCTGCCTTAAGTCTGCTCTCGTCCCTGCTCAGCTTTGTTCCCTAGAGCTGTGCCCGAGCTGGATGTAGGATGAGCATTCACCAACATTCTTTACTGAAAACTGTATTTAGCTCACTAAAAAGGGCTGGAAAGGCATCCTAGGACCATTCTTTTATATCAGCTTTCTCACGAGCCCTGGACCTTTTATGGGGGTAGGATCTCACTTTGGGACTACAATGCACCTATCTTTTCTTCTGAGAGAAAAATATCCCAATTCTTTACTTATGCTGCCCGCTGACTCTCATACGACTTGCTTCATAATGTTACTGAAAAGAAGAGGGAGGAAGGGACTTGCCAAAAAAAGCTTCTCTATGTTTATCTACTCTCCATTATTAGATGGCTTTGAAAAATGAGAGGCTAATACCTTCTCCTTGCTCAGTGTGGTCACTCCAGAACATCATGGATGCTAGGAGGTAATTTCCACTGATACTGCCTATGTTACATCTAGTCTGTGGAAAAAAAGAGGGCTTCACTGTGTGATACTGCCTAGTGGCTCCTTCAAAAAACTATAAAAATCTGCAAACTTTCTAATCCTCGCACAAGCATTTAGTCATGAGGGTGTTACTGCTACTAATAAGAGTCCTTCAACTAAATCTCTACACCCTCCTATAATAATCTACACAAGAAGTAATGTTCTGTAATGCCATTCAATCTCGATTTTTATGTCATGCCAGTCTAATATTCCTCAGTCCATGGAAAATATGCCTTCAGAAAATAGCCTGGGATGGAATGGGAAAAGACTCATGATCGGATGGTAATCAGTCACTGAAACAGAGTTCTTTCTAGTGAGTTGATAAGCCAGACACTCAAGATATAAAAAGCACAGGGATGGTTTGTGCCAGGTACAGTCTCTAGCTGGAAGTTTTGACTCTAAAAACCATAAAGAAAAGAACGTATTCTATCCACTGAGTAGAAAAAGAGAAGTTAAGATATCTGAGAAAAAATGGGAGCTACCTGATCTATAATCTCCAGTTTATTTACAGCTGATGCAGAGAGATGCTAGAGAATGGATGCAGGGCAAGCTAGTATCGTCCAAAAACACAGAAAGAGGAAATGATAAGGCAAAATCAGGAGACCACACATCTACAGGAAAGAAAAGATTTTCAATATTTCCTTCATCCTGCAGAAGTCTTCTCATGGTAGACAATATTAGAGTGAGCTTAAAGATGAGCTCAGAGAGCTGTTCTTTGAAATTCCAGAGTCTCCCCAGCTTTTCCCGTTTCATCCTGGATACAGGAAGTAGGATGACATATATTCTGAAGTGACTGACAGAAGTTTTCACTAGGAGTCTTTTGTGACAGAACTTCTGAGAGGAAAACAGATTCAATGTGATGCTGCTAATTAGACACAAAGAGCAGGAGAATTTGTCATATGGACATACCCAGATTTGGTACGTGTTCTGTTGGGGTGACATATAACTGTAAATAGCAGCAGGCATACCTAAGCGGAATTCAGCATCCCATTAGCACCAGCAGATATGGGGTGAGTGCCTGCATTAAATGCCAAAGCTGAAGCCACAGAACCGGGAAACCCTTTCTACCTTTTGTCCACTCAGGCTGGGCAGCCTATGACTGCATAAAACATAGGCAAAAAGAAATAGATTATTAGAAACTTATAAATAAATAAATGGCTTTTGCTGCACATTGAAGGACCTATAAGAGGCAATTCATGCTGAAGAGACAGAGGAAGAGTCTCCACTTTATAATGCTTAATGAATGAAACAACTGACATGGAACTTACAATGATGTTAAACAAAGTTAAACTACAGTAAATACTCCTCAACCGGTATTTTTTTTTTTTTGGGGGGGGGGGGAATATATCTTGTCAGATGAATTTGATGATAAGTTTGGCCGAGAACACTAATAAAGTTAATAGATGCAGGCTTGAATAAGGCATTTGACTTACCTGCACACAGTGTTCTGAGTAAGACATTATAAAGTCATAAGCAAAAGACCTAGATCTCAGAGGATAATAATATTTAAGAGTGAGGAATGATAAATATCACATAGGGTAGGTCACTGGTACAATATAGTAAACTGCATTGATTAATGGTTCATATAAATAAAGTATGTTTTGAAATGGCTAAATAGGAACATGAGAAAAAAACAGAAAAGTACAGAATGAGAAACCTCTCTGGAGAAGAAGTGATTGTGAAGATTAGTTTGGCCTCATGTGAATCAGCATCTGGAGCTCTCAGGATGCTAGATTTTCTTTAACAGGGATAATAAAATCCTTATTTATACACATTGGAACTTAAGAAGAAGAAAAGAAGTTATTTTTAACCTATCACAACTACTTAAACATTTGTTCTGTTCATCTTTCTAAAATTCAGAAAAGCTGTTGAAATGTTACAGAGGTTTAAAGAAAATTCTGGAATATGAAATTGAAAATTGTACCATCCAGTGAAAGATTCAAGAGACTTGGTCTACTCAATTTATTGATAAAAAAATCACAATCCTTAAATAGCTATATGGGAAACAGAAATTTAATAAGATGGCTCTTCAGTCACACTAATGAAAGTATAATAAGATCCAATAGCTTGAAACTGAAGCTTGAAAAAATTTGGCTAAAAATTAGGTGCAAAGTTTTTGACAATGAGGGTAACTAGCCACTATAAAAATGTCTTAAATGTTTCTATGGATTAATTGAGGATTTTTTCAATAAATTTTTTTTTAATGATATGTTGTATTTCAAACAGTTTTTATTTAAGAAAAGTCCTCCAGCCTTTTTTAAACAGGAGGTGTGACTATGTAACCAAAATGTACCCCTACAAGATCTACCCTGTGTGGACCTTAAAATAAAACACTTAATGTCCAAATGTTTGGACATTTGAAAGTTTAGTTTTCCAGAAGTGGCAAAGATAGCTGCAGGTTGCACATGGAATTTCTGCCTCAGATGTGTTCAAATAACACTTTGATGCACAGTTATGAAGTACCTGCCCCAAATCTTTTCAGATACAGCAAAATAGCAAGACAAAACAGCTTTTCATTTCCTGAACATGTTGAATAGTGAATTTACTGAATGTAGACAAGCAAGCTGAATAAATATTTCTTTACTGACAGTAGAATCTAGTGTGGAAATTCAGCCAATGCACATTTGAGTGTTTTTGCTCTGGGCCTAGGGACTACTATCAAATATTTCTAACTAAAAGATACTCAAGAGGATATAGAAACTCAGAATTTTCAAAAGACTATGAAGTGTGAAAATAAGAACTTTATTTTGCTAACGGTGAAACCTGTATTTCTACTCATGAAGCCAGATGAGATCCAAAATAATAATTAGATTCCTAAAAACATAATTTGAGCAAATCCTAACCAGCATCAGAGCTGAGAGGCTACAGATACCCACACTTTTAATCAAGAAAGTAATTAAGTATGAAAAGTTCTGCTAGATTTTAAGCACTTTTCCATTTCAGACAAGCATAGCAGCTGGGCCTCTTCAGCCTGTGGAAGAGAAGACTGAGGGCATCTCAGTCATCTTGTAGGCATCTTATCGATGTCTACAAGTACCTGAAGGGAGGGTGTCAAGGGGACAGGGACAAACTCTTTTCAGTTGTCCCATGTGACAGGACAAGAAGCAATGGACAGAAATTGAAGCACAGGAAGTTCTGCCTGAATGTGAGGGGGAATTTCTTCCCTCTGAGAGTGACAGAGCACTGGAACAGGGTGCCCAGAGAGGTTGTGGTGTCTCCTTCTCTGGAGATCTTCAAGGTCCACCTGGACACAACCCTGTCTAACATGCTCTAGGTGACCCTGCTGAGCAGGGAGGTTGGACTAGGTGATCTCCAGAGGTCTCTTCCAACCCTACCCATTCTGTGATTCTATGATAGGTACGTGTCCTCCCTCTGAGGCCATTTGTGTTCAAAAACCGTCTCTGTATTTTGTATTGGAGTACTAAGGAGTTGTGAATTTAGTTGCCTTCAAACCAAGAAGAATTCATCCTGGGTTATCACATATTATATAGTCACTTTAACAACAATGCTTTTATTTAAAAGACTACTTATTTTTCCAAAGAATTGAATGTGTCTGTCAGCTGCAACTGAAAGGCTGACTTAATTACCAAATTACAGGAGGCAAATCTGACATATACATCCCAGCCACACAGAAACTTGGTGAAAAGGGCCACAGAATTGATCTAGATTAAAAACATATACACACACTTCTTTTTATTTGACTAGGTTATTTTTATTTTGAATCATTAGTTTCCTATCCAATTCACCTTTCCAGGAGTGAGGAAACTTAACGGCTGCCTAAACTGGCATTCTAACATTGCTACTGAAAGGTAAACAGACGTGGGAAGACCAGATTATCATCAATAATCTGTAAATTCAATTTTGTTTTAAAAAACTCCATCATATCAAAGAAAAAGTTGTGAGCAAGGTTCTAGCAATAACTGCAAAGATCAGATCAATACAATGTATTAAAAATTTGGAAAAGGTTAAAGAAAATAGGCAAAGAAATTATATTATTCCTAGGCAATCCTAGGAAGTTCCGTACATTATTACAAATCTGACCTAATCCATAATAAAACAATCACAGCTTTAAACTTGCCATGAAAGCAGGAAGAATTTACTGCTGGGAGAAAAGACAAGCTCAAGAACAACGAAAGATATAGTATAGCCTCACCTCCTACTTTGGCACTTTCAATGAGAAACTGTAGCTCCAAGTGAGACTTGAGTGACCAAAAAAAAAAAAAAAAAAAGTGTTAATTTAGTACAAAGATTCTCTACAAATGACTACAAATGACTAGGGAGGGGAGTCTATCATCTGTGAGCATCTGTGAGGAGCTCTGGGCAGATCACTCCCTCAGTGGCTCCCTCAGTCGCACCCATGCGATCGCTATGTACTTGCTTTAACAAAGAAGCTGTGGAAACTTGTTGCTAGAGCAAGCTGAGAAATTTTTGGTAGAATGTTTTTCCAAGGGAAAACTGAAAAATTCATACATATGAAATATTTTGAAGCATATGGATGCTTCAACAATATGCACAGCATATTTCAAAAATATGTACAGTTTGTTTCACAGTTTTCTGTGAAACAGAACACATTTTTTTTCATGTAGCCATAACTTCCTACTTGATATTACAAATATACAAAAAAGGATCAACACTGAACATCTTATGCTATGAACCACATCCACTTTTTCACAGTCTTATTTCCCAGAAAATTAAGATATTTTTCTTTATAATGGCACTTTTCCATGCTATATACACTCTGTTCTAGGACACAAAATTTCTGAGAGGCTATGGAATTTTTCATGAAATGGAAAGCCTGAATCCCAATCAGGATTACCATTTTGCTATGTAGTTTAGTGGCTTTTGAGTGGGTGAGTTTATTAAAGAAAATAATCCTTTTTTTTTCTATCCTAATTTGCTCACATAATGTGTGCATATAATCTCTTTTTACCTTGAACAGATATGTTAAGAACAACAGGAAAGTGACTGTAAAGTAATCCACTTATTAAACCACTGTGGAGGCATCACTGGGTATGTCTGCACAGCACAGTGCAGCGGCATGGAGAGAAATCTAACACGGCTCTGAATACACATACAGGACGACTACAAGAGCTGCCTTAGTGCTGTGCTCTGTAAGGGCTAATGCACCTCCTCGGCAAGGCTGATTAACCCAGGCAGCACAAATTAACATGGCCATACTGTTTCTGATGTTTGAACCAGCTCTGTGGACAGCCCCACCGTGTCCAGTTCTCTTTAAATTCTTGTAAGCCATCTACCAATGCCTAAAGCAGCATTACTAGCATCTGTCATAAGAGGTTTCTTCTGCACTTTTTGGAATGTTGGAGAATTCATAGGGAGGCACATTTACGCTAGGTAGATTTATTAGTGAAGGTTGAAAAGCTGTGTCTTTCACCTGGCTGGATATAGCCAGAATGCTCTTGATTAGCACTCAAAAATCTCTCTGTCCTGAACAAAGAAGCCTTATCTTCATAACATAAAACTTATTTATAGCTGGAGAGAGCAGTGTTTGAAAGTGTTTGATTCTGAATTATAAATAATTCCTTTCAGAATCTACAGCCCTCAAATTAGGCCTGGCAGATAACATGAAATCTTAACCTTATGAAATACTCTATGGATAAACAGTATGATAAACAGGGGACAAGGCTGACACATAAAGCATCCCGTTTTGATAAAAATTTCTATTGTTTTGATGAAAATTTCTATTGCTATACTCTATGCTAACAGTAGTTTCCTAAAGACTGGAATTTTCATGCCAGATAGATCATGTTGTTATAGTCCAGTTGGAAGGCAATAAAATCCTGAATTGCCAAGACCACGTCACCATGCAATTGCTTAGCCATCTGCTAATAGCTCAGTGTTGATGATAAATCCAGGCGCATTCCTAAATATAGTTGTGATCTAACAACTTGTGGCCATGTCTCTTCAGCTAGAGAAGACTGAATCAGAATATTTTTCTGAAGAACATCCTAAATATCATTAAATAACAAAAATAATAGTAATAACAATAAGTGTTTTGCCTTATCCCCCAAATAATCCCAATGCAATTTTAAAATGTTGAAAACTATATATGCAAGAATTATTTTACTTGCAGGACTGCAGTAGAATGTGGCATTTTTAATAGCGTGGAACAATGATATTGCTGTCTTAAAAGAGGGAAATGAAGGATGATATATGCAGCTACTAGAACAACTTGAATGTGCAGGAATAAAAAAAAACTGTGACTCCTCTGATAAGCCTAAATAAGAGCAGAGTCTGTCTCTTTATGGTTGTGAAAAGTGCAACGACATCTTTTAAATACTGAAAAATACTCAGGACTGTAGCAGTAGGCATCATCCTTCATTTGACACCACAAGCAGAAAGGGCCGTACGGCAACCGGCTCTCCTGTGTCCAGACCTTTCCCCAGGATAGAGTGAGTGCACCCACTTCCCACAGCGCGAGAGCTGATTCCCCCTGTCCTTGTGGGCATAGGACAAGTCCCTAAAGTGAGGAGGTACGGCAGGGAAGGGGGACGATGGCACCGAGCAGCAAGCCTTCCAGCTAACCGACATTCCCCGTCAGCAGTTTCTGATCATTATGGGCCCATGCGGAAGCTTGCTGAAGCCAATGGAAATCCTCTTAATGACATCATGGTGTTTTCAGCTTGTCTTACTGAGTCACTCTAACGTCCTAAGCTGTCCTTGGAAGAAGTTTGAGCCTGTTTTATCTGATTATCTGCTTTACTTTTTCTTGGAAAAAATTAAGTGTGCCCTTTTTTGTGTTTGTAATATATTGACTGAAAAGTGCTAACTTCAGATACAGTTTCATTTACAGGAAGCTTGTTTTATGAGACATAATTTAAAGTATTTATCTCTTCTACAAAGGAAATCTGATTATGAACAATCACCAAACAGCTTCTGACTGTTTTTAAAGATATGATGATTTATAGCATTTTCATATTGACTTCAAGTGTGCTTCCCAAAATTACATTTACTTTCCCCTAAATATTGCCATTATTCTTTGGCTATTCTTTTATTGAAAACTCACTCAGTTTCTGGTTAGAAAAGCTTTGCTGGAATGAAATGATCTTTCAGTACAGTGTACCTTTTTATGTTTCCAATATTAACTAACCACTCAGGGTGTGATCTTGTTGAAATCGGAGGATTTTCTGGAATGGAAATATTTAGCTTCTCTCTCCCCTCTCAGAAAACAAACCACATCCTGGAAAAAGAAATGTTTTACACAGAATTTATACATGATAAGAAATTCATTCCACAAGTGGAGTAAGACCTTTAAAAGACCTTTATCTACCTCACAGAATAAATTTGATATGCCTTACAAACCATTATGTGAACTCTTCCTCTCCGTGCATGCAGATACAACTCTCTCCTCCTAAGTGCCTACACCATAATTTCCATTCCAATGATGAAATTGGGTGTGGAGAGGGGACAAGTTTATTGTAATGCACTTGTATATGATTACATATTAGATTGTAAAAATTTAATATTTATTTAGCTTCTTCTAATAAGCTATTCAAAATCTAATAAATCTGAGTAGCTTAAAACATCCGTTTGCTCTGGAAGATCATTCCGTAGGGTTGGGCATGCTGCTGGTGGGGCTGCTGAGACTGTTTAAAGAATCTGGTTGATCCTTTATTTTACTTGCAAGTAAAATAGTGCAAGTTACAAGAGGGCTATTATTTAGGAAATCTTTGATTTGTATAGTTTGCAAACATAGGATGTTGAAATATTGAGCTTTATGTATGCAGACTGTTTCTTTAAAGTTTTTTCTGAAAGATTTTATTAACGCAGTCCATCAGAGATGTTTGAAAGGCTAGACCCCATTAGCAATACATCAACACAAGACTAAAAATCACGCAGTCTTTCTTTCCACTAGGTCTGAGCTGGGCTCCCTCTCTTGTGACTCAGAGACATCTTGCTTAGCGCAGACCAGGTTTAGTAGGGGCAGCCCTCAGTACACAACTGACATGAATCTCCAGGGATCTTGCACTGACAAGAACCAGGCAGAGCAGATACCAGTTTCACCTACTTTGCTTCTTTCTGCTTTGCCAAAGCCCCCTACCCTAAACCGACCTTGAAGCACCTTCTTCTTTCTGCAGTTCCGCTGTAGTAATGAAGCACAGGATGAAGCAGGCGCTACTAATATTAAATTCATGCCAGCAAAGCGATTCTGTGAGTAGGAGAAATTTTTCACTGCCCAACTATCCACACTACAGAGCCCCTGTGCAGTCCTTTGATGATACAGATTGACTGTGCCGGAGCAGATATCCCTGACCATGGAGTTTCCACAGAGAGACCTTGTAGCATTCTGCCTCCTCAGCAATGCTTAAATAGACAACACAATAGGACAGAACTCAATTTCAATTTTGTGAACGTAGGGTGGGAATCACCTCCTTTTTGTAGCTGTCATATGTGTATTGGCACAAGAGAAAGAAATTAGCAGATAATTTTTTAAAATTTGATCTTTTTATAAAATTGTGTCCATCATTTATCAGAAATCTGGACAAGCAGAAAACACATTTAATATCATGGAAGTCATTCTCCAGCTTATTACTCTGTATTTTTTTAGTCAAAATCAGTGCCTCAATATTTGATAGATGCATTAGCAAGATAAATAAAGACTTTTGTTGCATACACATCATACTGCAACGTATGCTTCCTATGTGCTTTTAATATATGAGGATGATTTGTGATGAGTTTACTGAGATCTGGGACATCCTTAATTACACAATAACTTGGTGTTGTTTAGTTTTTAAATGTCTGACCTGAGAAACCTTCACGTGACTTTCAGAAATTTCTGAGTTATAGGACAACTCAATATATCTTAAGTTAGAGCATAGTAATTAAGACAGATGTAAAGACTTGGGGAAATGTAGATTTAGATCTCAGCATCACAAAGATTAAATAATGCAATGCATTAATTAATAGTGAAAGACTGTAATTAACCCATTCTAAAGGTACCAAGGCAAAACTTATGGGATAAGGAAATGATGTGTTACCCTGAAAAGATACTGGAGGTTTAGTAGAGCCTAACTTCACTACAGTGGTGGGAGATAAAGTGTGCTTGATGCTACCATAAATTCTAGCAGGGAGTGCCACACAAGAAACAGAAAGCTGCAACTACTTCTGCACTTCCCTCACTTCCACTCCATCCTGAGGCAGATGTGATATAGTGAAAGGCAGGGATCAAAACAAGGTGAGGATGAACAGATTTTAAACACTAGGATGACAGTAGAAACAGGTTTAGTGGGTTTGCCCAACCAAATGTGTTCAAATACCCCCAAAATATTTACTGCCAGGTGCTTTTTATTTAGGCTCTTTATTGAAGTGGTGACAAGAGTAAGGCAAATACATACAAATAATGTCAACCTAATATTTCAGTATTAAAAAAAAAAAAAATCCCAGACCAGTACCCCAATATCAATAATGAAACAAAAATATCCTTTTCCAAAACTTGTGGGTCAGCAGCAATATTTTAAATGTTCACTAGTAGATCATTTCCCAAATTAGAGTAATTCTCAGATTGTTTTCCTCAATTTAGTCCCAATAATAAATGTGATTGATATGTTTAGCCTCACTGGATTATATTGACACATACATTAAGTGACTATATTTGAGAAATTTCCTTTCCATAAAGTACTGTGAGACTCTCACTTTTCTCTTATACCAAATAGACTGATAGAACTGTACACTGAATACAATTTGTGTGAGAAGAGAATCAGCCCTGACTTTCAACAATACTCACCAGCTTTAGGCACACTGGCTTCAGGAATCCTTCCTCTCTGGCTCTTCAGTTCTAACCTATAATGCATTTGCTCTACCGGTATCATGGCAGTTTTTTGAAGTAGACCTCCTGAGACCTTGGGTCACAAGGCTTATTTCACTTTGTATAATTTGTCCTAAATGTGAATTCAGGTTGTTTCTCAGGAAGGGAAAGGAGTGTACCACCTACTTCTCTGGAGGGCTATGAGCTACCAGGACAGTTGCATCACTTCCTACCTTAGAAAATCCACTAAAAGGGCTCTCCTACAGCATGTCCACCAATTTAAGCAATCAGGGAATGTTGTGAGAAACAAGCTTTCTTAGATTATTTCTATTTGGGAATAAAGTGATGAAGCACTTTTTCCTTGTGTTGTTTCCAATTGGAAATACCATGAGGAAGCATGTTTTTCATTATATTTCCTATTTGTTCAACTATGTTCCCATGCCAAGGGAACAGATGAATCAAAAGACAGACAATGCCCCAGAGTTCTGATGCAGGCAAAAGGCAAGTGAGAGGGAATTACTTCTCTCTTTGTTATATATATACATTTTTTTCCCAAACTGTTACAAAGTTTGATTCAAAAAGGAAAAATTATGCTGGGAAGCCTCCACTAAGATTTACTCATCTTTTCTAGCAACAATCTCCTAGCTAATTGTTTTAAATAGGAACCTTGTGCATTTTTCTGGTGTTATCTAGCAGAATTCAGCAAAATGGTGAGTTCAGGCTCTGTCTGAATATTGCTCTGTCCTCATATATTTACTGGTATTCTAAACATGATGCAATGCCATTTCACTTCTTCTTTATTCTCCACTCAATCAAAACTTTTTCCCGTGCAACCAGTATGTGTTGGACAAAGCTCTTTTACCTTTGCATCAAGCAAAATTCTGGAGGCAAGGTTTTTATGTCAGGGAAGGGAAGAGAAAGGGAGGATGTCTTCTGCCTCTGATATTACGACAGCTGGTTCAGTGCATGCTCCCTCCTCATGCGCAAGTCCTTCACTCCCTTCTGGGACCATTAGGCATCATTATTTCTTTCTGTTAGTCACCTGGATCTCAGTCAGTGAAGCTTGCTCTGGTGATCTTCATACTGCTAACCAGGCTGAAGCCCTATGTCTATCATTTATGATTTATGTTCCATTTAAATCTAAAAAAAAAAAAAAAAAAAAAAAAGACTGAAATGTTAACTCGCAACATGACAACTTCATGAGCCACCTTCATCTCATTTCTTCTCAGTCATTTTCCATCGCACAAAGCAAGAGGTCTTTCACACTGGAGTGAAAGGCTTGTTGCCTCAGCTACATCTGACCATTAAAAAGGAAAACGTTTCTTCAGGAAAAGTAATGCTTATCCTCATGGCCAGTCTGAATGCATTCTTCTTGGTACTGGTGCCTTTGCAGGGATGTCACACTATCTAGTAGAAAAAATGTCATCTGAACGCACGACCGTGAGCATAGGAAGCTGGCATATCATGCACTCTGTAAGCAGGAAAAAAAAGTCTAACCAAAAATATCAAAACTGTTGTCCATTCTGAGCTTTTGTGCTTATAATTAGAGAGATGTATGCCTCTTTCACTTCAGCTCACCTGGATTAACTTTAAAAATAAAAAATGTTTCAGCTGCCACAGAAGGCAAGTTTTTATCTCTGTTAAATCAGTATTTGTGTTCTGTTGGGTGGTGAGGGTGGGGGTGTAGAATGCTGCTTTGTGAAGATCATTAAATGATTTTTATGTCATAAGGGATTTAATTTTATAAAATTTTGTATACTCATTGTAATGTTTGATGCTTGTTATGTTTTTCTTTTTTTTTTTTTTTTTTTTTTTTAGTTTTTCTCCCTCATATTCTCTAGTGATGGAGAGAGTAAGGTAATTAAACTCTTCTTTCTAAGAGTTCTTATCCATATTTTATTTTTAATAGCTGTATGGTAATTTGTCCTCAAAAGTATGGTTTACTTGGACAATATTTTAACATTGACATTTTTTTTGGGTCAGAGATTTTGATTTAAAAAAATAAGAGTTCTACAAAATGGTAAGTGCTTTACGACAGGGGAAACTGAGGCATAAAATCATATATAATTCTTAAGGAATTCAGCCCAGTGATAAAGACCTTAAATTCCTTCTAACCTAATCAAGATTCGAAAGCTAATTTATTACAGAGACACAAATAGACCTTAGGTTTCTCTATACTCTTCTCTGAGTAATTTTTTAATTAGAAAGTGAAAATATTGAAAGATAAAATGCCAACAATAATGAATGCAATAACAGTCTATGCAAGTTTCATAATGAGTGAACACTGCATTGTCCCTTTTATGTATTTTTTATGGATTAAAAGTAATGTGTATACGGATAGTCATATTTAATTTCATTTTAGGATTCAAGTATGAAAATAACAAAGAAAAAAGCAAAACTAACTTGTCACTTAGTAATTCATATAGAAAGAGTCCTAGCCTACAAGAGGACATTGTCAGCTGAATGAAAGAGATTAAATTGATAAAAAAAAGAATAGAGGTCCGCTTCCTTGATTGTCTTGGAAAACACATTTGTTAGGCAGCTTTCCAACACAGAAATGAGAATAAGACACTTCCTAGGACAGAAAGATTAGTAGTTGGAATAGCAGTCTTTCATGATAAACAAACCAGGTCTTTTTACCCTTTTAGGATTTGAGAATTGCTCTCCAATTATATTTACCTTTTATCAATATGTGAACATAACTGCAACTATAACTTAAAGAAGATCTAAACTTTAAGACAGGGCTTTTCATTTAGTTGCTTTAATGTCTATCTGTTAGCCCCACACAGTTTTGGCTGTAGATGATAGTTCTCACTCAGTGAAAAATGTGCTTTTTTGGCTCTTTGATATTTCTGTGACAAGTTATTGGTAACATTCTGTTCCATGCAAAAATGTGATGTAAGCAGCTACTGCTGAGGACAGAATATGAGATTAATTATCTATGTTTTGAGGTCTTGTCAATTTAAAGGAGATGAGCTCAATTCCTTGATCAAAGTCTGCAAACATTGTCTACTCAATGAACTTCCAAATGTTTAAGGGCTTAGAAGTTGATGAAAAGCAGTTTTTCATACAGGCTTTAGTATAAAAGAAACACTTGGTTAACAATAATTATATATATGGAGAAGATATCACAATAAAACAAACCATTGTTTCATTATGGGAATTGTTTAATGGAACGGACCATTATCAGTAAAATAATGGTGATAATACGACAATGGGTCAATGTGAATTTGCAGCTGTTCCGAGTTCCCACAGATTTTCCTCCAGTTTAAAAGTCTGAACAAAAGCCAAGTCTTTTTATTGACTTAATGGTCTTCAAATAAGATCTCATATATTCAAACAATGCATTTTATATACTAATCCAGTTCAAGATAATTCCTGAATTACAGGCAATATATGTATATCTTTATATACACATTATAAGATATCTATAAGTCTTCACCTCATATATTAGCATAGTCAAGTCTGTTAACCACCCAGTTCTGACCTTACTTACAACAGAAATGGCTTTGTCGCATCTGACACTTTTTTCTTTGTTTTTTTCACATTTGAATCCTAAAATGAAATAAAATATGACTATCAGCATATACATTATTTTTAATCCATAAAAAATATATAAAAGGGGCATTGTTTCTCCAACCTCCTCAAATACCTCAGGGTTTGAACATCTTCATGAGGACTTTCAAAAGCCTGTTAATGGAATTAGCATTAGCATGGAGTTGCTAATAATCAGAAATATATATGTGAAATTGTGTATACACAAGTGTAAATCATTTCAAATCTCCTTGAAAATTTGACTGTAAACATTAGTAAATTAACTTGTAGAATATCTTCAGTGCAGGTACCTCAGTGAGTTTCATTCTAAAGCAAATAAGGTTTAGTTAGTTAACCCCAGTGCTATGCTAAGTACAGTATTATTATATTTCAAAATCTTAAAAGCAGCTAATGTCTCATACATTTTTTGTAGTTACAAGAAAAAGTAATACAATTCTGCTTCTAAATAATTAGAATGCACTTTTTTTTTTGTCCTAGAGTAACAGCCTTCCTCCGCATTCTTCATATCATTATGGAATATAAATTATTATCAAACATATTCCAAGGAATTTCTGTAGATGGTGAGGTTTCTATCCCACACGTCTTGTGCTGTTAGAATAAAGCAGGCCTAGGTGGTGCAAATTCTAGTGCTTATTGGAAGAATCAAGCTCAGCTTCTAAAAGGAGCTAAATTTCTTGCAGATATGGCATAGTGAGGACCCTTGGCCAGATGTTGTATACAGGTGTAAGAAATACAGAACTTATTAGTTCTCATCTCCTCCAGCTTATTTCTTGATAAAGTTATAGCAGCTTCAGATGCTATGAAACTGGCAAATTCTCATTTCTGAAAAGGCTTGTCACTGTTAATTTGCCCATATCCACAAAGACAATTAGATGTCTATCATTGATATTAATTTGACGTAAATAGCATTTCTGTTAAAATTTCTGTTAAAAATACTTGGAAATATTTTACATTGTTCATTATATTTATTGGTACGAAATTTGTATTATTTGACCAAAAAGCAGTTTCATTTGAAAAAAAAATTGGTCAACTCTAGCACACAATTTGCTCTATCCAGTTCTTTTATCTCTGAAAATGACAGATTAACAAACATTCTTCCTACACGTTTCTAAAAAATAAAATGTTAAAATATGACAATTGCATCTCCATACTTCCTCTAAAGCTGTCATGTTGCTTGCAAAGGTAGGCATATACATTGCACTCATTACTGTGATGTAAATACATCTTTTGTTTTGATGTAAATACATCGTTTGTTTGTTTTTGTGCTTACAAAATCTTAATATTTTATTAGACAACACAGCACCAAAATGTTGTGCTTACAATAGAAGAGTTGGTATTGTATTTTTACACTCTTATATTCTGAACATATATAATTCAGAAAAAGAGTACAGTTAGCTAAGCTACTCTTATTGATGGTATCAAAAGGGGTTATAATCACTTGCTTGATGTGTGAGAAAATATTAGCAAGGTTGTTGACCTTTGAAAGTCTGCCAGTAGGGACAGTTGAAAGCTTTTCAGAGGAAAAAGGGGTAGCTAAAAGTCTTCTCACTAGAAGACTCTTAGAAAGCTAACCAAATCCAGAGAATTTAACCTTCTTGATGCATACCACTTGGCCAAAATTACATCCCTATGGTATCCTAAGGGTGCTCTATGTAGCATAAATCAGCACAAGTAGTCAGCAGTTCTCTTGGTTTAAAAGCTGAGAATCAAGTTTAAACAAGATGACCAAGGACAAGTGTATATCTGTGCATTCTGCTATATACTTATGTAACTTAATGTAACCAGCATTACTGGAAGAAATAGGTAAAAACTTGCCATCAACAAATTTAGGCTGGAGAACAGACTCTCTTATTCAGAGAAGAGAGTTCTAGAAGAAGTAGCAGAGGCAAGAAATCTTAGGGATTTCTGAGTTTGATACAAGAGTGGAAGAAATTAAAAGATATGCTTGCATGTGACAGCAGTGGATTAGATTTTGGGCTCTAAGAATTGTTCTTTGCTGGATTAGCAATGTCAGTTTGAAGCCCTCCTTCCCTGAGCCATGTACTTCTCCCATCTTTCCAGCTGTGACAGAATGAGCAATATGTCTGCTGTAAGCCAACTCAACTCACAACCCATTGTATTTACTTAAACTACCTTGCATATATATTTTGGTTAAATCTCTGGGTTATGAACCAAAGTGTTTGAAGCCCTGAGCACATGTATTTTGCCACTCTGCTCAGAGATTATAGTTTCCAGGAGGCAGCTGGTGAGCATAACGTGAGATCCCTCAAATTCTGTAGTCAAGAAAAGGTGTCAGGTCAAGGAGATTCTACCACAAGTTTTGGGAGATGTTCTATATATTTTCTTATGTGGGCAAGTAAACTTGATAGTGCTATAGCATCAAATCTACAGATTAGATGATGTCACAGTTTAGCATGTAAACTCCAGGACTGTTTTTGTAAGTAACACTATACCTCAGTCCTCAGTGCTTTTAATGCCTGACTGCCTTTGAAATCAGTGTTGTCAAAGCTGATGAAGTTTTTCCTCTTAGGTGTCTCCATAGTGCAATAGCTGCACAGCTATGACTGCAGCCTGACAAATTGTCAGGACCCTAAGGGCACCAGCCGGCTTTGATTATCCTGACTACCCTCACCTGGGACCCCCTCACAGCCCATAAGACCCAGAGCCCCATTTCAGCCCAGCCTAGTCCCTACCACTTGTCTGGATGGGCTTGGTTGGTCTCAAACCTTGTTTTTCACCTTATATATCTCTAGTGATGCCTAGTGGGTTGCAGAAACCTTGAGCCTTCCCTGCACACCTTGCTGTGGGGCAGTAGGACTGCAGCCAATCCGTGCAGCCACTGCTGTGTCTGCCCTGGGTTCACCCTCAGCTCCAGACCCATCCCCTGCATGAGGCAGCCCTGCTCTCCCTGCTCCCTCCCAGCTCGTTCAGGCCTTCTCCAAGCTGAAATGAGGCTCCTGGGGTTCTTGGCCACAGCCCAAGGGGGGCTGGTCAGGGCTGTTAAAGCCTACTAGTGCCCACAGACATGTCCAGCTACTTTTAAGTTTGGACACAGATGAGTAAAGTTTTTCCTAGTGACACAGCCATGCTTTTGTGGTTAGCCTGCTGTATCACTGAACAAGAAAGATTAGAAATAGTTGGGAGGAGTATAGCCAGAAGAGCTGCAGTTCCTCCTCTGTTTACAAGGTAGACCATACCCTAAACACCTTGCTGAAAGTAAGGAGTTGCAGTGGCATAGTCATGTACAAAGCTAGGTATCATGGCTGATGATAAAGACTCCACAGTTAGAACGTGTATTTTAGGACCATGATAATGACTTCATGTTGTGTTGCATATACTGTAAAATTTATATATATATATATATATATATATATATATACACACACACACATATATAAAAAAAGGAATTTGAGAGAGTTGTAAGGGAAATCTTAGTAGCCTATTATATACGAATATAAGAATTTATAGTGCTCTAAAACTACAGATGGCACTATATTTTGTGGTGGGTTTCCCTTTATTTAATTTTAAAGATACAAAGGGCTGATGTCCGTATCTGATCTAGTCACCTCAGGCTTTCTTTACAGTTGATGGAGAAAAATAAATACTTCTAGGGCACAGTTCATCTGACTTATTTTAGACATCTCTTTAGGATGACATGAATCCCATCCTTAGTATCTTACACACATAAAAATTTAAATACTGAGGGACAATCATTAACTCTTCCGATGAGAGCATGGAGGATGTTACAAAAGGCATCTGGCTCAGGGTATATCATGTAATCAATCACTTGTTGGTGGGAAGGTAGACAGACCATTTTTGCATGCAATTATTTGCATACCTGTTAATCCCAAAATGCAGAGCCTTTTTGAATTCCATACTTTGTGGCAAATCTTTTCTTTTAAACATATTTGGAGAATAAAAGGAATGCAAGTGATTCAGAATCTGGACCTCAGCCGTGTACACTTACAACATCTCTTGCAGGTCAGTGTTTGAGTTTATGGCAACACATAAATGTTAAGGTTAAACTGACTTCAAAAGGCACCGTTGGAATACTAAAATTCTGAAGAGCAAACAACAGGTACTTCAAGTTACACTGTCAAGAATGGAGGCAATCTGACTTATAAACTGCTTTTTGAAATGTTGCCTTCAACTTCTATATGCCTCAGTTGTACTAACCTGGAGTAAATTACATGCTTGTCAATATACAATACATGTAGCAAAGATAAGGATGGAATCTTGGATTTCAGTCATATGCTTTAAATGCTATCTATACTCCCTTTTCTTTTTAAGTTCAAATTCTGGCTTTATTCATTATTGCTTTGGGTTTCATTGTAGTTATTCCCTATAATGGGAGATCAAATTTTTTCAAAATTGCCTTTTATTTAAGCTGATTTTCAAAGGAACTTAAATTTCCTCGTTAAATTTTGTTTCTTTTTCCCAACATATTTTTGTTTCCCAACATATTTTTAGCCACAATTAGACCTGACAGAAAGAGATACAGCTCTCTTGCTTTCCATAAAGTTACTTGTTTACTGATGTATTGAGATAGCTTCTGGATAGTAGAGGTCTCAGATTCAGCAATTTATGTGTGCATCTGTTTGACCGTTGCATGGCATGATTTGCTAATGGGACACAGAAGCAGATTCTATATTAAATTCTATTGTCATCTTTGTTACCAATTGATAGGTGACCCTGGTCAATCCACTTCCATTCTCTTGTTATTCTCTGCATATTTTGTCTCTTTATTTATTAAGTCCAAAATTCTACAGAAATACATGCCCAGGTTTAGTTTACTCATTAGGCATTTCACTGAACTATACATGGAAGATCTGAGCAGGCATCTTTGTAGGGCATGGGTTGGTTCTTCCCAAGTATTTATATGGGGCATTGCACAGTAGGAGTCTAATCTTGGCAGGAGAATTTATGTATTGCCATTCATAGTGATGATAGAGAGTCCTAAACAGTTACAAGCTGGACAGAATTTTTACTTATTTTCTATTCTCTTATATGCTGAGGTAGAGCTGTAGTAAGACATTTAATCACAAAGAACTTCCAAATACTTGTATTTCATCCTTATTTGCACAGCTGAAAATGACTCCATAAGGTGCAAGATCTTTTTTTTTTTTTTGTTTTATCATTCCCCAATGAACCATTCTGTATCCCATTTTTTTCTTTGCAAAATATATTTTCCCCTGCCTGTATGGCAACATTTAGATCACCTCTTTTGCAGAGTTATTCTGGTATTATCAATGAGGAAGTTAAGCAAGGATGTTTTGTTAGATGTTTTGTTATGATCAAAAGGGTATATATTTACTGAATACTGTGCCAGATATAATACACTGCCAGTATAAATTCTCTACCAGTGTAAATCCAGACTTCTGTCAAGGGAGTTTTTCCAGGGCCTTTTTCTAGGAATAGGCAAGTACACATTTAGTTATGCCAGCATTTGTTGGCAGTACAAAAATAGCTAAAGCACTGTTGTCTTCTCTGCTAGACTGTGAAGCCTTTCTAGCTGCCGTCTGCATGGGGAAGAGGACCTGTGAGATGGCAACTATTCATGTACAGCAGTCTTTCCCAACAGTGTTTTCCATATCTCTACGATTCCTTGGGCAGCAAGATGGGCAACATAGCAAGTGCTCCAGCATTCTCCCTGGCTTTTCATCCTAGCTCTGTCCCTACTGCATTGTGTTCAAACTGCATGGTCCCAGGACAGTCCAAAACCTGGCCTGTTAATGACTAGCTTCAAAATTAATTTTACATACTTTACCAAGAAGTTCTGAGATTAGTGTTTTAAACTAATGGAGATTTTTTGCATAATTTATTTTGCTGTATAGATTACCTATTGAAAAGTTATTCAATATTTAAGAAATATAAAAGCAAAAGTAACAGAGAAGTGGCTGTATGAAAGTTTTTGGAGGGGAGGGGAAGACAACAAATGGAAAACTAAAAACTATTTTAAAAATTATTATTTTAAAGAGAGTAGTTGAATTACATGAAATTACCCTTTCTGGATATATTCTGGTATTATTATCCATCCCAATATAAGAAAAAGACTGACCAGATCAGAGGCTAAATTCCTGGCTTGTGTGGTTTATTATTTTCTTGCTGTTACTAGTATTTTGGAAGTTTACCTCACTTTTCCCCCTCCACATACTTATGCAATGCTGCCTGATGCTAATAAAAGTCGCATATACATGTGCAGATTAGAACTCGGTTATCTAAAGAGTTCAATTTGACTATGAAATACAGGCA
Source organism: Rhea pennata (assembly GCF_028389875.1). Classification (NCBI taxonomy): domain Eukaryota; kingdom Metazoa; phylum Chordata; class Aves; order Rheiformes; family Rheidae; genus Rhea; species Rhea pennata. The sequence goes on from NC_084663.1 coordinate 28,213,874, forward strand.
GAGCAAATATGGGATACATTAGGGATTTTGAGACTTTGCTAAAAGTAAGGAAATGGTATTGGGATTTTGTTAAATGATAGGAAAGGAAATCTTCTAGCTATCACAAAGTGATGTCGGAATGATATCGCTGTGAACTGGGAACAGAGTAGGATTTTCTTACAGGTTGACAGAGGAGGGCAGGGGGAAGGGCTGCTCCCTGTGGTATACATTCATTTATTGACTACAGTCACAGTTATTTGCTTCAGCCAGCATGATCTAAAATGCATGTATAAAAGCATATAGGTATTGGAATTTTCAACCCAAATCAGAATCCTAATTAAGTGTAAATCGTAAAGCCAGTAGCCTGAGGTATATTAAAATGAGAACTTTGTACATGAAAGGCTGCACATGCCCCAAAATCTAAGTATTTCCTACTTATAAACCACCAAATTCTCTGCATCAGCTTCCATGACTGTAATTCGGCTCCTGAGGGATATACAAGTAGAGTTAACTGAAAACAAATATGAGTTTGCAACTCATAGAATAAGTCATTTTTATGGGCACATTAAAAACCACTGACATAAGAAAAGACAACATAAAATATTTGTACTTAAGATAGGAATAGGACATTAAAGCAAAAAGTGAACTTGGTTCATTGTACTTCAACAAACGTCTCTTTAATCTTTAAATGTGTGTGATTATAAAGACATAATTTCCAGGGGAACACCACATCAGTAAAACATCACTGAAACACCTAGCACAATTGAATTTCATGCAGCACCAAGCTCAGTTGCGGAGAGCGGAAGTTACAAAACATACTGGAGTAGAACAGGGCCAACACAGAGGACCCTATTCTGCCAGATAAAGGGTTTTAATTATAAAGATCCAGCCTTACTTAGGGCAGCAAAACTCCTATTGCCCTAAGTAGGGCTGGATCTTTATTAGAGGACCAAATATTCATTTAGAGGCTTGATCCTGTGGAAGGTCCTTTTGTGTTTGGGCAGCAAATGACAAAACAGTAGCTGCAAAACACTGGGAACTTCTGTTTCATCTCACTGTTACTGTTCTATGATGGAAAGTTACAAGTAATCTTGACTTTACAGTGGAAAGTCTTGACTTTAATCTCAACTTTAATAGTGGCTATATGCTTCACATGCTGAATATTAAGGATCTAAGGATGTAATTAAGGACATCTTTTGAAGACAGGACTTGAATAGAGGCTACAGAGTTTCCTCAGCTACTGTATCACAGTGTTCTGTAAACATAAAATAGACTATAAATGTCTGTATGTGTCTCTCCTTAGGGGTGCAATTTTTAAATTAAATGCTCGGGCACAGCACACTCAACCTCTAAATTGTAAATTATATTAAAATCCAAGTATCTCATAAGATAATTTTAACTACAGACTAGGACACCTATGCAATGCCAATCCTTCTTTTTTGGCTTTGTATAATGTGAAGGGATCTGCAACTTCTTCCTCTATTTTCATCTTGGAAGAGATTGTTTAACAGTGAAGAGAGTCTATTGTGGAAATTGCAAAACACACACAATTGGAATAAAAGAAAGCTCCTACTCTGTGAATTAAAAAGGTGACAGGAAGAATCTCAGCAACAATTTAATGCTAAAATGTCAATCACTGTTAATTCTCCCCACTATCTACCTAAAAATGGTGCGTGAAAGAAATAACGATTAAAAGAGGATAGTAGGGGGCAGTGAAAAGAAAGACTAAAGCACGTTAAAGTGGCCATGAATATTTTATGGTGCTGTATCTTGGGATTGTCATGAGCTCATATACAGTATAGAAGTTGCCAAAGGCAAAACAAATAATGATGATGATGATGATGATGATGATGTACTGCCACATTGGATGTTCAAGTAGCAGACTATTGTGGATTATCAGTAGACCACTGTTGAAGTGACAAAGACTTCACTCAATTTATAACAACTCAGTTGTTGTGGCTTTTTAAAGCTGTTCCCCACTATCAGAAAACCCCACCATCACCAGTGGAAGGGGAACAAATACCACCCATGTATTCACTAACTTTATTTTCAGATAAAAGTGTTTGTTTAAAACTATCATCTACATAAGAAATCAAGTTGCTAAATGCTGCATTCAAGAATTTTCTGTGGATTTGTGACATTCCTTGGAAGGCTTTAGATCCATAAAGTAATGAATAAATTATAAGAAGACATAATTATGGTATTTTCATCTCTGACAGATATAATTTTACTCTATATACACCAGAAGGAAGGCTGTCGTTTTCTCAGAGCAGCACTGCAAGACTTCTAAAAAATAAAAAAGAAAGAAAAAAAGAAAGAAAAAAAGTCTATTGATGAAAAATGACATATATAGTAAATATTATCCAGAGTAATTGACCATGTGGGATCCCAATAGAAACATGTTTTGGATACTGTAACTACCATATATTCACACTATATGAATGCTGTATATTCAGAACAGACGATATTCTCAGTAATGTTTGTTACAAACCTCCTTACAGACAGTCAAATGTAATTTTAATTGTATTCTTAAGAAAAAAAAAGATATAGCACTCAAATTGGATTCCAGAGATAAGGTTAATAACCTAATCCTTATAAGGTTAGTAGGGTATGATTTACATCAGTTGAATTCAGCTATCTAAAATACATGTGTCGAATTTAGGCTCTCTTTGCAGTTAGTAGAGGGAAGTAGGTACCTCCAGAGGGAGATCAATCCCACTCTCTTTGACAACTGTTTTAGGACAAGATGAAACTCCACTGACTATAGAGGAAAACTTGTTGATTAGATTAGAAACCTAACTTCTAGATACCAAAAGACAGGGATGGCTTATTGGATCTTGATTGATACGGCCTATTTGCACATGAAATCAGGTCTCACTGGCACTTCCAACACGGAGTGCAGCCCCACAGTTCCCACCTGGCTAATGGAGCTGGAGCCAGCTGCCTCCTCCCGGAGGAGCCTTTGCGGAGCAGTCGCGCCAAAGCAGCTATGGCCCTCTGTGCTCCAGGAGGCAGAAACAGGCTCTCTCCTGGTGGGCTAGGCAATGTAGCCGAGTAACTTAGCGTTTTTCGACCCACAACTGTAGTCATCATTTACACTAAAATAGAAAAATATAAGTTGAAATGTCCAAACTTTTCAAGGGACTCAGGTTCCCCCAAATCTACTGGAAATCACTAGGAGGTGGGTCCCCTTTGAATACTTCAGTCCGAGGCCTCAAGTCATCACTGGATCTTTATTCAGTAAATCACTGTAGCATATATGTAAATCTTTGGGCTTAAATCCCATTAATATCAAAGGGATGTAAACATGCACTTAAATGTTTTGCTGAACTGGTACCCTTGGCCCTGCTCCAGCAAAACGTGTAAGCATATACTTAACTTTAAGAATGTCTAACCCTGTTAACTTCTATAGAGTTGATTTTCTACAGTTTCCTGAAGTAAAACACAGAATTAAATGCTTTGCCAAATCACTATCTTAATGAAGATGCAATGCCCCTATCTCATCAGCATTACAAGTCTCAGTTAAATCAGTCATACTGAGCCACAAAGACTGGAGCTACACGTACTTATGAAGAAAAAAAATCCATTAGAGATGCCTAGCCAAATGATAGATACACAAATTAAACACCAAGAAATGGATTCCCAAATAATATGAGCAAAATTAAAGGCTCGGTTCCTCCAGGACTGAAGCACTTGATCTACTTTAAATCACTGGTGTTTATGCTTACATTTAGGCATGTGCTTAAGTACCTTGATTAACTTGTCTGCCAGTGTATACCTTCCCTTTTATATATTTTAGATAAAGTAAACCCTTTGGCTTTTTGGATTCACATTGCTTTGCCTAGGATATCAGAAGAGATGCTCTACTCTGGTGCTTATATGTGCACAATAAATCCAGACATAAAAATCAATAGAAACATTTAAACCTGTGAGGTTGCAGAAGTGCCCCTTGGAAAAAGTCAAATGTTAAAAAATGAATCTCACATAACTGTGATATTGCTATAACAGGCAAAGATGTTGATGCTCATATGAGTAAACCTTACTCACAAGAGTATGAAAGCTTTGGGAAAATAAGCTATAAAAAAAAATCTTTTTATTGATAGCTCTTTCTAGATTTTTCATGTTTACATGTTGTTAAGCAAATGAGCTTCTATACATTTATCTACAACACGCCATACAAGCAACTTACTAATTGGTAATAGATTTTTTTTATGTATATCATACATTGTGTATGTACTATCAAAGTAGACTGTTTCACTTAAAAAAATAGGCAAATACATAATATATATAGAGAGAAAGATCAATACCTTTGCAAACCAGTCACAGGGCTATGTTTGGTTTATGTAGGATACCATCCTGTGCGCTAAATATATCATAGGTTTATATTAACATAATGATGCATCATTCCTTAGCTAAGGTACAGAATACATACATATTTACTATTACTCAGAAAGTCTGTGACTTATTTTTATTTTCTATACACATTGCAGTTTTAAAGATCTTTTAATATTGGCCACTAATTCTATACCATCAGAATGCTTCAGTGTAAGTAAAAAAGATTAAGTAACTGTAAAAGATTAGTCAAATTATATTTGAAATGCCAATAAGGACTTTTTTACCTCAAACTGGGATTCTAAACCAATGCCATTTTTCAATTGTTAGCAGTGCACTCACCACATGATATTGAAAATGTTTGAAGTGCTGAATATCATACACAGGCTATGTAGTGGCATTTCTTCAATAATCTTAACAGAAAACCATAAGAATAAAGAAAAGACATAACAAAATGAACAAATTATTTCTTGGTCATAATAGTAGTCCCCTATACATAAATTTGTCATTTATCTGAAAAATTAGATAATAGAAACTTACAGTACGTAGGGTTAAGTTATTGATTACACTTTTAAAATATGCTTAGAAACTGATAAATATTTATTTTTATTGCATTACTATAATTTGTATCTCAGGAGAAAAACTTCAATTGCTTTGATTATATGTTTTTTTTTTCCATCTCTATGTCCTGTCATAAGAAACAACATTTTAAAAAAATTAATTTTGTTTATTAACAGGAAACTGCTTACAAAAACTAGGGAAAAATATGAAAATGAATTTATACAAAGTCTGAAAGAACAAAGCACAGACATTATAATATCATCATTTAGAATCTATGAAGTGAAATGTATTTTTAAAGACAAACTTAATGCCTGCCTTTGAAATCCTCATGTTAAAATCAAAAACACAACTTTAATAGAAGACAGACATAGGTACTATATGAAGAATTACAGCTTAGAAAATTAATAAAAATAGTATCTAAAACAGTATTAGTAAGATATGAAGCTCACTCATTAATGGTCTCTGTGATAATATATCACTGAAAATGTTGCATGAAGGGCAGTCTTTGATAGGATTATGTACAGTATAATAGCAAGATATTGAAATTAAAATTCACTGAGAAGATACATCTTGTGAACTGAAGGGTAAGAAGATAATAATGGTAACATTAATAATAATAAATAACAAGTATAAAATGATTCACATAAATAGAATTTCCATCAGCAACCATTATTGTAATTATGGGAATGATAAAGTAATAATCTACAGTAAATAGCTAATCTTTATTGATTCACTATTTAATTTCTTTTTTTAAAGGGCTTTAGAGTTGCTGTCAATAACAATAATGTGTATGTGGGGAAAAGTTATGTAGAGAATAAATGACAAAAACAGTATCTTGTAATCTTTTTTTAAAGAACCTTTTGAAGATATTTATATTTTTTGGTGCAAGAAAAGAAAAATTATTCTTGAAAGAATTTCCCCATCTATTTAATGAAAGCTGAGAGACTATTTTAATATATGATTATGGGGGTTCCAGAGGCATATTGGGAAAATTTAGAAAGTTCAGTACCAGGCTTTTTAATCATAGACCTCTCTAAGGTAAGAACAGCTCTCCATCAATAGTAGCTATGAAGAGAAAACAGGCCATAAGATGTCTGACCCTATGGCAGCCCCAGAGGCAATTTCACAGCCAACAGCAAAGTTAGCACCAGAGGCAACCAAAAGGCCAAGCAAGAGGCCAAATAACAGAAATAGTAAGGCACTAACTACAGTGCTTAGGAAATATATTTTAGAATTTAGCATATGGATACCAAATAAACCTTCTGCTTGGCAGCATACTTAATCAGACAAAAGAAAAGCAGGAAGTTATATCAACAATTGGGCTAGTGATCACACAGCACTGTTGACATTAGGGTCCAATTTCAATTGCTTTTGAATTCATAAAAGAATGTGGAATAGCTTATGATATGCCTGAAAAAAGACAAACAACATAGTATGGAAAGAAAGACTAAATTTTAATTCATCAAGATTTTCTTTTTAATTATTTAATCTATTCACTATCCTAGCAGTATCTTTTGATAACTAATAATAGATGGCCTTTGATCTCATTGATATACAAGTATTTTTATAGTGTGCTTTTCTTCCAAATCAAGAAGGATAGTGGAGAATATTAAATTACATTGTATACTGCTATTTTTGTGACAGGACAAGAGGCAATGGGCAGAAATTGAACCACAGGAAGTTCTGCCTGACTGTGAGGGGGAATTTCTTCCCTCTGAGAGTGACAGAGCACTGGAACAGGTTGCCCAGAGAGGTCTCCTTCTCTGGAGATACTCAAGGTCCACCTGGATGCAACCCTGTCTAACATGCTCTAGGTGACCCTGCCTGAGCCGGGGGGTTGGACTAGGGGATCTCCAGAGGTCCCTTCCAGCCTGAACCATTCTATGATTCTACGATTTTACTGTTGCCTTACATGTTGCTTTCTAATGGAGTTTTGTAGGATCCTGGCCCAAAAAACATTTTATTCAAGTGAGTAACACCATTATGTAAGAGAGGCCTTCTCCCCTGAGCGAAATTACTCGAGTGATACCTACCTGAAATATGTATATCATAAAAGTGGCAAGACTATTTCTACTGTGCAATGTAGAATGTATTTCTGACTTTGTAAACACTTCTCATGAGCTCTTAACAAGGAAGTAGATGTTGGGGGAAAAAATGCCAGGTTCACTAGGGGAAAACAGCACAAACCCAGCATGGGTCTATCTCCTCTGACAGTTTAAATTCATGTCCTTCTCATAATGGCACCCGGCCATACTGGCATGAAGAACAGAGCGCATGATGACTGCTGCACTCCAGATGTTTGATGTCCAAATGAGCTCTGCTGTGCCTCTAAGGTGATGGACTCAAAAATGGGAGGGCTGGCTAAAACGGAGCAAAAAATCTGGCCCTCGTAAGTTTGCATTATTGTCAGTTAGATAGGGAACATATTAAGGAAGGTTCTTGCTTAAGTGAGAGAAACTGGCAATAATTTGAAATGTTTGATATACTCAGAAGTGCAGCAAAAGGACACCTCACCTTGAGGGCAGATGTCAGTGGTATGATACACGTGGTAAAATGCAAAATGCTTTCACAGGCATGAAAAACAACCAGAAATATGTAGCGATACTTTTTTTTTCTTTTGGGGAATTGATATTTCCCAACATATCCATTCCCAAGAGGGGCCAGCTGACACACGATGCGGAGTCTGAAAGGAGACAGAGAGGATTCAATGTGAAGAGAGAGTGAAAAGATCTGGATTATGCAATTAAGAAGGGAGGTGGATAAATAGGAGAAATGTTCATATATATTTATGCATATATGTATATATGTATGTAGATATATGTACATGTGTACGTATATGTGTATGCATGTATATGTGTATGTACACGTACATCAGCAAAAAAATCAGTCCATTTACCTATCATATAATAGTAGTAAAAGGGGAGCTATGTGAAGCTAAGAAACCATACATTTAAAAATAACAAAAGAAATGCCTATTTTCTAAAACTATCCCATAGCATTTAGTGTCGTGAGACATTTTTAGAGACAAACAGGATTCAAAACATTATTTGTCCATTCGAATGGTCAAAACTCTGCAAAGAACAGAAAACTTTGTGTATTAGTGTAAGTACAAAATCTAACCTCCGCTGAGAGAGAAACTTCCTTTTGGGGAGTCATATCATAACTGCCTATTAGGGGCTTCTTGAACCTCTCTCTGAAGCATATGGTTTCAGCTGTTCTTGGAAAATGGAGAGTAAGCAACCTTGGCCATATTCCTTAGCTACTAATAGTTGCTTTGACTTCCTACAGCCTTAAGAGAGGATAGTTACTTGATTTCAGCCCCTATTAGCCAGGTTCCTCTTAATTTTCATTGTAATTTTTTAATCCACCTGAGTGGAGATTTTCCTCAAGTAAGGCATTTGGGACTATGACCTTTGTAAATATCCCTGATATGTGGCAGTGGATTGTTCTGATAATTATTCATTATTCATGACCATAAGAATAATTACTGCAGTCAGATACCCTGCAAGTCATAAATGCCTATATCATGGCTATCCTTAGGCAGACTTCTGAAACACTGTTTACAAATGGAGAACTTTGACAGTTTATTCTCCCCTGTCCTGAATTCATTTATTTTAAATAGTACAAGTGTGGTCATTCTCTACTTGAGCTGATCTTACCTTCTTTTCAGGCAGGGCACTCATTTCTGGAGTGTGTGGGAATCTAAGGACTTAAGTCTAAGTCAGTTGCATCCAAGAGCTAATGGATGTAAAAAAAAATAAATGTGAATAAGTATGTGAGATTATACACACTGTAAATGGGGCATGCAATTTTAAAATAAAGCCCTAAAATTCTGCTGTTCAGGCTATTGTTAATTAGATCATTTAAATCTATTAAAAATAACTACTGAATTCAATCTGTTCCCTTTTCTATGCTTTATTTCTGTTGATGATTTCTTGTAAAAGTAAAATGATCTCAGTTATTTGATTGCTCTACCCTTTAGTCTAGATGCATTGTATAAAATATAATGCAGTACGGATGTCAACCCAAGAACTAAATAGCTTATATTTCTCAAGAACCATGAAAAAATATTAACACTATAGAAACAATGGCTCAGTAATTACTTTTTGCTGTGGAGTGAGGTTAGGCATTTATCCTTATAGATCCCTAATACACTTAAAGTCAGCACTGCCCCTGTGGTCCTTTTACCTTTGTTGATAAATGTATTGTACAGGATACCTTGTATGACCACTACAGTATTTGAGGTCATGCTAGGCTGTTAGCACAAATGGTGTGAACAATAGTTTATATGCCACTTAACTCCTTGGGAGAAACAGTTAACCTTGCCAGAGAGGACAGATCAGTCATGTATAGTTATTAAAGTCTAGAAGGTTTTGTTATGCTCTGAAATACTTTTATAGAACTACAATACTCTTCTGGTACTAGCTTTACCAACCAGGAAAGCCACAAAGCCAACAAATATTTTTTTTCTATCTTTGTGAAAAGGACATTTGATGTTCTGAAAAAAGATATTTTCACAGACTTTCCTCATGTAACACACAAACAAATTTTAATATATTTCATCACTATATTAGACTGCCTGAGCAACACCAACCAGTTAACAGTAAAGTGACCCCTGGCTTGAAAACAGATGAAGTTACCAAAAAACACTATGGCCTGGATGGCCATACAAAACAAATGGATGGCCAAAATGAAATAAAAATGGATCTCCTTAGTCAGGATTTTCAAATGCATGCCAAAACCTTGTAAATAACATATATGACCTTTGTAATTTATACATTTAATCAACAATTAGCCATAAAAACCACCTTCAAAGCAATCTTCCTTTTCCAGAATTTCTCATGAACAGAAAGAACAGAATAAACAAAGAGTAAAATACAGTAAGTACAGTATAAAATACAGTACTGTGGACTTATCGGGTGTTCTGTATTCAGACTGAATCTGCCAGTGGTACTGCTGTTAGCACAGACACACTCAGTTTCATGATGTAATAAGCTAGTCCACATTATTCATCTTGGATCATCTTGGAACGCCAGTGCAGCTTACCTGGTCTGGCATGTGTTTTCTGTTCAGAAGGCTCAACTTAATCACTTCCCCTCCTGAAATTCTGGTCTAGCATTCCTGTATGCAACAGAACAGAAGTCTGAATTTACCAAAAAGGTTATGGAGAACAGATCACCTTTCTTCGCCAATCTGCCATGCCACATACACTGCTGCACTGCTTCTATCCTTTCTTCCCGTAAATATCCTCAAATGGACCTATTTCAGGCTCTGCCTGGACTGTTTATACCTAAGTCTATATCTGAGGTAGCAAAGACTCACATGTCCTTGAGGAAGCCCCTTCCACTGGTAGGCTGAAATCCTGTGAATGTACTGGATCCCATAGCACAGCAGCAGGCTTCCAGTCCCTATCGCAAATCTCTAAATACGCTTCTGGGTAGGTGTGAACAAACATATAACAGAATAAATGTTTGGGAGAAAAAACACTTCTAGATGTAGATTCAAATACATGCCTTCATATATGAGTTTAGTTGTCCATGTAAACTCTTTCTTTTTAAGAACTATTACCTCATTAAGCAAGAATACTTACTATGTCTTCAAGAGAAAGATAAGGAGAAGGGTGAAAACAGGAAGAAATCAGTTTGCTACTGCCTTTTTAAATCTCCTAACTAGCAAAATTAAACCATGTCTCTTTATTTATTTATTGCACTTGTAAAAAGATTAATGGGGATGTGATTCCTTCAGGCTTTTACATATAACCCCGTCACACAAAGAACAAAATTATACAGTGCAGCAAACGAACTAAATTAGCTACATTTATTTAAATAACTGCTATGGAGGAAACAATAAATCAACAAGAATCCCCACAAAAATGTGTTTACAAAGTGTCTTGTAATTTGTTTTAGCAAGGACACAGACTTCTCGCTCTTAGCTAAGCTTGCTTCTAACAGTCTATTATCATATCAACTGTTAATGAGTGTTTCCTATAGGAAAGCATTTCTAGCAACAAAGACTATGTATAACTTCTGCCTTACTGTCCTTTAAGACACGGTTGGCAACCCTACATGAAATAGATTTTCCTAACAAACATTTTGTCAAAGGCTTCTACTAACTTGGGAGACAACCAAAATTAACTGACAGGGCTTTGCTAAATCAGAAAAAGAGGTTATTTGAATGGTCATAATCATGCAATTATCTCATCTTCACTGTATTTCAAAAGGCTCTATCTATATCTAGTCCTATATCAGGAGTGAGTAGGGGGAGCTCTAACGCTGAACCTGTGATGTATTCATAAATCAGTACTTTCAGAGCCTGTCATGGGCTCCATAATGAGGGTCATTATTCAGGCAGAGTGTCAAAACTACTATCAAAGGACCTTCTCAGAATCACAATCATTCTGTTTCTTGTTAAATAAGCAATGTAGTACACAAAAATGGCAAACAAGAAGCAGGTCAATTTGATACAGTATGAGGGCACAGAGACCTCTAGAGTAATTTACCCTCTGGGAATTCTGATGGCTTGTGAGATAAATTATATGCACCCTCAGAAAAGATTAATGGTAATAAAATCCCAGGAATATTTTCTGAAAAAAAAAGTCCATATGTACATATGGCAACTTCAGTAACAAAGAAGACATTTTCTAAAGCAGGCCACTTAAAGAAAATTATTATTAGAACTGCAAGTAGCTCTCTGGAAAGCTACTAAATCTTATTACAAAGTTGGCAGCATTCTGTGGCAATACCTTATTTCGATGTGCTGAAAGAGTTTATTTAGAAAAAAACCCTACAGCTTTTCTGCATTAAAAAGAAAGGGGATAAAGGAAAAAAAAAGAAAAAAGACAAACTGTCAGAAATGAATTTACTGAAGCAGACTATTTTTGACTTCATTGTATTGCAAGCAATAACAGATACAAGAGGAATTATTAACAGACTGTCGTCTGGACATTTGACCACAATGGCAATAAATGCAAATTATTGTAAGTGATTGAAAGCCATATTCAAATCACATAGCATAGGTGCCTAACTTAGGCACTGGTGTTACTTCTGTCCTTTCACTTTAGAGAACAAGAATGTAATAACCCTACATGCAAAATAGTCTGAATTGCTCATTCTCCCTGGAACTTAAACATTACATTAGTAATGGGTAAATTAGACAGCAGTGAAGGCAGTCTAAACTGTGACTCAAGATGACTTCTAGATACTAGAGTGCCCAGTCATTTGAGGATTAATAATTAACCTCTTCCAACACTGATGAAGTTCAACATCTCAAGATTAGGTTCAGGCAAATATTCTTTATTTTTCCTTGATGATTAAGTATCTATGTGTTGAGTGTATGTAAAATATTAACCTATTATAGATAAATAGATACTTAGATATATATAGATATACATATAAAATTTCATAGGTAAGTTCATATACAGTATAACTCAGAAATTGCAGAATACTCTAGGGCTCCTTACTGACTGGTCCTGGGCTTCTCTTAAAGCCTTGTCCAGAAAATACGTAGACAGAGGCAATTAAGTAGGATTTAGGATGGAGGACTATGACCTTAACGTGTCACAATCTTTAGAGAGATGTCCAGCATACATACATATCAGTGTATACCATACATATATTTGTATCCACATACATGTCTATATGACATAACTGTATGATACAGAATAATAGCTATTTTTGTATCCCCCAAAAAAGCTATAAAGAAACTGGAAGTCAGAAGATAGAAGCCTGTTCCTTTTCTCACGTTACCCTTATTAAACAGCAAGGTGAGAAGTAGATTAAAAAAAAGAGTCCCACTAAGTGCCTCATAAATCCCTCAGCTTCACTTTACCAAACTGAATTTTGTCTGACAATAAATCCTACCTTGTCTAGACTTATTGTTTAAGTAAATTTGTATCTGTGGAATAATCAAAAGCAAACCAATTATATTCAGGCATCTTTTTTATCTATCTGTTTGGATATAACAGTCTATTAAATGGTGTTTGCATATGAGGCAATGTTCTATTGTATGCATAGGTACTTAATTATTTAGATTATACATTTGAATAAACTGTGCAGTTAAAGGAGTACCCTTGTAATGTAGGACAATTACATTTTTTCTAGCACAGTTTACAGGTTATTAAACTAATATCAATTTGGCCAACACAGCTGGATATAAGATCCTAACCTTCACCTATGAAAGTTCTTTTCTTTAGGGGTACATTTTACCCCTACAATTATCAGTCAATGTTAGTCATGTCAAATTATATCAAATTATGTAAAGGGATTTGTAGAAAAGGGTTGTGTGAATAAAGACTACAAAAATTGAATTTCACACTGAAGACTGCATTAAAATGCAGGTTAGCTTAATGCAGCTATAAAAGTCCTGTCCATACACACAATGGGTCAGTTTTTAAGGTGCCCTGTCCATAAGAATACCATGCTGTCTGGCTAGCATAAAAAAAATGGTACTATATTGTGTCGTAGTGTGTAAGATCAGTTCACTGAATATCACATCCTCCTACCAATCAGAGAAAGACTATCACTTTTTTTCCAAAGGAGAATATAGTTGTCTTTGTGTTGAAGAAGAGAAGTAGTCAAATAATATTAAACACACAGAAATCAGTCAGTGTCTGTCAGTCCTTGAAATAACAGTTTTCAGTGACTAATTATGAATATCTCTCTTCTGAGAGAGAGAGACGTAATTAAATAACCTCATAACGACAGCATTCTGGGCATCTTTTTCTACTGTCTTGTACCTTGTACAAGGCATACTTTGCACTTGTTCAAATTAATATTAAAATCAATATTCTTTAGCATCTGTTATATATATTTATGTTAAAATAAGCAGAACAAATATTTAAAAAGATCATCTATTAGTGAAACCATGCTGAAAATCTGAACCTGCATGTTGTTTGTCTAATTTGTACTTTTGTCAATATCCTTCACTCTGAACACTCTTTCTGTCCTTCTTTTGGTCACCATTATTGTGAAATAACTACATGGAAGCAAAAGAATTCACAAAAGCTGAGTTTGTCATACAAGTACTAATCTCCATAGACTCTTCTGCACTCAGTGCAGACAGATGGGCTGCTCTGAAAGCAAGACAAAGCATCTAAAATTAGCCTTCTACTTTAAATCACCCTCAGGAGATTCTTTTCTATCTCCATGGACTAACTGGGGACTTCGTAGGAAGTGCTGGACAATCACATTTGGACTTTTGACCACGCTGACGTCGAAAGAATTATCATGATACCACTAAATGTCCTGACAATATATGAATATATTATTCAATTAAAAGAATGAGCACAATATCCATGCAGTCAGAAAAAATAGCTCTGCACAGAATGAACAGGTCATTTAATCGCAGAATGCCATAGATTTGCATGTGACTCCACGGTTGTATAATTCATCATTTTTCAAGATGCTATAGGATTTATCATCTTTGCCATCAAACTGATCACTCTGCCCATAACTAACGTCCATTTTATTTTATCTGCCTGGCTGCAGCTATTCTCCTCAGCAATTTTCTTACAGAAGAACAGTTTAGTGAATCTTAGAGTATGCACTGCAGCTAGATTTCATAGAGATGGGAAGCTGGAAATTCTAGCAAATAATTTGCGCTTAGATTTGGATGAATGCTGGAAGTCGAGACTAGTAAGCTGCTTTGGGAGTTGCACAACCACCTAAGACCAAGATACCCATCTTCTAATAGCAGGAACACCTAATACCTCTGAAATTACCTGACTGCAGCTGACAAAGCATTGTGAGAAAACAGATCCACAGCTACCTAGGGAAAATGCTAGTATATTTGTGTAACTAAAACAGCACTGGGAAGACAGCAGTGAATTAGGAAGTATTCTCTGACCAATTCTCTTTCTTCCAGATGAAAGTTCCTCAGGTCACTCTGGGCTTGGGAATTGACATGCGTGAACTCTACTTTTCATCCTCATTAGTTCCACAGAGGACTGGACACGCAATCAGCCCATGCTCCATTGAGTTATAACTGGTTGTCAGTAGTGTACAGTTCAGGGAAAGGCAAGGTGTTACTTGACCTGTGCAGGGAATACTGAGGGAGGAAAAGATATATTGCATGTTCAAGACTGAGAGCTGGCTATATTCACAGCAATATCCAGAAACAGATATTTTTGCTAGCCAACTTTGGCCTTCTGCCATTCAATGTGAAAGAAAAGACACTTATGATCCAGAGTCTATTCCTGAAGCCCATTTATCCATTTACTCATACAGTCATGCTAGAGGTAAAGGAATTATAGTACTGTCTTGCCAACTGCAAAGTAGAATTCAGCAGAATAAATAGGGCCCTCAGTAGTGAGGGGGTTATATCTTTTTACAACACTAATGCATATTCACTGAGAACTTCGAAGTTATCGTGATTGCCTTGGAGTCACAAGTGCACAGCCCATGCTCAGTGACACCTAAAGTGAAGTTGAAAGTGCTATGCTAAGGGATTGAAGCCTCTAAAATATCCTCTTCTCCACTGCTGACAGAAAGCACGTGAAGAAACAGGGCTCCAAACGCTGTCCTGCAGAGCTACTGCCACAATGGTTTGACTTCCTGAAACTGCTTTGCAAATATAGGAAAGTTGTTATGAGGAAGTCATGTCACAGTTATCATGGTTCACTGTAATTTCATTAGCGAGCAAGTAACCTACCAGCTTTCAAAGGCAATATATCGTTTTGATCATTTTTCCCACGAGAAAGTAATATAAAGTGATACAACAAAAGTATCCAACATATGTTTTTCAATGGAACCATGAACAGGTGTAAATAAATGGCTGAAAGCCTTGCTTTTAATGTCTTCAGTGGAATTATACATTAAATTACTACTAGTCAACCATATTTGGCTCATATATGCTTCTATTTTCATTAATAAGACCTCCAAATGGTGCATGATGCACAGTATTTCTAATATTGTGCAACTCTCACAAAGTGCTTTCAGCTACTGTTCTCCTTTTCTTTTTTCTTTTTTTTTTTACTAACTTTGAGGGTGCAAAAGGTTATAATGATGTAAAACTTGAATGCTTTCTTTTGCAAGTAAATTTCAAGCTGTAGGACCTATCTGAAAGACTTTCTGCTGAACCAGACCTACTACAGGCAAATCTTTCAATTTCAGCTTCATCTCTCCTGCAATTGAGTAAGAAGATAGAAATAAATATGTGTACACTGTAATGAGCTAGGTGTATCTGTTTGGTTAAATTCCACTATGTATAATATTTTTACTTTGGTATAAGCCTTTAAAGTTTCAGTACAAAATTATCCTTTACTCTTGTCAGTCATTCCACCCTAACCCCTCAGTCACACACACACACTTTGCTCCCTCCGGGTCACTTGTAATTGGTCTTTTTTCCTTCGGTAACCTTTCAGTTTTCTGTGGGCTTGTTCACAACTGACTCAATGCTAAAGAAACAGTGGATAAAGGCAGGCATGAGGTCTGTGCAGAGGGTAGGTAGGGACTTGCGTTCCTGAATATAAGTTGGTCAGAAAATACATTCTTAGAAGCATCCTAGAGCCTTGGTCCAAGGTATTGTACTACAGCCAAGGAGTTACACTTTTTGAAGTATGTCAGAGACTACCACTGTGAAGAGGACTTGAAATACTCTAAATCACCTGTGATAAACTGCTATTTAGCAGAAACTTTAGTAGAAAGCATATTTGGCAATGATTTCCAGACAGGAGCTTTATTGTTTCTAAGACCTCTTCTTCTTGAGAGCTGTTGGTAAAACCCCTAGTTGTCACCATATGACACTGCACTGCCAAAGGGAACCACATGACAGATTGACAATAGTTTATAAGATGCAGATCCTCTCTAACTATACTTCCTCCTCCTCCCAGACACACACTGTACTATTTTTTAACATGCAAAGGAGGATATGGACCTTAGGGATTTATTCGTGAATATCTCATACAATGTTTACATGAGGATTTTTAGGTAGTTTGCTCAGAAGAGTTTTGAATTGGCTGCGTAAATTAGTATTCATTAGAATGAGCTTTTCTGAGCAAAACAGGACACTATAACATGTAGGGATCTTCGTTCTAAAAGAGCAGCGAAGGCAGAATAATCAAGCATAAGTGGGAATAACACCAAGCAGGCAAAAGAAAAGCATATTGAAGGATTTGATTTTAGAAATGGAGTGAAAAGCTTGCACAAAGTATGCTGTAAACTATTCAAAAGCCTTGGCTGTTGGTACACAATTCAAGATGAGATGATAGAGAGTCAACCAGCAAAGAAAGAAAAAAGTGTAATCCCCAACTGCCACAAAACTAATAAAACATACTTAATCACGCATCTCTACCTCACCTGTCCTTTTTGTCAGTAAAACCTTCAGTCTTTGATGGTGTCTCAATTTTTTTTTTCTTCTCTATACTCTTCCTCATGTTCCCCAGCAAGCATCAAATTCCAAAAGGCAACATCAGATATTCAGTAACTCTCTTTTCTTTGTTGTTACTTTTTTTTTCTGAACTATATTTTTTCCTTCTTGCATACTTTTTTTCCATTTCACTTTTTACCATCCTCATTCTGTCCACAGCAAGACTTGGGATGAGAAGAAAGGGGACATCCGTGGGTGAGATTTTGGTGGCCAGAACACATGGTATACAACTGCTGTGTCAGCAGTTTTGCTATACAGGGCTGTAAGGTATTTCATGAGTGTGCACTCCATCTGTGCCAGAGTAGTGACTACCTCAGAGATCAAAAAGGAGAACTTCTGAAATTGATGTTCACAGAATGCTTTTTCAAAACAAAGACTAAATCTAGAATGCAACCTTTTCTTTACTTGTCTCCTCTTAATTACTTACACTGGAAAGTCTCCTACAGTATCATGAAAAAGACTTAAAACGATTTCCAGGGAAAGTACCATAATGAGAAAACCCACTTCTGTGTTTGTTACTCTGGTTTGGTTTGATTTTTTTTTCTTTTGTCAGGGGAAGAGATCAAAAAGCACCACTGCTGCTTTAGTTATAGCCCTCACTGCTGTAATAGATACATGATTTACAGCGCCATATGACTTACAGAATACAGTAGACCCCATTTCAACCCACATGGACTAGAGATTTGCCTTCGTGTAGCTAGACCATTGCTATAAAGGAAACAAGGCCATTGTTGTTAAAAACAAGATCTTGTCCAGGCTTTCATGAACTGTAATGCCACATTGTGAAGGGCTATGCAAGGTAAGAATCTTGGGTAATCGTACAAATTTTGGTATACATATTCATACATATATACAGTCTATATATAGTCATATATAGCCTGCACACACCTACATTTCTGATGTGTCAGTGAACACAGTATTCTCCAACATCATCCTTCATTTCGGTTTGAAAATGACCATTTGTAATCTTTATTCTTTATAGTACTGAAAAGAAAAAAAAAGAGAAGAGCAATGGGGTAAGAAGCATAGACAGTCCAAATACACTGCATATCTGTGCACTCCTGGGGAGTAGGCTATAGAAACCGTATTAGAAGAGCTCAGAAAGTTCCAGAAGTAGGAATGCTCAAGAGCTATGTGAGTAGCTGTTAAAAAGAATTTTACGGAAAATAAGCAGCCTTACTGATTCTCTGTTCAGTTGGCTTCAAGTATGGAGCCAGTCAGAGGTCCAAGCAGAAACACTATAAATTCATACAAGAATTAAAAACAGCTCCTTGGACTCCCCAGAGAATTGAAACAAGACCAAGACGTGTCTGCTATGAATACCTGTGCCCCATTGGATACAATCTCAACATTTACTATTTGGCCAGAAACTGAGAAGACTAGTCAACTATTTACTCAGAGGTTGGAATGCTGCTGACTATAAATATCTCCAGACTTTTGTTTGCCAACAAGAGTCTGAAATGGTGCCATTCACTGCAGCTCCGAAAAACTTTGGTGACACACATATGTATAGCTCTACTCGAGAAACTGAGAAGTTGTCTGAAAGAAAATCACAGGGGGATCTCCTCACATCTGGGTTTTAAAATACAAAACATATTAACACTTTTCATTTATTTACATATATAATGAGCAACAAAGTAGGGGAGTCTATATAAAGAACATTTATAGGTTTACTACTTTTTTAAAAAAGTAAGTGTTGCAAACACTGGTTTGTGTACATTAATAAATATTCTACTTTGACACTGTTGTAAATACATTAACAACATCTATAATTGAACTAGTAGCTCTGAGAATTAACTTTGATAACGTTCTGGGGAACATCCTGAAGACAGAGTACTTGGTCTCATTTTTCAATGAACTGTTAAGGTACAAAGTGACTAAATACAAAATCCCTTGACATCCCTTGCCTTCCAGAAGCAGAAGAGCAAAAATGGAGCGGAGTTTGTCACAAACAGGAACAAACATCTATCAGTGCAGCAAAACCTCCATCTAGCTTACTTGTTTATTAGGATATGTGATCACAGTGTCTAATAGTTGCACAGAATTAAAAGGAAAAAAAAATCCCTCAGAAACAAAAGATTCTTTTCCCTTCCTCTGTTGTACATTTTTATGTCTATTGCCACTGGAGGAGAGGGGAGGGAAGGGGATCCTCTGGCCTTTGGACAGAGATTTGTCTACTTTTCTTTATAGTTCCCCTCTTCTGAGGCAGCCAGGGACAGAAGAGAATCTCAATAAATAGCAAGGCTAGCAGATATTTTTACAAATAGCCAGTGTTCAGTGTCCGAGTGGAAAAGAAACATATTGCTAACAACAACAATAGTAACGAGAAAAGGAGAGCAACCCAGGCCCCATGTATTCGTGTTCAGTATCCATTTCAACGCCCATATTTTGCATCCTTCTCTTTACTAAACATGTGTCTATTTAAGGGACTACTGCTTATTTTATGACAGACTTCTCACACAAACAAACAAAAAAACAGGGTGGGGGGACAGTTTCTGTGAGAATCTAAAAGGTTAAAATAACAGTGAAATTCAGTGCTTCCCATTCATTTGTTTTGTAATATTGCCGTTCAGGAGGGAAGAAAAGAAGTGCCAAATCTGATGTCAGCAGCCACCCACATGGCAAAGGAGAAGTAGAATCCCCCAAATCCTTTTAAATAGCCGACAAAGTGCTATTTTTAGCCTGAAGGTGAAGGGTGCAATGCAACAGAAGCGTTCGCTTCTCCAGCAGACACACCGCTGCTAACAATGCTGTCACCTCTACCCCTCCCACCACCACCAGTGTCACCGTTTGCAGCTCCAGTGCCAGCATCTTCAGTGCCTCAGTCATCTACGATACTGCCCCCTCCATCATCAGCACCAATGAATTTCTCACTATTACTGCTCCTGATACAAGTCTAGCCAGCAGCCCTTTTAAACACCTTTGAGCCTCTCCTTCTCTCTCTCTCTCACATTGAAACATTTCTGCTGACAGTCTATTTTTTAAACACTCAAGTGCTGGCTTTTAAAGCATTTGATGTCTCTAGCATTTCAGCCCCTTCCTTCACACCTTCTGCTCATAGGGCCAAGTGACATGTGAGGAATTTCTTTTGGTTTCCAAAAAAAATATCCTTTGTTTTCTTTTCACAAGAATTCACCTCATGCCCGTGTTTAGCTGAAGCACAATGAAAGAAAAATAAACTTTGTACGGCATTATCAGAAAATATCAACACAGCGCATGCACAGAATTACTGAAAGACAACGAATTTATCAGCATTAAAAATGTCTTTAATTTGTTAAAACTGGAAATTTGCCAGAATGGCTTTCTTGTTAATTTAAACATTGGACACAGACCTTAAATTGCTGTTTGTGAGACTTCTACAAACATCACAGATGTTTTTCCTCTTATTTGTCTGCACGTATTTTTAAGTCAGAGAGCCATTAGACAAATTAATTAATATTATTCAGCTTAAAATTATGTACATTGCCTTTCCTGCTGAATAGTAAACCTGCTGTACAGCTTTTCAGCAGGATCTATGAAACTAAAATAGCAGGGTGAATCAATGAGGCTAAAATGAAATGGGAAAAACCAAATATACATTTGCTTCAGCAGCTGCTTACATAAAGTGAGCGTTTCTTTCCTGTTTGTAAAAGCTGATCACAAAAACAAGTACCTCAATCCATTCACATGTTTAGAGTGAATTATGCATTTCCCTAATGGGCATAAGAACTAGGAAAACAAGGTGCCACCATTAATTTGGAACACAGTACGTACAAGGAAACTAATCTGTCCTAGTAAACTGAATATCCTTGCAAACCCCATACTAAATGTCAAAATCTACAAGATAGCTCACCTTTGACTACAGGATAGGGTAGACGCGTATCTCTACTCTGTTCTTCATGCTCATCAGGTTTTACTTGGTGTTAATGGGACATTTACACAAACTAATGGAATGTATTTTTTTTTAACAGTTGAAAGTTTTTCATTTTTTCAGTGCTTTGTTGGAGTCAGTATCATTTTGTGAGAAAACACACTCTCTTTTAGAACTTCTCCTCTAAACTGAATCCTACTATTTAAATCCTAGTAGCATTACCAGGAGCATCACAGTTCCTATTTCAGGCTCTCTCTAGATTCATGAACCTACATCTCCAATCCTTAGTCAGATCACTTTTAGAAGAATTCAGAGACAGGTTTTAAATCTACAGAGATTTAATTTGATTAGTCTTCAAGGGAAAGACTAATAGAAAGTGCTCAAAAGTATTTTGTTGATATAAGACATCTACGGAAGAGCTGATTGTAACAGATCTGACACTCCTCTGCTTTTAAAATCAGGCTGTTTTAAGCAATTTCAATCTGGGCACAGAAATAATTAGTAGTTTCCAAATATCTTTGACACTGAATTGAATAAATCATTCAGACTTTTAGTATATGAAGTAGGCCAAGAATCTGACCCTACCTATTTAGGTAGAAATGAACTGCAATGGAAGGAGGAGGCAAAATATCATCCATCTTCCTCGGTCCTTCATTAGGTTTGGTTGTTCCCATCAACACAGAAAGTACCAATTCTTATTTCTGCAAAAGCAGATTATGTTCATGTCCACTAAAAGCACATTTACGATCATATATTCCTAGCCTCTTAGAAATACAGATTTTTGTGAATTACATCTGCAAATTTTTTATTTTTTCTTTTTGTTTAGTACAATATACATTCATTGGAGTTGATATATCCTACTATTTTTAGGACTTGGCTACTTTTTCTATTTGTGGTGCTTTGATAGAAATAGCAGCCTTAATGTCATACTAACATGTGACAGGAAAAATTTTACAATGAGAAAACAAATTAAAAATCTGTGGTCTCATATCCCTCTGACTATGGAAGTGCGACATAGGAGATCAGTCTACTGGAAGAGCACAGGAGAAACAAATAAATGGGGAGAACGGGTGTTTATGAAGTAAATAAAATGCTAAATTCCTAAGACAACTCAGTCTGGCAGTTCAGCACAATAGTGGAAATATTAGTCCATTCCCATGTATAATTTTTATGAGTACAGCTAATACCCTCATTTTATAGAAACAAGTTTATAATTCATTCAGAACCTTATATCAGTTATTCAAAGACATTGCTTATTGTCAAAGAATATAGCTCCAGAGCAGCAGTATCACTCACAAATTGGTGCTCACTATCTGCAGTGTTTCAGGTTGTCCTGTTGATCCTAGTAAATACTGAACGGATGCAAAGATAATGGGCAAAATAATGTTGCAGGACTAACAATCCTTTTGCCTAACTTCTACAACATGACCATGAAATATTCTCCTGTTTCAGATCCCTAAGAAAATATTCATATTTAATAGACAGAATGCATAGAAAAATTTGTGTCCACTCACTCATAAGTCCTTAAAATAAACAGTATTTTCAGGTTGAGTGGGGAGACCAAACACTTGAAATGTTGGTTGGTTGCTTAAGGTATACATGCCTACATGTTCCAGCATTACACGCGCACTACACTAATGTCTCATTGGACTCTAGTTCTCAAATATTTTGCTTTTCCCCTCTTTTGTTTGGTCTGATGTTCTTCATGGTCGGAAAGAAGTCACGTGCACATTTCATATATATCTGACCCTCATGTGAAGGTCCAAGACCCCTGTTCCTTGCAGGGTAAGGCATGGTAAAGCATTCTGCGTCTTCAGTTACCCTCACAGCAGAATAATCTATGACCATAGGCCAAACTCAGACTGCTCTGTGTCTGCCTTGATAGCTAGGTGTGCCAGCTAAATTCACTTCTGACCCAGATTGTTACTTTAACCCAAGCCTCACCTTCTGCTCTTCCATGTTTGACTTGGGTCTTGAGAGCAAGTCAAAGAGATCTGGCTAACATTTAAGAGTCACTGAGGTAGCTGTTTTCCAAAAAGGCTGTTGCTAAAGTGGGAGAAGAAGAAACAGTACCCCAAAATAGACCAGTGATGCCAATGGACTATTCCTTGTGTCTTTTCCATTGTAATCAGTCAGGCAAATTTATTTCGTTTTGCCTAAAGGCACCGTAATGTGATGAGAGAGTTCCTTCTGTGCTCTCCCCAGGAGAGTATGACTAATTTCCCTCTTACTCATTCCCTCTTTACTGCACACACCGTTTTTTGACAGGCTGTCCTAGATGGCCTTCTATTTTGGCCCAATTGGATTCTGAGTTTAGTTTCCAGCTCTGTGTTACAGACTACTGGTCCTTGAACCTCCGCTTCCCTGTCATTCTCATAATCCCTTGTAGTAACTTTAAAGGTTTGTACACCACATATCATGTGTCGCACATGCCAATCCAAAGTTTTGCATCACCTAATGAGTCTAAGGACCCAAGCTTGCAAAAGATAACATCTAGTGTAAATGTGATTCATGCATGTCAACGAAAATCTTCCTTGAAAGCTAAGTTCCACCCAAACAAATTACTTTGCAGGATCAGGGCGTTAAGTTTTGACTGAATATCTACCCAATATAACTAACACCATTCTTCATTCCTCTAAGGGAGCTGATTCACCTTCATAACTCTTTCTGCTGTGGGTGTTCATTTACCATTCTGACATAATCTAGTGCCTCACTGCATGATGCTGATGATGTTTTTGTCAATGTGAAGAATGCGGTACAATTGTTGCAGAAATTGTCTAAGAAACTCAGACCTTAATATGTACCATCTGTTTAACAAAAAAGCTCGATGTGGTAATGCATTTGCAATACCAGAAGCAATATCTCTAAGACATGAAATGAACATATGCTGTCTAAGAGCCTTCAGGCTGACATTGAAAAAGAGAAAAGATAGTACTTCAAGGCAAATATTGTCCCAATAGAAAGACTGCCAGAACCAATATGGCTCAGTCTATTGACAAGTCTCTGGTGAACAACATCATATAAAGACATGCACATTGTTATGGGTTGTACAGCTCTATATCCCATTTTTTCAGCTTCAGAAAAAAGTAGAGAACACCTTCACTGTCACACTGGCTATCCTCCTGTTTCAGATCAACAGATGTTGTCAGATGAAGACATCCTGTCCATTATTCTTTGATTAACTGATTTTTTTTTTTTTTTTTTTAAAGGCAATGAAACTTACATAGCTTCTTGTACTAAGAAGTAAGAAGCCTGCTTGGAAGGAAAGAACAACTGAAAATACCTCTGCTTTCAAGTTTAGAGTTATTTTTTTTCATGCCTAGCATGAATACATTTTATGCATGAAGATATCTGTGATAATGAAGCTAAACTGGTGTTGAAACTAAAATAGCTAGTAATGCATTTTATAATGCATACTAAAAAATACAGTAATTTTATTTTAAAGATTGTTATTCTTAAATGAAAGGGTCTGAGTTATTGTCAGCCACAGCCAATGTAACCTAAAATTCGTATAGTTTTCAGAGAAAACATAAACAAATATGCTGTTTTACAATAGAAAAAATAACTGTCTTCACGTGAAATTTTCATTATCTTTCATTATGATAACAATTTTGACATGTACCCTGCTCTAATGTTGGTAAATCAGAAAAAAATTTTGAATACTATCACTCATATGAAAAAACATTTTCTTCTGTTAGATATTCAGAGGTGTTATATACGGCATCCATTAAATACTTTATATGCAGAACTTTTGATTTTTTAAGTAATTTTTAGTTACAGAAGAAGAACCTATTATAGACTATATATGAATTTGCTACTGTTCATAATAAGCAACAATACCTTTAACAATCTGAGGGAATCTAGTCAATTCATTCTGAATTCATTATTGACATCATCAATTCATTAATGTCAAGGTTCCTCCATCAGAGGTCATATTAAGTATTTTGTTTCAGGAACACTGTTCTTTTCTAGTAAGAACATTCATAGTCGCTTAAAGATACTATGTGGTATGTCTGAGGGAATTTATAGCTATTTAACAGACTTGATTCAACTATGAACTTTTAGCTTCTACACCTGTAAACCTCCACTGACGTCATTAAAGCTATACCACCTTAAAATTGAAGTAACACACTGATAATTTGAGCCCACTGTTTGCAGACCTAGAACATACATTATGGAACTCAGTGGCTTCACACATTAAGATGATTGAACCTTATTAAATTCTCATAGGTACATGGGGATTTGGGAAATCCACAGCATTTTCCTGTGGATTTTATTAGTTCCACAGGAGGGAGTCTTTCTTCTACAAATTATAGATTTTACAAACACTCTAAAGGAGCTTGTAAACAGTGCTTGAGGAAGCTGTCCTCCTTCAGATCTTAGAAACTCTGCAGGAGGTAGCTCTTCCACTGAAGATCTTAGGGACATAGGCTATTTTAAGTACAATATAATTCTAATTAACTACAGCGTCAGTTATGTCAAACAAGAGTGCAATCTCTGACCTTTCATTAAAAGAAAAGCCATCAAAGCAGGAGTTTTTAAACTATGTAAGGGATGAAGACCAAAGGAGAACTTCACATTGTCATCTCTGGAGATTGGGGTGGATACAGACATCACAACACTAGGGGCATCCAGTAGCTACCTGACTGTTTCCTAGTCCTGTGGTCAGTTTGTCCTCTGCAATGGGAGGTGCCAACAGTGAGGTAGGTATAGCCTGCTCATGACCCTACCCCTTTCTCCTCTCTCCTTCCTTTCAATAAATCTGCCTTAAGTTCTGTGAAACCCGAGAAGATGAGGAATTTTAAAACCATCATAGTCACTTTTTCTTATAAAGTCTTTTCCATAATAAGAAAAATTGGCCAGTTTCAGATAAAAATCATTCTGAATATGAAATTTTTGACTAACAATTGCTGTGCAAACCAGACCAAAAAAAAAAAAATAATAATAATAGAAGATAAGAGGTATTTTAAAGAAAAATCTGGAGAAAAGGTTTTGTTACTATACCTATTGACAGTATAAATCAATAATATAATTATTACTACTATACTGAATCTATAAAAACTACGGATAGGCAAATGAAATGTTGAACATTAAAGAATGACAGCTAGTAGAATTAAATACTGTTGTGTGAGTTTCAGACACTATTTCAGGATTTTTAAAGCTTGGCATACTTTAAAATACTAAAACAATAATAGAGGTTTCAATATGTAGGAATATCTGCCATTTCAAATACAATTTTCAGTGTCCTGATAACATTGTTTAAATTAACAGACAACTGTTTTGAACCACTGTTTTATCACTGTTTTAACTAAACTTTTTGTCTGGGAATATTTCAAAATCAATGTGAAATAAATTACAAACATCACTGAAAGCAGCTGAATGCATTGTGTCAAAAACACATGATAAACTAATTTCCAATAAGTCTTACCATTAATGTCTACAGTACGAAAAACAAAGAGAAGATGATATATAATGTCTCTATTGATTCTCCCCAAATGCTGCCCAGAACATAATAAAAGAGTTAATGTAAGCCCTTTTAGAGACAAAACTTGGAGAACAAATGTTCCTTCCATCTAAGATCTGAACTGATGTCTAGGTATGCCTATTTTTGGCCATTAAACATCGAGGAAGCATACCACTGAACAGGTCTAGTGTCAGTGAGGCTAGTCCAGGCAACTATAACGCCAGGAGTTTAACAATTTTAATTAAAAATTGACATTCTTATAAAAACAATAAAATTAATCTAGATCTAAAGGTCTATCTGCTATGCGTAGGCAACTCAGACTTGATCTGGAAAGCACTCCAGACCCCTTCTATGTCCCATAACCTGAACAGGAACACTGTAGGCAAAATCTGTTAAGACTCAAGTGAAAAAAAACATTTCAGTGTGAATAAGAGGATAGAACTTGATCATCTGTTGAACAGAATTGACTGGAAATGAGAAAAATGGAAGAAATAAATCAAATAATGGACAAGATAAAGTCCTCATTATCCAAAACTCTGAGAGTGGAAATTCATCTCAGCTAACACAAGCTGTTAGTTAACAAGTTAGCTTTTCAAGCTAATCATCTAGGCTCCCTCTCTAATCAATGAAGAGAAATAAGCACCTCTGGAGAACGGTCAGTATCTCATCTATAACATATCTTAGAATGGGGTGAATTGGCCCTGGAAGGGCCTAACTCTCTTCACTGACTAGTGTAAACCTAGGCACCTGTCTTTTAAGCTGGTAAAGTCAGATAAGACAAATGAATGTTTGAACTACAGGGAAGAGGCACAGGGCTTAAGCAAACTCCTCTGATCTTCCTCTCTGTTCTCCCCATCATTCCCATAAATATCTACTTTGCTGACTGCCTTATCTATATTGTTAAAAAGAGTGGAGAATGTCTTCAATTTCTCTGACAATTTGATATCATCTTATTCTCTGGTTTGTCAAAAGCTCATCTTGTACCATATTGCTGCTCTGAAATGCTTCATTTGAGTCTTGAACTGCAAGTGTTATTATCACAAATAACTGTTGCATACCTTCTATTTTCAGTAGCCCTGGTAATTCATGAGTGTGATTCACTGTTCAGACCCGGGGAAGAATACTTCTTTGGAAATCTAGACCAAGAGCTAAAACAAGTCAAATAATAGAATTTTTTAAAAAAAAAAAGAAAAGAAAAAAACCCAAATATTTTATGAAAGACTTGTATAAGAAAAATGTGAAAACATTGTGGAAGGATGCCTGTCTATCTAGGGCAACTCCTGTGCAAGGCAAGCTAGTAAGTAATATGATAGAAAATATTAATCTGTCATATGATATGATTAGATATGAGGGTCATAGATAGGATTCTTTTCCAGGAGGAAAAGAAAGAACTCATGTTTAGGTACACTACCTAAACAAGTGTTTAGGTATACTACCTATGCTATATAAATGTTTAGGTATACTACCTACAGACCTGCAATTCCTGCACTACATCTGTAAAAATTGTGTAATTGCTCACTTGGTCTAAAAAGTATGGTTACACAGACTATAATGTGTAAAACATATTACAGGTAGAATACATACTACAATACTGGAGAAGGTCAGTTAGCATAGTTCTGAAGGAAAACATTTTCCAAAAAATAGTCTAGATACAGGCAACTAAGACTTCCTCTAGAACAAGGTTACGTAGAGAAAGTAGCAATGAAATAATAAACATTACAGAGAGAGGACCAAGCATATATTTTGTAGTTTGGGTTTACTAGGAATGTTAATGTAATTTAATATATTGCTTTATGCATAGATTTGACAGAGGGGATGAGGATTAAAAGCTTGGTCATCCTACAATTGCTGCATGAACCAGCATATGGTTGAAGAAATGTGATATAACTGAAGGCCACACAGATTTCTCATCAGGTTTGCAGTTGCAAACCTCCTATATATTTTAATTAATTTTTGAAAGTAGGAGGATATCAATAATCATTATGAAATATCACAGTGGTTTTTACCTTTCCATTTCTCTGTCTCATAGGATAGGCTTTTCTTTCCTTGCATGTCCTTAGAAGTGGACTTATATACTTACATTCTTCTTCACTACTGCAATTCTTCACCATAATTGTCACAACTACAGAAAAGAAAAGAAAAGAAAAGAAAAGAAAAGAAAAGAGAAGAAAAGAAAAGAGAAGAGAAGAAAAGAAAAATAAGCTTTAAGATGGTTTTAACTTAAAAAGCAAGGACTGTCCAGGAAAACACACACAGCAAATGATATATTTTTCAAATGTGGAACATACATTTTGAAGATAATTTTCTTCAGATTTTCCTCTGATGGACTGAACTCTTGTTCTTTAACATCTGAATTTTATTATTTGTGATAATGAGCACTGTTGAGCATGTGGGAAGATTTAGATCAAGTGCAACAGCAAGCCAAACCTGATCCTTGACCTTCTCTTCCAGCTTCCTTCGTGATATGCTACGTAGTAATTTCTATCACACAGCTCATTTTTGCTTTCTTCATTCCAGAGTAACTCAAGAAGAATGAATTTACATTATTTTTGGTTTGCAGCAAGGAACTTCACACATTTCTATTTATTGTAACTATCTGGAACACAATTATAGTAGCTGTTGTTCATTCCATCACCACATATATATAACTCATACAATGAACTGTAGTGGGTCAAATAGTGGTGGCTAATAAGACTAATAAGACTTATTCTATGTTGGAGCTAACAAATCCTTTATCAGTACTTCAACCATACGTGGCCTCATTGTTAAGATTATGCCTTTCATCTATGGGAACTAATCCCTTTCATATACAATTTTAGCAAGAAGCTTATAAAATGTGTATTAAAGCAGTATTGACTTGTCCAACAATAAAAAGTACAATTAGGCTTCCAACACAGAGCATTACTAATTTGCATAAAAACCTCTCTAACCCATTCCTTTACTGCAGAATATAACCAAGAGGTTACATTCTGTACCATGCACCAGTAATTTACTGTAAAATCAGTAGAAAGCTGAACCTGTGTAATAGTGTTCACTTTCTTTGTGCAAGTCTTTTAAAAGTGAATTTACATGCTGAAAGTATCAATAGGAAATAATATTAAAGATCATTACTCTAAATGGCCAAGCACAATGGGTTCCTTTGATAATATTGCATAACGCAATAATTGCATAATGCAATAACTCAAAACTTACTTACTCATTGAGAGTCCCTATCCTGACAGAGTCACAGGCAGGGTCATACTGTAGACCCAGTTTTATCACATCTTGCAGTTGCAATAACTCATTTTCATAATGTATTATTTAAGCAAGAAGCTTATAAGAACAGTAGAGTAGTAATAATGACCAGTCTGTGCATAAAAATGTGTAAAGAGTTACGCTTCCAACCCTAAGCATTTCCTTCTAAGAAGATTACTTAATATCCCTTTTGCAAAATTTCTCACTTCCATAACCAAATAGGTGCTGTTGTCTATTCACTCTCCAAGTACTACACCTCTTTGTAAAGCTACAGGAATTTCTTTTCTGTGTGTACTCTAAAATACATTAAATTAGACTTGTAAAGTGCCAACTAGTAAACAGTGATAAGACAAGGTTCATACATGGCTTAGATTCCTTAGAATTCTCCAAAAGAAAATCAAAAGAGCAGACAACTTGCCATTAACTGCCTCTCCTTACAGAGAGCACAGAAATTCTTCATGACTAGAGATGATTAGCCTTCTCTTCACTTGCTTAATAAAGAACAGTATTTCCTTACCAAGGTAACACAAGATGACATTGCCTCAGGTCACTGCAGGGCATGTCATATCATGTAACACAACATAACCTGATGTAACCTGATCCAACAGGCCATGTGTCTGTTGCCTATTTGTAGAAAATGCCACTTTTTCAGAAGAGAGGACATGTCACCACAGATAACAAAATGTTAGCTCTACCTTTGAGTCCAAAGGCTTCTTGTGTCCACAGTTAACTTGGAGTTTAAGTCCAAGTAAGAAGGAAAGGGAAGAATTTCCTTTTCATTTATTCACTGTTTCCTATTGCACTGAGAAGGAAATTTCTATAAACTATCATTTATCAGCAAAAGTTTAGATTACAGACAGTGTGAATACGCACTATGAAATTACCCAAAAAACAAGGAGAAAAGTGGGAACTGAACTCCTCAAGACATTAAAATAATTAATCATTCTGTTTTTATAGACCATGGACATATTGGTCTGTTCATTTCAAGATCAGCACAGATCCTACAATGCTCTTTAATTTGCTAAAACATTTGACAATCAAAAGATGGCATATTTTACAAGAATAACACTGAATCTGGTTATAAGCAGTAAATATATTTATTTATTCCATTATTAAAGCAGGGAAACACTAATCTATAATGAAAACTTAAAATTGATATGTCATTGATCAAATGATTATATAGCCAATAAACTCTTTAAAATATCTAATCTAACCTGTCAGTGTGAAGTGATTTTATTAAAAAAAAAATACTTATATATACCTTAAGTCATGACTTTTGAAACCAGAATCTCTCGATCTGTTTGCTGAAATACATATCAAGTGTTAAGGAAATATGTTTTTAGAAATCAATTTCAAGAGGAAAATAAGCTAACATTACTCCAAATTAACAAGTATAAAGCCTTATTAATTTTTAACAGTGTCTGAAAGGTTTGCTAACTACATTAAGTAGTGTAAAGTTCTTTCACATTCTCATAATGAAGCACAAAACATAATATAGAAAAATATGTCCAAAATCTGACTGATTCTGCAACACTGAAGTGAGCACTTGATATTTCTACAACTAGTTGATTTTTCCTATGTTCCTCAAAAGTAAGATATCCTTCTTTCTTACTTTTTGTGTCATTGTTCCTATTTGGGAGTAGTAGGCAGGATAATCTTTAATTAAATAAACATTCTTATTACAATTGTAGGAACTGAAGGTTCAAGCCTTATTCTGCCTATCATTTTATACCATACCTTCAAATTCTGTTTTTATTAAATAGTGTGCTCTTTTAGCATTCTCTTATATGTATATATATATATATATATATATATATGTACTATCTGTATTTCTATAAGGACTTCCAATGAAGTCCATACAACTACAAACTAATATTTTACAGAAATGGAGACTCCCAGAAGCAAAAAACTGCTGTTGAATATCCCAAATCCATTATTTTCACCTCATTTCACTTGTTTCACCTTAAACCTTGTTTATTGCCTTGGCAAGAAGGACTGTGATAAGAAGAGGTGCCAAATTAGAGGGCTATTTATAAATTATGGCTCGTTTTCAGCCCCACAGCAAGCTGAAAAATCAGCAGATCACAGGTATAAAAACAACTGAAAAAGCTAGATCTGAATGCTTTTTAAATTTGAGACAAATTCCGATCACTGGATCTGCACACCTAATTTGATAAAGCTGAAATTCGGATCTGAACTTTGCATCCTGAGCATGTTTAGTTTGGAAACATTAAATTAGTTTTAATCCTCAGGAATGAAAATCTGCCACCTTTTTATGCTGGTAGCAATATACAAAGGCATGAGCAATACAATCACCTCAGAGGAAATGCTGCTTTACTGTTTC
Source organism: Rhea pennata (assembly GCF_028389875.1). Lineage (NCBI taxonomy): Eukaryota > Metazoa > Chordata > Aves > Rheiformes > Rheidae > Rhea > Rhea pennata. The sequence goes on from NC_084663.1 coordinate 28,246,001, forward strand.
CCCTCAATTTGACCCTTGCTAGCATGCATGAATCAAATCAAGCGCTTGAAGATTTTGCAGACCTGGATTAACATATTTGCAAGGCTCAGTTGGATTTTCACGAAGAAAGCAGATACGGAAAGAAAAACTCTTTGTTGTTTATGGAAAGTCTGATAAACATGTGGTCAACACCTGGATTTTAAAAGGATTCTATTCTTTGCTCAATAAAAGTAAAATAGCCACCTTCTGAGGCATTCAAACAGTAAAACAAGATGATAGCAACAGAAAGAGCTGCCACATGTCGTTTTCTTCACCTCTTTGATTTTATTTAATAACAATGAATCAACTTTAAAAACAAAAGAGTAAAGTAATAGGTTAAAAATAAAAAATCTTATAAAACGTGCATTAAAACATGGAAACATATGTACCATAAGGCATATGTTTTTTTAATAAACATTTTATACTGTGAAAATGTCCTATTAGTGAATGTATTTCCACATGACAGTGTTTGGCATCTTGGAAATGCCTGATAAAGCCGCTGTATGCAAGTGTCACAAAAGTCATGCTTACTAGAGCTTCTGTACCTTCCCCTGACCCCTGCAGGGTTAATTGGTGTAATTCGTCTTTTAGGCGAAAAATACTGCTCTTTAGTACAAGCAAATATATGCACAAGAGAGTGTGCTAAATTAGGATTGAATTCTTGCTAGCTTTTCTGCCAGTATACATCAGGAGAAAGGGAAAAGGCATTTCCATACTAGCATAGCTCTCAAGTAATCAGGAGATCCTTTGGCATAGCGACTCTGTTACACTGGACCATTGTCCTTATTCAACTTGTGGAGTGAATTGGAACTACTCTCCGTTCACCTAAAGGCACGCGGTAAATATAACTCTGCCACCAGAAGCACGTGGGCCCAGGTGAGAGGAGGAAGACTTGTAGATCATCTTTATGTATACCAGACAGCATGCCTCAAGACTGGTCAAACCAACATTTCTGGGGAAAAAATATCCTACCCCTTGGAAGTAAAGAGTAACTAACTCCATTTTAGATATCTAACTTTTAACAGTCTCATATTAGGTGAGACGAATCCCATTACTGTGTGCTTTCTCTTCCCTTCAGTTATGTCTAGAGAGAGGGTGAGGTACACTTTCCAAAGCATTCCCCAGTTCTGGTGCCAGCTATCCAAATCTAGCAACTTACACGGACTATGTATTTACTATGGACGTTTTCCTATGGGAAATGAGGAAAGGATAGTGAAGAGCTTGCTTCCGCTCTTTATTAATTTTAACACTTTCTTAAACAGATAACTTTGGCAACCTCCTCTGGAGCTGCAATGTTGTATTTCTAGTGGGCTAGACATGGTTTTAAATAATTGTGAATAGCAGTAATTTTAAAAGTTATATCTAGAAGGAATACAAGAGGTAATCACTTCAGCTTCAGTTGGAAAAAAAAAAAAACCAAAGATTTTAAATGTCAAGTAGCATAGAAGCAAACATAACTTGCTTCTAAAACTCACATAGTATTTGTCACTGCTCAGGACATTAAACATAACATTAGATGTGAGATTCAGGCAAGCCAAATTCATTTAAGCATCTTGTTACCAGCAATTTCCAGCAACAATGTTGAGAAGTAACAACTGAGTGAAAGATTGGAGGGAGAACTCAGTGACCTCCTAGTCTATCTTATCTCTGAGGCAACATATTTTAACTTTGGTAAAAAGACTTGCACCTATACACAAAACAAAACCTTAATAGGAAAAACAGTGAATTTATCACATAGTATGGCCGCAAAATTCCAGACAAATTCTTTACATTTGAACTAGTGCTTTTCCTGTGTATTAACCTCCATTTCATCTGTAATTGCAAGTTATCTGCCTCATGTCAAAATTTAAGATTTTGATTTCAGGTATAACTTAAAAACTGCTAATTATGCAAAATAATAAATAATAATAATAACAATAATGATGATGATGATAAAAACAGAGAAAGACAACGTTCCTCCACTGAGGCAGTGCTACCACACACGCTCTGAAGCAGCTCCGTTGCAGCTCGAAGTACATTTGCAGCATTCTTCAGAATCTTTCGGCCTGATCCTGCCACATGCCAGAGTGCTCTTTTCACCCTGCCTGTACAGACGAAAGAGCTCGAAGGGGTAAACCTTTATACGTTTCATTGTTTACCTGACGTTTATCAATCTGAAACACTGGCTAACTTGAAATAGCTCCATTATGGGAAAGCACAAAGAGCATGAATTTTCTTTTCCGCTATTAACAGATATCACTCGCTTTTACTGTATACCTCAAGCTGCCAAGTAACATATCTTTGTGAGCAGAATATTTGAATTAAGCAGCTTTCAAAAAAGGAACTATATAGTTGCCAAAGGAACAATGATTTTTATTTCATGTTTAAAGAGGGGTTTACAGACTGAAGCAAACTTGGAAAAAGAATAACTTTAATGGTAAAAACACATAGCTGGCTGTGGGGAAAGAATAGATGTAATTATTGTGAGTTTGTTTTTAGAACCTGTCTGCTCAGAAGAGGCAAAAAGTCTTTTGAAAGTTTTACTTCATTTCACAGATTTTGTGATTTACTCCTATTATAGACGTATGAAAATGAATATGTTGAACATTTGCTGAAGCAGTAAAATATATTTAAGGAAAGAGACATGGTGATATTGCAAACCAGCTCTAAAAAAATATGATTTTTAAAAAATATATAAAATTCTAAATAAAGTAATTGTTGAATTATTTCTTTTGCATTCTCATTTCTGAGACTTATGAATAACTTTGGTGGCAAAGTCAATCTTTTCAGGCCAACTTTATAGGCTAGAAACTTTTTAGAGATGAAAGATGGCATTCTTACTTATTGTTTTATATGCAGGATTGGTGTCATAGGAAAAAATAAACAACGAAATGAAGTTAAAAGGAAACAAAGACACCTTGTCAGGACTGAAAAGTTCCTGAAGTATATATACTATAGCAATTTATATGTCTTTGCAAGTATTTTCTGCTTTTTATGTTCAATGATAGTTTATCCTGACCAATCCCTTCTTTTCAGTCTTATGAGGAAGATGAAATGTATGTTCTCTTGGTTAAATTAGAAATCACACTGAGTAACATAATTCAGATTGAAATCAGGATTTACTTGTCAAAAAATTTAAGCAGCCAGCTGCAGAATATTTGCTTATATGTACACAGAGACGATGGCCACTCATCAAATTTGGACATGATTACGAACTTACATCTTGCTGAAATCGGAGAGATATTTTTCATATTCAGTATTTCTGAATGTATTGAATGAGGTTCTAGAGTGCTAATTGTCTCTGCAAGAGGACACAGAAACTTGACTCTGTCTTCCAGAGACATTGTTTATGTAATGTTGGGTAATGACTGCAATGACTGGTCCCATTTTTTTATGTTTGAGAGGTTTATCACTTTAATAAAGCCAAATAAACTCTCAGCCACATTAGAAATAAAGTAACAATGTTTTGTTCATATGCTTAAAAAAATCCATCACTAAACCATGAAGCCTTGAATTAAATATTAGCTAAGACACTCTTACATATGAATTCAGGACTTGAAAAACATGGTCAGAACGAGCTACGGCTAAAATGATAGAGATGATGGATTGGAGGAAACCTGAGATCAATGAGTCGCCTGAAGGCTGAACACCCGAAGTTTCAGATAGAGAGAGGGGCCAAGGAAAAGAACGAGAGGGGCAAGAGGTAGTTCAAATTTGTGATTAAATTCTGCTCTGAAGATATGGCTTGATTATAAAGCTCAGAAGCATGTTAGTCCAAGAGTCCAGTCACCCTGGCACATCAAATTTGTTGTAGAACACTGCTCAGACAGGTTATGAGATTGTGTGTGGTCCTCTTTTCAGCTGAGCAAATTAATCTCTCTGTGTTAAGGGAAAATCACTAAGGTATGTGATTTTAACACAGGACAGTAAAATGACTCCAGAGTTTTCTTCTAAACTTACTGACCAAACCTTTCTTAATGTGATAAATGTTTATGGATTCTTCTAATTACAAGTCTGGTTTAAAGCTAAGACACTTAGAGAATACGTCTCTCTTTCATAAAGTTTCCGAGGTTTTCCTATAATAATCAATTACCATAATGAGTTTTTTTAAACCTGCCATTTGTCACTTTCTTAAACTATATAAACTACCCAGTATAAAGATAAATAGCTAGAGCCAGCCTACCCTGAGGCCCTCTACAAAAGACGTCCATTAAATCAAAATCAACTGGGAAACCTGTTGGATTTTATTTCAAAGTCAGGTCTGCTTAAGCTGGAAAAAAAATCTGTAGAAAACAAGTGTAACTTTATGGCAAGAAATCCTGCTTTCTTAACAGAACGGTAAAAAAAAAAAAAAAAAAAAAAAAAAAAAGATGTTGGCCTTGATCTTGAAACTGAAAGTCAACAGGCTTGGAAGAAGAATTTGCAACTGCATAAGTCTGAGACCTGTGTACAACAGAATAGTCCCATAGTATGAGCCAAAGCAATATAGAGGTACATACATATGGTGTCTGCCAGGTAGTTCATGTTCCAGCAAAACCACTGGGAAAGAAAACTTCTGGGCAAATCAAATGTCATGCACTTTTGGTTCAGATTACACCTTTGATGTTTGCCAAAATGTTTGAAGGTGGTCATAGTTTCAGCAGTGTTGAGACACAGCATATTCCTTGGCTGATAGGTTGATAGTACTGCAGAAAACTTCTGCAGCTTTCAAGATATGCACTGCTGAAATCAGGCAAAGTAACCCTACTTTGATTACTTCATTCTCCATCAGCATAGCCTCATTCTTTTCACTCCTAAATTTAAATTACTCCTAGCAGTAATAATCGAGTGTCCTTACTTAAAAGGACAGTGCTCTGTTAGGGCACTGCAGCAGTGTACTCTAGACAAATAATCCACAAATATTGCAGGTTTTCACGTGCTCTGGATTTTTAAAAATTTCTTGGATCTCTGGTCAGACATATTTTGTTGCATACATAAACTTCTGAATTTTGTACAAGTTATACCTTGTATGAGTAAGAGCTCCAACACTCTGAATGCCAAAACAAAATACTATGTTAAGAAAAAAAAAAACTCTTTGCAAAATACAGTTGTTGCATTGTTGCTGGCAATCCTGGCAGAAATTGAGGGTTAGATCAGCTTAAGAACTCCACTGGCTTGTTTCATCAGGAATTCTGTCAGAGAAGTTCCTTTTCTGCAATGAAAAGAGAATTTCAATTTCCATTTTTTCTCTCTTGAAGAAGAAAATAAAAAGCAATATATTCAAACAACAGGATATCTCTGACACCCTGAGAGTATTTGCATTTCACACCTCAGCCAATGCCACCCAAATAAATATGAGAAGTTAATTACAGATGAACAAATAGATACTTTAGCTTATGTATGCTTACTGGAAATGTATATTAAATGAGGACCTCCAGGAAAAGGCAGCTGACAGTTCCTTTCAAAAGTCTGTAGCTCATGACTGCAACTGCAATAAGACTGATTCATTTTTAGCACTCTTTGCCTGAGAAATTCTCTAAATGTATTTAATAAATACAATAAATACATAATGACAAAAGTAATTATTTAGCTAGCAAGTATTACTATGGGAGCAGAAATGAGTATGCTTTCAGGAGAATATCTGTTTCTTGTAAGCATTATGTATTACATCATTGCTACTCTCATTCTCTAAATAAAATTAGAACTGTGTGAATATACTCACATGCTATTAGCTCAGCAAGCACCTGCTGTTTACTCAGGTTGCACGGTCTCTTGCTCCTCAGGCCATTTGGAAATACTTTAGGTCCACTAGCACTTGTTCTCTGTCCATCCAAAAGCCCGCAGGAGCTGGCTCTAATACAAATAATATGTAATTCAAAATACTTGCCTTTTCAGATCCATGCACCTGAACCAGGTAACAGATATGAAAGATAATGATAATACCATAGGATTGTGTGTACAATGCTGATTTCATTTGCAGCAACCTTTGAATTTCTTTTAAAAGAAAGGGTATGTTTTTAGAAAATTGCAGCAGATGGGTTGTTCCGATCCCATTCTGTGCCGTGAACACGGCAGAAGTCAAACATTCCAGACTCAGATTCTGCATTTCAGTTCCTATGCTTATAGATTCAAAGATTTTGTACTACTGCTTGAATATCTTATGTCTAAGTCATCATTTTTCATGTAGTTCAAAGATTCGAGTATTAGGTGTATCCTTTAGACCATTGTTATGTCTTTGCTCATTATCTTGTGTACACACATAATTCTACATATATAGGTTGCTGCTCTTGAACAAAAATAATCTTTCCCTTATGAATTTACTTTTTTAAGAATTTTTTTCTACTATCGTTGGTTGCTTAAACAACACTGCTCTGTCTGGCATTTCTTAGTTGTGTACAGTTCTTGCATAAAATTTGTGAAATTATCTAAGTGACTTAGGAATCTAAGTTTAGTTTTGAAAAAGACAAAGGCACTTCAAAGACTAAGCCATTTATCCTAGGAAAGAGTGAGAGAATCTCTCTATGCTTATTTTTAAAAGTGGGCTTATGTTCAACTTCAAGCCCAGAGTCATAGATTATGCACTAAAACCTTCTTACCCTGACCTCATCTAGGCTGGTCCTAGAAGCTCTGCTGAATAGCTACTGTTAGCTGACTCCTATTTCCCACGTCCTGTGGTAAAATTTACTTGTATGCTGCAGATCACTAGCATTTGTCAGCATCATTCCCACAACATTTTTATTCCTGAACATATGGCCTCCTACGACCCTTGATTACAGATGGGGAAAAAAGCAAGACAGTTTCCCTGGAGAGAGCCGTCGAACAAGCACATGGACAGTGGGAATGTTTAGTCAAAGGTCAGGCTCATTTGTGCAAGTCCATTTACAGGGTTCAACCTAAGAGAGGGTAGCTCCAGAGTAATCCGCACTGTGTACATAACCAGAAGATATCTCAGCCTACATTTTGCTTGAATGTACATAAACCAAAGACTATAAAACCTTTCAAATGTCCTTTTATCTGCTACCTGTAAGCACCTAACTGTCTGAGCAATTTAGCAATGCAGCATATGTGTAATCCCCTAAGGGATTCACAAACTATGTTTCCCTTACCACCTTCAACCCTTGATCCAATAAGGCTATGTTTGCACTATTAAATTAAACATTCCTGGGCACTGAAGCATGATCATCTATCCTGTTAAATTGTTGGGTTGGGCTCAGCACAGTTTTGGTCCAGGTCGGCTAGAACTTGCTTTTGAAAACATTTGGCAGGCACAGTTAGGGAGTTAGTTATCCACAGACTGTTCACAAGAGGCAGTTTGACTGCAGCCACCCTCTTTTAAGAGCTAAGAGAGTTTGATAGTACAGACACATGATAGTCAATAGAAACTCAGGCCAAAATATGTTCCCAACATCTTTAATTTACAGGTACAGATATAGCCTCAGGGTTCTCACGACATGTTGATGCCACAGACTGTTGTGACAACTGTAGCGATGAAGGTACGCCTCTGCTGCCACCCCAGCTTTGATCATCCCTGTTCTAGAGCCTGAAAGTGTAGCTGAAAACTGATTAATAACATTTTAAGAAATCATATTAATGAAAACAGTAATTATATATTGACAGACACTAGACATGCCACTTACTATAATAAGTTAAATTAATACAAATACAATTCTTTATCTATATTTATTCATTTTTGATGTATTAAATGAAGCAAATTTGAATTAGTGGAAATCGCTAGGAAAGCAACTGGACCCAGAGTTTGTTGAAATGAAAACCAGCTGTTGGCAGTAGTAGAATCTTTCACGGTTGCACAGAGAATATTTTCTTCATTTCAGTCAAATAGGTTCAATTACTAGCTCACTGAAAGGTGAGAAACTGGCTGGGAGTTGAAAAATTATAAAGATTTGTTTTCTTTCTCCAGTCTATTGTAAAAACCAGGTGTAGGAGGATGAGATCTACTAATTCTAAAATCTTGGTAATTATGAGGGCAAAAAAGAAGCAGTTCAGTCCCCCTCTCTAGGTAAGTCTGTAACCCTTGGCTCTGGGGTTCATCTCTCTGTGATCCAACGCTTAGTTTGATGCAGCACAACTCTGTGACCTTGACTCTGTTTTACCGAGAAAATTGTTGTTAAGGTGTGAGAAAATCCATGAGCTAAAACCATAAAAGATAAGAGAAGTAAAAACTCAGGCAGAAGTGAAACTATGGAAATGGTGATAGCAGCCCAAGGAGTCAAAAAGAAACAGGTAGAAAACCCTAAGACAAAAAGCAGAGAATGGGAAGTCAGCAGCTCAGCCACGCTGAGGAGCCCCTGGTTCCTAGGAGCAGTGGAGGCTGCTGCTTCTCTGCCCGATGGACCTCCAGACACTCATCAGGCATCTCGAGGGGAGGTGAAGAGAGAGCGAGTATATTAAACCTTAGTCCGATAACATACTGTGCCTAGCTACCTACTGTGCGTGTTAGCCCACATGCAATTGCTGTATATTCTAGAACTGTGTATATCCTGCTTGCAGAGTTTCTTCCAACATGATAGAAGATACCTGGACAAAATTGACCTAGTGAATGAAGGCTACAAGCTGTTTAAATTATATTTATATTGATAAAATGCAAGTTTGTTAGATAAATTTAAACATCTATTTTTTAGCAAAAATTTAATGCTGTTTTAATTAAATTAAAAATATAAACAATATTTCACTTCTTTAGAAGAACACTCTTTTCCAGAGAAATAATATTCATCTAGTTGAACCAAAATGAAAAATGTAGCAATCACTATTTTCGATCATAATGAATATATAAATAAAAAATTATTATAAAGTCTTATTTATATTAAATTTGCTCAAATATGTGCGCAAAGATTTTATGTATATAACTACTTAGCAAAGAGAAGCACCAAATAAAAAATCTGCTTTCATCAATGTATGTTATGGTTGCCAAACATTAGGAATCAGTCTTTCTACAAGAAAAATAAATAAATAAATATGAATGCAAAAAAAAAAAAAAAAAGGCTGAAAAAATTTATTTAAAACAATGTTTTGTGAATGTAGTTAGTAATTCAAATCGATCCACTGTAAAATTCATCCAAAAAAAGGAAAATTCCATATAGTTCTCCTCTCCAAGACAGCGAGGGCCTCCAGGAAAATGACTAGCTGTAAAGTTGAGGCTGTAAGGAAGAAAAAAGGATATAAACTTTGAACTTTCATTTCATGCTGCTGAATTGTAAGCTGAATGCTTTAGAAGCAGCATTGATTTGAGTAAGTATGACTGACATTCACCTAGTAAAAATGAACTTTATACTTCAGTCTTGCTCCCCCTTCTCTAAATTATTCCTCTAAATTTAAATATGTCATCAAACAGTTATTACTACTGAAAATAGAACGGACTGCCCTTGAGTTGTGGGGTTTGGGGGATTTTTTTCTTAAAAGTTTGTGTGTCTTATATGGAGAGGGTTGAGGGCTATAAGTCCCAAATGCCAAGCAGCAATAAGCTTTTCCTCACTAGCTAGATGCCTTTCTCCCAAGTGGAGACTCTGTTGTCATTTAGCTCTTAGATATTGATGTAACTATGAGAATTGTGATATTGTTTGTGAATATAGTATTAAAGCTTGTTGAAAGCCAAAAGTATTTAGGCTCTTGTGGGATTTTTTCCCCTTATTTTGAAAATTGGACATAAATTCCTGAAACACTGAGGTCTGGATTCATAAAAACACTTTGAATTTAAGCTAAAACCCAGAATTTGATCCTGAAAAAAGTGACACCACTGCTGCACAACCTCAAAAGCAGATAAACATCTCTGTCTTAGTTTTTTGCATTAAATGGTTTTTGTTCAGATCTAAAAAAAAACCCTACAGAGAACCAAAAAGAAAATGAGATTATATGCATGCTGTGCATATAGTTATGAACAAAAAATATATGTATTATTACACCTTGTTAATTAAAGGATTTATGATCAGTTACTCCCTCCGCCAGCATTTTCCTGTAAAGCCTTTCCTAAACCAATTAATCTCATTGAAATTTATAGGATGCGTGTTTCAGAAAGTTTCATTGAAGTTAAATAGGTTATAGATTATAGATTTGGAGGTCTTTAGATAATAATAGGCAAGTAATTTATATACCGAAAGAAGGTACAAAAAACCTCATTTTTGCCATGGTAAATTATTGTTGGCCCCTATAATGAATGATATGACCTTGCAGCTACACTGGTTGGCCATAGATGTCTCTGTGTGGTTTGGAATTAAGAATTTGGATTGGTTTTTGAAAGCAAAAGATGTAAGCCAACTTTGCTTTCAGTTTGTTGCTGTTTTTTCAGTTAAATATCTCATCTTAGCTGGATTGTGTTTCTTATGAACAGCAACAGAGAAGCAAATAGGAGAAGATGTGAAACAGAGAAGCTCACGTGTAACACTGAGCAGAAATCAAACCAAGAGAAAGGGAATTTGTGAGCCATCTGCCTATCTATGTAGTCAAAATTCTCTCAGGAAATAAGATCACATTTAAATAAGAGAATGGACTAAGAGGGAAATAAGAATTCATCAAGATGAAAGCCTTGAAGTATTCTTGTATCACATAAGCTGAGGAGAAGGAGCCACCAGGAAAAAAAAATGTTGAGGGATTTCCTAGAGAAGAATGAGAATATGTAGCATGGGAAAGAGTTATGAAAGCTAGGCGGGAAGAGGATTTCAGATTTTCAAAGACATGGCTAAAAATACATCCTCTTCATACTTTTACAGATGTTTTCTATTCCATGGTCTAGCATCTGAGGAAAGTAACTGTTCCTACATCAAAGTCTGAAGGAGTATTTTTAATAACCTAAAAACAAAAACAAAAAAAAAAAAAGAAAAGAAAAAAAAAAGAAAAATGAAAAATGAATTTAACAAAGGGAAGAAACATTATTGATTACATTAAGATGAAAGTTTCTGTGAAAAATAAACATATCAGGTAGGTGTCTGTCACTGTCTCAAAAAGGTATGATAGATAATTTTACACTTAGGGTCAGTTTCATAAGAGTAAGACAATCTCATTTTTAAAAATCAAAAATATGGTTTTAAATAGAAAACATCAATGGTATTTCACTTTGACTTTACACTGGTTGTGTAATTGCAGTAGACATGCAGTTACGTACAGGTCCAAAAGTCTGGTTTTGAGCCTTATTGTAAATTTGTTTCAAAGGAATCAGCTCAGCATTACTATATTGTCATCAGGAAAAGGAATCAAAAACAACTGGATGTGATACTGTGCTATCACTGTCTTGTATCCTGTTGATTACAGGTACTGTATGCCTTAAGCTTACTACCAGCTTGATAAATTGCTTCATATTGGCAATATCCTTGACTGGAATTTTTTAGGGATCATGTGGATAACTATGATCATAGAGACAACTGCTGAATTCAATACTTAATGTCTTCAGAAGTAACACGGAGTTTACCATATTAATTCAATATTAATAATCATATCACATTTCATGATGTGAAAAAAAAATGATTCTAGTGGAGATACAAAGCTGCTGGTGAATTAAGACTGCTATAGTTATTAAGTCCTACATAGAAAAGGCCATACAATTCTGGACTATGTTTGGGTTAAGTTCAGAATATTTGAGAAGAAAAAAGCTGAAAGTACTCTACAGAATAAAATATATGCTTTGGCAATGACTTATACAGAACACTGGGCTTACAGAAAAAGCACTGGTCCAGATAAATAACTTCTTTATTTATGTCAAGAATTTTTAAAATGCTACATTTAATTTTAATATCATGATGAGAATTATTTCTCCTGCTTGATAGGCCTCATTACACTACACTGAATACAGCGTTTGCCTTATTTAACAATTTTTATCAATCATTTAACAATGGATTACGCACTCAATGTCAATAGAAATACAAGTAACAAAGGCACAAGGGTACAATCGACTAGGAAAAACAATTTCTATCTTAGTTCATGATGATACAACGATAGTGAAATAAGAAAAAATCTATTAAATATAATAAGATGATAAGGAGAATCTTAATGGATTCAATTTTGATTTTCTGAAAACTCTGAATCTTTATGATTTCTATTGTGCACTAAGTTATGCTTGTTATGCTAAGAAAACCTTTCAGTTGTGATGGCTGACATTCTACTAAGCTGGTCATAAAACTGTTTTCTTGGAGCTTTTTTAGTCTTGCAAAGTCAAATCACAGTGAAATTCTCATCAGTCCCTTAAACTGATGTGAGCTAAATATTCTGGATTATGTTTATCTCCACAACAACAAAAAGCCCAAAATGAATTGTCTGTGAAGCACTTGCGATTCCATATGAATAATAAAAAATAATATAAATATTCAGCAGCATTCTACCCTGGCAAATGGAATATTTTTGTTTTCCATTAGCCCTTTTAAACTAATTAATGAATTAATGAATGAAAAGAAGCAATATCAGACCTCAGTAGACTGAAGTGAGGTCACTCCAGTGCCATTTCCAATTAATGTTAGCATTTCGTATGCATTACATACTATCGAATGCTGAATCTTTGTGAGTTGGAAGCATTTAGTGGTAGGAACAAGGGACCAAGAACCTGAAGTGGGTAGTCCTACTCTTTGTTCTTCTACTGACTCACCTTGTCTCCTTGGGCCAGCTATCAAAGGTGTCAGCTGCTGGGGCTTACCTACCTGGAGGAGTGATATGAGACATAATTCACCAGTAGCTTTAAAGCACTGGGCTATTGCCCGATAAAACGAAAAATAAAAGTGCAAATTATGTTATTATTTTTTTTTGAAATCTGCATATAAATAGACTACCATACTTGGAGGCCTGTAGATGTTTTTTATGAGACTATTGACAGCCAACACTTGCCATGTAGAAGAACTACTAGAAAATAAAATGATTAGTGCAGCTAGGCAATAAAAGAGAGGCTTCTCTGTGGTAATTTTTCAAAGTGTTGCATGGGGTTTTAACTATGTGACTCTTATTGACTTAAATGGGAGTCATGCAGCTAAAAACCCATACAACACTTTGAAAATGTATCCCTAAGTGTTTTGTCAATAATCGTATGTAAGTAGTAAAATGGGATTCATTCTTTTCTACTCAAGACATATAAACATTATGTTTATATCAGCACAATTACTGACTTTCTGTAGCTTGATAGCTAGTCTTTAGTCATACTATAATTGGTATCCTGATCGCATAATGTCATTTTAATGTGTTCTGAAGAACACACATTATATTATTAGATTCTTGCTGTGATAGAAGTGCAGAACAACTATATCACAAAAATTTCAATAATGCTTACTCCAAAAATCATTCCCTATTCAAAATGCATTATAGATCAGTGTCTATCTAAGTAACAATTTCCCAGACACATTTCCAAATTATAAAAACATAGCTAATTTCAAAAAAAAAAAAAAATCCACTGTATACTGCCTGTACACTGCAAAAAAGGCATATGGAATGACACTGAAAAGATTGTCTCAGCCAGTCAGAATGGAGAAACACTACACTGTCACTAATCCATACATTACGCTTATGCTGAGTTTCCATACAAAAAAATCCCTGTATTCTGAGTGGGTAATAATAGCCTTTGGCCAATTATTTTGAAAAGTTCTGGTTTTGACCATAGTCGTTACTTATAGCTCTGTTAACTGTCTGGGACCCAGGACAGGAGGAGGGAAAGATATCAGCTCATAGAGTAATCTTTCATAGTAGCTATCCTCAATATGGTCATGAAAGCACAGCATTTCACAGTGTAATAATACCAGCTGTGGACTGGTCACAATATTTTATTAAGATATTAACTCTAAGTGGATCTATTTTTTATTTAGTTTACTGTACCAATCATAAACAGAAAGTATGATTGCTGGAATAATCATTTCTGGTAATACAAAGGCAGAAAAAGAATTAGAAACTTACTCACAGACTCCTATCAATATACGCTGGCCTTGACCTACTATTATAGTCTGCTTCTGCTGAGCAGAAGCTTCCAGTTGTGCTAGGTTACATGGTGATTTTATGAGGTAGACAAATACATCTAGAAAATAGAATGAGATCATTACAAAGAGCTTATGGTGGTGGAAAGGCTTGATATTTTATACTGTCTCTCTTAGTACTCAGAAAATAATATCTCAGCATTGCAAAAATAAAAAGCAGAAAACGTAATCAACAAAATGGTAGTGAGCTTGATTATAATATTTTTCAGTATATTAGACCATTATCACATACGGATCTATTCTTACAGAAGTCTGGAAGATGAAGGATGTTTGCCTGAGTATAAAACAGAAGGATCCTATGTTTTTGCTTCCCAGAAAAAAAAAAAAAAAATATAGAGTTTGTCGAATCCTTAACAGCTACAGTAAGTAGCTGTTTATGTTTATTATGTTAGTAGAGCTGTTCATAAATATTTGCAGTGTTTTATAAGGTTTGATTATACTCTAATTCTGAAGTCACTGACCTATCCCCTCTGCTAAAATTTTTTCTTTAATCAATTTCCATAATTTTTTAAGTGTAACAGCCAATAAAATACAAAAAAATGGTATAATCAAGTGAATTACATCCTATGACCACAAGGAAAATGGTGTGACTACGTGGATATTCCGCTATCAAAACATCCAGATTTCATGTTATAACACAATGTAAAAAAGGTTCAGCACAATCAAACTATCAGTAGCACTCAAACTATTAGTAAAAGAAGGCTATAAACCAGCTCCTACACAGTCAAACTCTAAAAAAACCTCTTAGAAATAGAATGGAATGGAAGAACATCAGAAGGTTCAAACTTCAATGCTCATTGTATCTCCTGCACCCAAAACACCCAAATTTGTCTGGAAGAACAAATAGAAACGCTGAATGGCATCAGCACCAGCAGGTTTGGGGGATCAAAATAAAAAGGCTTTATCTAGCACCGTTTTTTGTCTCCTTGGGCTTCACAAGTAGCACAGGTGAGGAACCTGGCAAGAACCATCCAGGCCATACACATCTGTGCCCTGTACAGCTCCTCCCAAAGCCCACTCGGTACTATATCCTGAGGAGTACGGACTATTGATCTGCCATCCTTCTCCTTGCTTTTTCGTAGCTGGACATAGTAAATATGCCCCCTAGAAATACAGGACTGCCATGTGTGCTTGTTGACCGTTTTTTGAGAGAGAAAACAAAAAGCAGTTCCACAGCTCTCACTCGAATAGAAAATATAACTTTTCTCTCTAAAAAATAGGTTCAGACTATCTTTCTCTAGGGAACACTCAACTGGCCTAGCAAACAGTGCTTGCATGATCACTCATAACAAAAAGTACACAGCCTGAAGGAGAAAAAAAATATGAGTATGCAATCACACCCAAAAAAAGCAATCTATTCAAGTTAGTGTGGCTTACTGACTTACTGCTCCTGCTGTTTGCCACAAATAACTGACAGTATCTGCACTGTTACTTCACCCCAACTGCAAACTCATAAACATTAAGCCTCCTTTTACAACTGGAACAGGCTGAGAGGACATGTAGGTGTTGTAGCCTGTCTGACAGGGAACACTATGTATTGCAACAGATTTTAATCATTTAACCATATCATGAGAGGGTTTTTCAGTTTGTTCTTTGCATTAGACTCTAAAAAAACAATCTTAAAGATAATTGAAAAACTGCTTTTCTTTTAATTTTCTTTGACTTCACCCACCAAAAATTATCGACATCAAAAACAAGCACTTTCTATACCAAATCTTTTTTATCACAAATAGTTTGTTCTATTCTAGTATTTATATTTCATCTCTATTTTTACAGGCAGGATAATCAGTGCTAAAGACAGACCAATATTATGTGAGTCCTGATACTTTGACTAAGTTTGAAAGTGTTTTTCAAGTAAGAGTAAATAGGATAACAGCTCTATTTTTCCTGCTATTGTTTTTTAATATTTGTGGACTAAGCAGGTTTTATTAAACTACTGATTAAACGATAATTTAATGCCTGTCCAATTTGTTATGATGTTTCTGACTTTATTACATAGTGTGTTTTCGAACTGAAACAACATGCATTTCCATATGAACTATCATTAATGCAGGCAGCAGTGTGTACAGTTTATAGACTATTCTCAAACTGCCTTACCTTTGAAATGATATTGCAATATAGTCATTTCATATGCAGTTAATGTGACTGTGTAAGAAGTGAATAATGATTTAACATGATTAGATATATTATATGATTTTTTCTTTCACAAAATAAGCATGGAACTGCATATGAAAAACAAAATTTCTGAATTGCGTTATATAAAGTGTTGATAAAATAGAAGATTAATTTGCTAAGAGTTAGTCTCATCAGCCATGAATTTATTTGCTTGCTTCCTTGGATGTCTATGCTGCTGTCACTATAGTGACTGCTGCTCTTGAAACACCAGAGTTAACCTGAAATCTGTTCAAGCAGATGCATCAACAGACACCTACAGCCACATGGCACTCAGTATAACCATTTGAGTATTTAATTTGCTTCTCCAGCAGCTTCTGCAGACCACGCTCAGTTCCATGCTGCAAAACTGTCCTGCTGCCAGTCTTCCAGTAGCTAATATAAAAGCTTTTGGAGCTCTTTCTAAGTAAGCTGCAGTTGCTGCAGTACCTGTATAGCTTTTATGGAAACACAGATTAACCAGAAAGATTCTGAGAGTGGTATTTCAGACACTAAAGGCAAGCGCAGAGAACAATTGCAATGAAAATTATCATAAATCACCTAACTTGAATAGGCTTCAGAGGTTTGCTACAGACTGGGTTGGTGCTTAATCACTTCAGACAACATAGTACAAGTCGATGCACACCCCAGTATCAAATTCACCACAGGTGTAAGCAAGCGTGACTTTAATTGAGTTGTGCCCGCTCATATTAGTTTTGGCCTAAACTCAGAATGGCTTTCAGCAGGTGTAGTTTAAGGTGTACCAGGTGATCTATTTTTTGCACAAAAACTAAAAAGAAAAAAAAAAAAAGTGTGCTATGTAAGAAATGACCATAGTCTACAGTTAGAGGTTAGATATATAAGAGGTGTTATACAGGCTCAGGAAGCAGCTTCTGCTGCATTTCTTGGTAATGTGTTAAGGTTCTGACAAACCAGCTCTCATAAATTTTCTGCTCCTTCCTTCTCTCCTCCAGTCCTTTCTACCAGGCTGTTTTCTGGCTGCTGTGTGTCCATGCTTCAGGCTACAGCCCAATATCAGCACAAACCCACCTTCAGGAGCACTTGAAGTTATTAGATCAGATTATGAAAAACAGGTCTTGGAGCATAGATGTGTTTTCCGTTCTGCACCCCCAGCATGGAAGAGGAATCTCCAGCAAAGAGTTGGGACAGACAGCTTAAGCTGTAGAGCTCTAATCTCAACACCCCTGCTTTGGTCACTGCAGAGGAAAGAGCGAGCCTTGGTCCTCAGGGAACAGAAGCAACAGAGTCTCTGTGTCCTAAAGCTCTGCCTTTGCTATAGACAGAAGCTGCCTTTTAAGTCAGCTGAAGGAAAAGCATATAAAAACAAAATAGGTCTGTTTTTATTGACTGGATGAAAGACCAGTCTTTAACACCATCTAATAACTGAGGTGAAGCAGAGAGAAAGAGGTGCCTTGTGCCCTCTCCCAATTCACTGTGTGCACAAGCTGCTTTATAGCCTGGCAAAATCAGCACTTATTTCTAATAGAGAAAATGCAGTGTGAAATTACATCAAACTAATTGCATAATTATGGTCCATGAAAACAAGGGTATGAGTGGATGAGCTACAGTTCAAGAGAATCATGAGCAACTTGGATTTCCTTGTTGGGTCATGCATTTAAATCCACAGAGCAGCCCCACACTAAACACCGTTTTGTCAAACTGCAAAACCACAAATCACGAAGCAGCTGGCTTGTTTGGGTCAAAGCCTGTTGAAACAGAGACTAATACAATTCTGTTACTGGAAGGGCAGCAGGGCCATTGCAGATGGTAGCCTGTGCCCAGAGGCCTATTCCTTCTATAGTTTGAATTTGTTCCTGGAAGCCAGAAAAGTGCTAAAATAGAACGAGAGCTTTGACCGGCTGCCAGCGTCTATCCTTCTTCCACCTATTAACTCTCCCTAATCTGAGAAGTGCACCTGCCCTCTAGGTTCCCACACCACGCACCAGTTATGCTGATTAGAAAATTCACGCTTCAGTATTAGTGCTGATTAAAAAGGTTTTCCTGTGCTTTATGCAGTTGAATATTCATCAACAGTGTCTGGTTTAAGAAATGATAAATAGCATAGGAAATAATTTTATAACTACATCAAAAACTTATTTGTAGTGTTCAGCAATGTCCCCCTACAGCCTAGTTTATAAACAAATTATCTGAATTATTAATTTATCATGCAGGGACTGCAAAAAAAGAAAAAAATCCCAGTGGATTATTACAACCCTTCACAGGAAATGCATATCTCCTGGCACTAATGACATCATCAATAACAAGAAGTTTATTTCCAAAGAACTCAAAACAAAATTTAATTAACTATAGATGATATTTTCAAATTAAACATGAGTTAAGGGGTTCTGAATTGGGATTCAGTTCTAAAGTAAATTCATCTTCAAGTAGATTAAAAACAACAACAGCAGCAATAACAACAAAAACCATTTCAAACTCCAAAATAAAAATACAGTTTAATTGAATGGTTTGTTTCATCTGCTGACAATATGGAAATGATTTGCTTCTGCCTGGAATTCCCATTTGTTTAAAAGAATCAGCAGGAATGCTAGTAGATATGAAATGTAGCTTGGTTCAGTGGTGCTGGAGCTGTGATGAAAAAGGAAATCTTCCAGATGAAATCCCCACTTTCCTCTATTTTGGCAATTTTTTTCTTTCTGTATGACAACAGCACACAAAGTAAAAAGACAGTAATCTACACTGCATGATGTCTGTTCTGAAGTTGTCTTTGAAATAACAAATCAGACATACCAGACACATAACGGAGAACAGGACTACTTGGATTTTGACAGAAATTTACTATATTTGTTACCCAAAAACAAATGAAAAACAAAATAAAATGGAAATAAAAACAAAAAGGTACCTTATAAAAAGAGGTGTAGTGAAGTTCATATTTGTGGCATCATAGAAAAAGTATTTATTTGTCGTATTGGGAAGAAAAAGTGGGGGGAAGGATTAAATAAAAGGAAAAAAAACACATAAAAGTAGCTCCAGAAGAATGACAGGAACGTGGGAATTCCTCAAACTTGAGGAAAAAGTCAAAGATTAGGTTCTTTATATATGTGTTAATCACTTGGATATTGAGATGTATGGATTATTCACGCATGATCAGTGTCAGCTCCTTTTTTTTTTGTTATTTCTTTTTGATAGATTATATTTTTAAAAATAAAACAAAACTTACCAATGCATCTTCAAGGCTGAGATGTTTTTTGTACTGAAAAATATCAATCAATTCTTTTTGATGCTGCATCATTCTTTTACAAAGAAGAAAGACTTCTGCCAGGATGAAAGGAGTCAAAAATTATACGGCTGTATTTCTTTCCAATTTCCTTTTAGCTTGCTTTGACTACATGCACTTCGGAGAGATACTATTGACAGAAGAAACAGAGAACTTGGACAGTTATGTTTTGTACTTGAGGGTATGGCAGGAGGAGTTAATTGCTTCTCCAAAGCACCTTCTATAGATTACACCGGAATAACGAGAAAGCACACTTGAAATCTACAGATCTAAAATTCAGAGCTTGACCAAACTATCCCCATTTCCCATTTTCTCATGGCCACCTTTCCGGGCATGTCTGCTGTGAAATGGTAGTAACTCACAGACTTTTCTTGGATAATCACTTTCCAAGGTTTTCCTTAGTGGTGGTGATAAAAGCAAGAACCTGTGAAGCAGTGGTGAAAAAATACCTGATTTCCCTTTATGATTTGTTTTGAGACTTGGAAAATGCTATCAGAAACAAGAACTGAAGTTAGACAATCCAGAAATTGGTAGAGCAGGAAGATTAGGGAAAATGCATTTATGGAAGGAGCTGAAATTTAAGAAACTATTTTTATTTTTAGAAAAACATCAAAACAGAGTAATTGTTTTGTGAAATGCTGAGTAAAAAGTGCCTTTTATGAGGCAGGTAGAGGAAAATCTAGTCTACAGAAAGTCACCACAATTATGTAGTGATGTGTAAAAAGAGAAAATTATATATAATGATATGCACAAACCAAATAGCTTAGGTGAAGCCAGCTGATAATAGCTAAATTATATAAATGTGAAAAAAAAAGATGTAATGCAAGAATTATTGTTGTTACTGGTGGTGATGATAATTGGTTCTCTTACCTTGGAACATACTAGCTACTCTGTGGGCACTGTACATATCGAATAACAAAATGTTGTCTCTCCTAAGGATCAAATCATTTGAGATTTTGTTGTTTATTTTTGACTTTTCCCAAATCCATAATTTATCTTCCAAAAATCTAGGTAGTATCAAAAAGCCATTAAAAGCATAGAAACCATTCTTAATTTTTATCATATTGTTTCTATTCCTTCAATCCTGTTGATTTCATTAGTTTTGTTACTGTAGTCATTGTGAATAGAAACTGCCCTTAACCTGGAACAGACGCCACTCATTTCTGCTGCATATGCAGCGTAAGTGAGAAGCTGTGTTTCACATCCATATAAAGCTGCCAGGAAAGAAAGGATATTTCACCTTCCCAACAGTATTCTAACTTGTTTTTAGTGCTATAATTCAACCACTGAGACCTAAGGTAGAAAACATTAAAGCTCTATTTTGCTTGGGGAAGCTAAGTGATAGGTCTTTTAAGCTATTTTAATGTTTTCTCTTGAACCCTGTACGGTTGCATAGGTAGAAATATGTAAAATACACAGTAACTGACTATAGAGTAAAGATATTACCTGCAATCAGTGATAGTTAGCAAATAATTTCATATTTGGCAGTGAAGACATTGTGCTAGGAAGTAGCTTTGGATTCCACAGTGGGATCTAAGCCCAGGCAGTGCAGCTTTCTGCCACCGTCTGCCTCCTCTCCTGGTGCAGTGAGCTCTCTGACTCAGGACTAATCCTTGCCAAGTACTTGTAGAGAGAGCATCAAAACCGAGGTCTGGCTTCAGGTGTGACCTTGATGTGCTACTGTAATGAAACTGGTAGAAATTAATATTCACTTACTCTTAGTCTTGCCAAGCATAAGCAATACAGCTGTGTCAAAATTTTACCTTTGACTTCACTGGAAACAAAATTAAACATGTGCAGTGCACTTTAAAATCCTTTATAATTTATTTAGGCAATACAAATTCCATAATACAAAACTGATTTCAAGGATGAAAAAGCAGACCATCTTTCCAGGAGTTTATTGAGATATTTTTTTACAGAAAAAAAAATGTACTATGTACCATGTATAGTGCTGAAATAAGATTCCGTGCAGTATGGATATTTTAAATACACATAGTGTACTAAAAATGTAAATTATCAAAACTACACTTCGCATAAAATAAATATTATATTGTGTGGAAGATGTTGGCATTGTGCTAAAACATACTGGAAATAAAGTGAATGCTATATTTAATATATATAGGTTCATATCAAGTTTCTCTAAAAATAATATACAGCCTCTAATTCAAGAGGTCTACAGGGAAAAAGCAGAATATTAATTTTCATGGTACTCCAGTCCAGTATTTCCATCAGTATTATGTGTCTGTTTCTACATAAAACTGTTGCTACATACTAGGACCACTATAGCTGAAAATGCCCCATGAATTGAACAGGAATCTTTCCATCCAAAAAGTGCCAAATAACAGGTCACCTCAAATGGATGGTGAAAAGTATAATTACAAGTGCATTTTAATACCTGCAATGAATCCAACTTTGAAAGCTTTACATGTTATATTCCAGTTATAAATAAAATTTTAAAAGGTGCTGTATACCTCAAAAAGAACATTAAAACATCAAAGTAATATGTATGTTTATTATGTTACCATGACATACTACATTGCGGAGGTGTGTATAAATTTGATGGCCAAAGAAAACATATTTACAGAGTGTGAAATTATGAATTATTGTTTTCTTTACTCACATAGCTGGTTTAATTGTGGTTTTACATTTTCCAATAAAATTTTCACAAGGTCCTGTAGTCTGATAGAGCCCCATTGAAAACAGCATTTATTTAGCCTTCTGCCTTTTACGTGAGCAAAACAAATTAGCAAAATACTGAAAGATACTTTAAAATAGCCTAGGATAGCCTTACCTGTGACCCTGAAACCCAGAAAAAATGATAGTGATCCCTTTTTAATGAGAAATTCACTATTTTGTTCTGATCTCACAACTTAACCCAAGTAGGTTCACTTCTAGACTTGTACAGTCTTTTACTGCAATCATGTGCACTGGGTTCCTTTTTATAATCCAGCTGAAGGCCTGAAGCCTATCCTTAACACAGTATTGAACCTATTTCCTTTTTTATTTGAATAACAGTTTCTTTGCACCCACATTCCTAATCAGCAAAAATAAGATCATTTATCATACAATTGTTTAGGTTGGAAGGGATGCCAGGAGGTCTCTAGTCCAACCTCCTGCTCAGAGCAGGGCTAACACTAAATTCAGACTAGGTTGCTCAGGACTTTGTCCAGTTTGGTCTTGAAAAATCTCTAAGGATGCCATCTCTCTGGCAATTTGTTCTGGTGCTTAATTATTTTTACAGCGAAATTATTCTCCTTGAATCAACTCAGAACATCCTATGTCTCAGTTATCACCATTGTCTCTCATTCTCCCACTGTGCATCTCAGTAAAGAGCCTGGCTCTGTCTTCTTGATACTCCTTAAGGTTCCCCAAAGCTGCCTCTATCCCAGGCTGAACCAGCTCTGCTCCCTCAGTCTCTCCTAGCATAGCAAATGCTCCAGCCCCTGCCTGTTTGGTAGCCTTCTCCTGAACTTGTTCTGGTTAATCAATGTCTTTTTCTGTACTGGGGAGCCCTAAATTGGATGCAGTACTCCAGAAGTAGCCTCATAAGTACCCAGCAGTGAACACTTCCCTTGATCTAATGGCTGCAATCCTGCTAGCCTTCATCATGGCCATGCTGTTGACTCATGTCTAGGGTACTGTCCACTAGGATTCACCGGGACCTTTTCAGCAGACTTATTACCCAGCGATTAAGTCAGTCCCCAGCCTGCACTGATGCAAGGGCTTAGTCTGGCCAAGAACCAAGATTTTGCATTTGTCCCTGTTGAATTTCACGAAATTCCTGTCAGCCCATTCATCTGGACTTCCTGGTCCCTCTGAATGACAGCCTTGCCCTCAAGAGTTGCCACTCCTCCTAGTTTAGTGTCATCTGCAGACTTGACGAAGATGCCCTCTGTCTTCTCCAAGTCATTGAGAGAGATATTAAGCAGGACAGGTCCCAGACCCATGAAGAACTCCACTACTAACCAGTCCCCAAAGTATTAACTATTACACTTTGATCCCAGCAGTCCAGCCAATTTTTTATCCACCTAATTGTCTGTCCATCTAGGCTGCAATGTCCTAGCTTGGATACAAAGGTGCTGTTGAAGACCACATTAAAATCCTTGCCAAAGTCAAGGTAGATGACATCACCTACCAATATAATGTGATGAGTTGTATGTCTGATGTTAGAATCACAGAATCACAAATTTGGTAAGGCTGGAAGGGACCTCTGGAGGTCATCTAGTCCAACCCTCAAGCGAGTGGCCCATATGGGGATCGAACCAGTGACCTTGGCATTATTAGCACCGTTCTCCAACCAATATTTGACAATAAGAATATGTGAACATGATATTTTCAGTCCAGTCTATGTTTTCTTTGCTTCTAGGTGATAGCTGCATTAGCTGATAGTAAGACCCCCCTTATGAGCTTCCAATGGCATCCTATTAGTCTTGGATCTTATGCACTCTAACACTCTGATTAAACTACTTCACCCTTTGTTTCTGGTAGAATTAGGGGGAAATCATAAAGTACACCTGCATAATCGCTGAAATTCAGAGATGAATTTCCTTTGACCACTGTTCCAGCCCCCTAGTGACTGCCTTTCCAGCCATCTGAGTGACTGAAAATTGCTGCAACACTACCAGAAAGCAGATCCTGTGCTTGTTCACTAGTGTGCTGATGTAGGCATGGTGTATTTCATTAGGGACAGGATGCAGCTTGGACAAGTATAGGGGAGATGGAGATTTTTACAAAATCAAGGCAGACTTCTGGAATATAAACTAAGTCACTAATTCAAGATCCACATTTCACACATTGAATCATTTACTCATCTGCAGCTTCCCTCTAATCCCCCAGAACATTTAATCACATTCATTCTCAGAAAAACCTACTTATATATTTAATTGCTTGATGGATCAGGGTCTTAACTGAAAAGGGCAGAGCTGTGGTATAGTGGAATGACTAGGACACCTGAGGCTGTAGGACTCATCTCATCCAACATTAGACATTTATAACAAAAGCATATATCTGAGCTCATTACTATAGGCCCCCTTCATAATTAATGGAGGGAAATAGACACTTCTAGGGTGCAATTCATCAGTCTTACTTTTAACATCTGCTTTAGGAAGAGATGAATAACACCCTTCAGATATATATTTTTCTCTGCTGGTTATAAAAGGGGATCAAGGTGACTACCTCAAAGGCAGGCATTTATATTTGGATCCTGCCCCTAAAAAGCCTCCTACCTCAAAGGACTGTTCAAATTAGAAATAGACTTGCAGATTGCCTCTAAGTCTTCTTTTGCTCCTTCATTTCTAACCCAGGTTCCTATCTGCTTCACTCTGGTCTGTAGTTCTTGAATCATTTTCTGATTATACTTGCCCTAGTATCTGTCCCCAAGCAGTCAGCACTGCCTGCTCTTATTTCTGTCCCCTCAGCTACGGGAGTAAAATCCCCATCACCTCGATCTTGTCTAAACCTGTGTTAGGCATCTGCCTTGCCCCTTTTTTAGGCTTGGGATATAGAGAGCTTCTGTGTCTGGCGCTTTGTCCCTAGACTGGAGTGTTAAAGCTCTTTCCATTCCTGACACTGATCTTTCTTAAGGGGATGAAAAGGTTCTAACTTGTGCTTCCACTCTACTCCCAGCCTGGTGTAGCAGCCCTGTCCACCCATTCTCCAGCTACAGTAGTCAGGTTGTCAACTTGAGCTTTTTTGAGGAAGGAACAGTTTTTGCCACATAACTACTTCTGTGCTATAAATTACTTACTAGAAAGATGATTCAGTGAATATTCCCATTAAATGATACTTACAATAATAAAAATATAAAGGTAACACTTTATATGGATCTTTAATGGAACAATGCACTAAGTGGAAACCAAGTATAAGGAAAATGCTCAATATTTAGACATCTGTCTACTCAAAAACATGTGGCTACTGCAGTCAGCTGTTGACCTTCTCCTGAGACACTTCAGTCATTCTTTTAAATATTCTCACATTTTTTTCTGGTTTCCTCCAAGACTGTTCCTTCTTTGCCTCCAAAGTATCTCTCTAGATGCCTCAGCTCAGAAGACATGTAATCCCAGTCAAAACCCTCTCTATCAAGCTCACCTATGTGAATTCTGTTAACTCAGCTGATCAGTTGGGCCATAAGTTTTTCCAGTATAACCAGCTTCTAATGGGAACAAACAAAACACTGGTCTTTCTATCCTGATCATAGTTTTGAATTTCCTTCAGCAAGTAATCAGAAGACTCAAACTCTCAATATTCTCAGTAGAGCAACTATTTAGTGCATTCCCCAAAAACTGCTGATACAAGTTATCATTAATTTCCTTAAAAAGGCTTTGCAACAGTGCCCAACAGGTAAGTGTTAATTTTTAATAACTATAATGGCAAGCAGAGATGATGTTAAATTATGTACTCTTATAAATCCAAAATAAATAAAATTATTTGACTATCAATACATTCACTTTTCATAACACAACAATCATATCACTGGACGCAACTGCAGTGAGATAAAGGCCAAAAATGAAAGATAGAAAGACATAGCTTTTCCATCATCACAAGTGATACTGCAGCCGTAATAATGCATTCAACCCTACTCCTTCACCCTCAAAATTTACATGTTTATTAGCTTTTCTTTGACTGATCAGTAAACTGATAAGCACAACTCATACAAGAACAGTAATCATTAGTGGAAAAATAATTGTTAGGAAGAGCTCAGCTGCACCAAAAAAAAAAAAAAAAATTACAAGCAACATTATCTTTTAGAACATGTCTTTTGTCATTAGAATCCAGAGGGCCCTGCTATTGCCCTTTTCAAACCCTCAAGTATGTTAATGTTCATAATGGTGACCTAATCAGTTTAGGTGTATCACCCAAACAGTTTCACAGAAGCAACTGCGAGAATGTCATTGAGGACTTGTAAATGCAGTGTGCTTCACCATGTCTGCCGAGCAAGCCAGAGTGTGATGGATGGCAGGCACGATATACTCCTTTTCAAAAGCTACTGGTCTTTTTCAGAAAATCACATTCTAAAACAAGGTTTCATTTGGAATTTAAATAGATAAAGCATAGAAGTACTGTTAGATTCAAATTCTGCTAAGAGCTGTGAGATATTCTTCACATAAAAGTCCCAAATTTCAAGCTTGGGCTTACAAAGTATTCCCACAAAATATATCTTAGTACTTCCTATCAAAAAATTATAAATGTGTGCTCTTGAGTCACCTGTCCTATGCATGGAAGTGAAAGTCTTGCACGTGGGACATTAGAAAATTTCTCCTAAACTGAAAATGATAAAATGTAATGAATAAAACACAGACAAATACCTTACAATGCCTTTTTACTTTTATTTTTATTTTTATTTTTTTTCTTTTATGTGATTTTTAAAATAATAGTAATATTGAAAAAAGGCTTACAAAATATTCTGATTTTATGTAAGATGGCTGACATGTCTGGCATTGATTTTAATGATAGAAGAAAGGCCATATGCAAAACCACTTCCACTTGTTTTGCCAGAAAAGAAAACAAAATATTTGCTTCACTCTGATAAAATTACGAAAGGTCAAAGTTGTAACCAAAAGGCATATTGCAATCTTTTATCTTATGCACATACCTAAGAAACACCAGGACTACACAAATGAAGTATCTTGATGAAAATTCCCCAGCTTTCAGCACCCCACTAAGTTCTTCAAAACTTATTTTATAACAAAAGGCAAAACAAAATGTAGAAACAGATGTTCTTCTCTCCTCGTTTGCTCAGAAAGCATTCCCCATAAATTAATTCAAGTCCCTCCCTCCATGCAGAGATTCCTCTATAAGTACCATGTCTTTATTCACTGATGAAGAAAAAAAAAAAAAAAAAAAAAAAAAACAGTTGGATAATAACATGTTCATAATCGACAACAATAATAATGAAGTGGAGCCACCAAAACATAAAAATGCCTTTCTAGGAGCCCTATTATGCAAAATTCACAAGACTTGAAAGTCTGTTTTTTTTCTCAGTTTGGGCTTACTTATGGTCCTGCACTTGTTAAGACAGAGCGTGTTTGTATTAAAAGCAATCCAGGGGAGAAATCCTCAGTGGAATCACAGTGAAGGTGTAGATGGCCTGTGTCTCCACTCAGCTTTATACGTTGCTTTTATGACCCTAAGAATTATTATACTTTGTACGTTTTCTCATTCAGATTATCTGGAATCTTCCGTGGGGTGTGAGGCAGCCCATCCACATAGTGTTCATAGTGTGAAAACTAGAGGAATGTGTTCCATACTGTGGGATGTGATATGAATGCATGTGGGAGTGTTTAGCATAAAGGCCTACTGCAGTATCTAGTGGAGGACTATGGAGTATGGAGAGAGTCTGTCCTGGCTAGGGGGAATGGTCTCCAGCCAGGCGTTGTCCCAAGGAGTGACGGTGAGTATGGGCTGCCCCGTGACACTTCAGTAAGATCCAGGGTAGGCAGTTCAGAGCTGAACTCCTCTACCCTTCTTGTTCAGCAGCAAAGTCATAGTCTAAGACATAACTCTTCCCGAGTTATTTAAAAAAAGAAAAACATGATACCATCTTCAAATATTTTTCTCAGACAAAAGACTGCCATAGTCTGCTTCACCTACAATGCCATCTATTTTCGAAAACATGGTAGAATTTTCTTTGAGATTTCTACAGTGAGACACTGAGATCACAGTGTCAGTGATCTGCTTTTCTCCCTTTCATATTTAGATTTTTGGAGAAGTTCACCTTTCAGTTCACTTTATGGTCTTCAGAGTTGTGTATAGGCTGGTAATGTAGCCTAGGAGTAGTCCTGAAGAATAAAATAGCTAGTGTTAGGATCCAATATCCACACTGTTCTTGTGTGGTCCACAGAGTGAATGCCTATTTGCAATTGGTGTACTTTCAGTATGCTTTTGGAGAATATAACCTAGTTTAATTCCATCCTAAAGCAGTCTAGTTTGTATTCTCCAAGGCTGTGATGTGCAATGATGTGCCTGAGGTGCAATATCCAGTTCATGGGATGATCAGGAGATTTGCTCCTTTTAGGTGCTTAACCAGCAATTGGACTCTTTGGAAAATGTATCGGCTGGAAAAACGGCCGTGACCTTGTGCTGATTTCCTTCACTAGAGTATCACCTTCAAAGAATAAGAGCAATAAACAAAATTCATAGCAAATGTTGTCTATTTACTTGACTACACCTACACAACATTTACACATGTGCTACTGTACACCACCAGGAGATGATTGTTCTAAAATCTATACACAGTTATACTCCAGTTTGCAGAAAACAGTAATAATAAAAATATTTCATTTTGTAGGCAAGTGAAACTTAGTGAAAACATCAGTGGTCTGTTTTGTTGAGCTTTTGATTTAGTTTACTTAAGATTACTTATGTGGATTTTTTTTTTTTTTTTCTTTTTTTTTTTTTTTTTTTTTTTTTGCTAACAGTTAAATTTGAATTAAATCTGGAAGACTTTGTCTTCAAGATGGAATTGAGACAGAAAGGTGCATAGATCTTAGTACTGACTGATAAATGACATGGTACTTCCCCACCCCCACATCCATCCCCCTCACACACACACTACTGTATACATTTTCTCTTCTCTAGACTTCTATACCCACCTGTGCTGGAGGAGAAGAGGTAATTCATTCTGTCTGGGGCCAAATTTTCCCACATAAGATAAAAACAGAGACCATGAGCAGCCTGCCTCTGGAAGTGGCAGGGATAGCAGACTATGAAACAGCACAGTGGTGAGTTGGTTAAATGACTGTCTCTCCAAAGGTCCAACACCTTCCAGATATACTATCTGGTTCTTCAGCTGCAGAAGTGCCTAAATGCAATTTTGCTTCATTCTTATCTCCTGTAACATTTCAGAAACGGCAGTGAAACCCATCTTTACTTGAAAGTTCAAATCTCATTTAAGCACAGGCTCTAGTATTTCCTTTAAGCCTTGAAAGGCATTTATCTTCTGTAAATGAAAATCTGATCTGTTTTCAGCTGGCTTAAATGAGCATAGCAGCTAGGCTTCACAAACAAACAAATAAATAAATAAATAACAGCTGGAAAGTGTGCTATCACCTAGTGGTAAAGAGTCCTATTCATGTGCTCTTTTCTCATACACTTTAGTGCAGCACCTTACATTGTTCTACATATTTTTCCATCTCTAGTGCTGATAGTCAGCTGGATGCTGCAGTTCCCTTAGCTCTTCAGCTGTTTTTATTCTTTCAGCCACATGCTGTTATCATGAATTATCTGATTTCAAAGAACAGAAAATGTCTCTTTTTGTAGTAAAGCTATTTTAAATATGTTTTTCAGATTATCAGCTTTTTGTCACATCAGAATTCTGCTTGAACACAGATAAGCCATAGCTTCATCAAGTTTCGTCTTGCCTAAACTGAGTAAGGGGCAGGGTAACTCGCTGTACAAGCAACAGAAAGCAGAGCCTTCCATCTGTAAGTCACCAGTTCAAATTCAGTAAATGTCACCAGTGACAACCAACTGAGGTTGTGATGGTTTTATGAAATTAGCTGGTGGTCTTGGTACAGTCAGTAGTGGACGGATGTCTTTACAAAAAATAAATAAATAAATAAACTATACCAATTTATAACTCTCTTGTTTGACTCAACAGAGAAATGAAGAATTGAATGAGCCATAAGTTCTCAGAATGACCAGTACCTGGAAAATAAGTTAAGGGTATATTGGCTGGAGTTAAGTGTGTTCAACCTATTCTGAAGCTGAAAGATTTCAGACATCTAGTCCATTACTTTTCCTAATTCTTATGTTTACTTCAATTTTTATTTTAGAAGATAAAGAAAGAAATTATACTGATTCAGACCCAAATTCAAATTGACCTAGGAAGTCACAGCAAATTAGGACATGTTACAGTTAACCCTGCAAATAATGGGTGCAATAACGTATGATTAAATTCCATCATTGTGTAACAGTATAATTTTTAAGCCTCTATTAATATCAAAATCTTGCTATTTTGATGCATTTTTCATGTAAGTCTTTTCCAGTGGAAACCAAGAAGTTTGTGTTATATAAGAAAAGAAATGCTATGGCTGTGCTCACTAAGACCGGATTTTAACATCTGGATATCTTCATTAAAAGGAATGATAGAAAACCTGTATTTGTCTCCTCATTTTACAGGAAAATGTCTTCTGTTGCTGTCAAGTGCAATTTTAAAAAACATATTTCTACTTGTCATGTCCTCAGCATCTGAAGTTATTTTTCATGCTAATTTTACCAATTAAATTAATTATCACTTTTCAGACTAACAAAAAAAGTCCAAAGAAAGATACTGCCAACATTGGCTCTAGATGCTAGAAACTCATTGCTTCCTGAAACAAGCAGAATATATAACACTTTAGCAATTTTTCTTGCATTCTGCTTAAACCAGATTTCCCCAGGGGTTACAAAATTTGTGCATTTTTGGAGACTGCTAGTTCATTCATCAAACACATGATATAAACTACTCTGTTATGCACATTCAAATCAAAAAAGATAAAAAAGAAAGAAAGAAAAAAGGTGCACACAAAGGTAACTACTCACTGAAGGACATGCTTTTTAGTGCTTGGCTGTACAAAAACATGTTCACACAAACAACTGTCACAGTAATTATTTATGATTAAAAAACATGAGAATGTTGTGGTGACTTTGCATTAGAAGTCTAGTATATGTCAATTGTTTTATTCATGATAAACAGATCATTTAGTTGGAAAAATCCCATCTGCCTAGATATATCTCTTATTATTTATGAGAACCATGTTTAGGAATGCAGGCAGCACATGTGCATAATTAATCCTGAAGAGAATTAGACATTGTTTGATTCACAGCTGAATGCAATTAGCATTAGGAAGTTTACATATGTTGGCAATAACACAGATTAGCAACTAAAGTGCTTGTTAAAAAATTTAACCTGAGGCTGCCGGAGCAGACCTCTCTTAATGATGCTTTAAATGTTGTTGATGAAGTAATAATCAATTTTGTTTTATAAATAGTAAATCAAGAATTTTGGTCTAATTAGCTGTGCTACACATCACTTCACTTATACATCCAATGTACATGTGATGTATACTGTGAACTTTCTTTGAGTCTGGTGTGCAAGTAGTTGTTAAGGGAAAGATGTGATCCGTTCTGCAAAAAAAAAAAAAAAAAAAAAAAAAGAAAAAAGAAAGAAAGAAAGAAAAAGAAAAAAGAAAGAAAAAAAAAGCCATAGATGGGGAAGAATGAGATGTCTGTGGCGGGAGTGACTGTGTGCTCCTGGCACTCAAGAAGGAAAGAGTTTTTTCTTTGTCATTTTAGAGCTTTTTAACTAAAGGAAGAAGAAACAATGCCTTGTCTGCCTTTTAAAATATAATAATTAGATTATAATTCACAGTCTGTGAAATGAAGCCCTCTAATGGAGAGGGAGGAGGAAGAGTGAATACAAGTGATGAAAGTGAGAAGGCAAAGTAAAATTGAGCTGTAATTGTTTTCACTTCAACTTTAAGAAGTTCAACATTAATTAAAATGTTTCTGCACCACTCACCACCAGATTGGCACAAAGGAGGACTGGCTGCTACGTGCAGCTGCTGACTGGCAGGGATGTCAGGCAGGCTGCAGTTACACACACACACACACACACACACACCCCTATATATCCTGAAGACTAAGTTTCAATTACAGCAAGCAATTCTGTTTTTATTCAAGTAGCAGGCCAGCTTTGCCATCCATGTAAGAAAATATTTCCTGAAACAGATAATGCCTTTTTGAAAATTGTTCTGAGAGAGAACTTTAGCATTGCTTTGGCTTAGGGTTTGTTTTGTTTTCCTCATCTTGAATTATTTTTATTTTCTTGGGAGATGTAAACTTCATTTGGACACCTAATATGTTCTGAGAGTCAGGTTTGATCCCCAAGGAGCTTTCCCTTCAGGGATATCAACTTACCCTCTAAGTATTTTGCATGTAAGCAGGTGCTTACCTGCAATGCGTACTGCATTGTGCAGTCCCTCCAGCCACTCTTGTAGATCAGAGGAGATGGTGCTAATTACAAGCACTGAAATCACAAGAGGTTGCTGTAGCCTCAGCTTCTTCCAGCAGATGCCCGTGCGTCTCGGCATGAAAATGTGTACACCTATAGCTTCAAATCTTCACTCCTCAGCTGTCTGGGAAGCCCATCTCAGCTAGCCAGGAAAAAATTAAAGTAGCTGAAGGAAGAGGGAGCAAGTAGAGAGCCAAAACTGAAGGAACTTGTTTCTTTCTCCAAAAGAAACTAATTTTGCATGTGACGACACAAAACGGGCACTTCCTTACTCACTCATCTACACCATGGCCAGAGGTTGTAAATATTCTTGAAATGGAGTCAGGGCTAACCTGGAAAAGGCATTTAGGCTCCTAAAAATGGGAAAATGCGCTAGTAGGTGTTCAAGAATGAATAAGAGCTCTCATCTGAGGAACACTGTAAAGCACAGAGCGGCTTTCATGGGCTGCATTTCCTTAGCGGAGAGGCCTGGAAAAGGGCAGCCAAGCCCTGAGGATTTCTCTGCTGAATGGCAAGTTCTCCTTGGAGCTCTAAAGGAAAGTCAGAAGCATACAGGGAACATCCTGCGTAGGTGTGAAGGCTGAATGGCTTCTTCTTTAAATGAAAAATGTTATAAATTTCTAATTGTGGCTTTATCACCTGAGTTAATAACTGTTATATCAGTTCTGTAAACTGTGTGGGAGCTCATGATGCTCCCTTCAATCACTACAGTTGGTAATACTGTAAGGATAACCAGGGCTTTTGTATAGAGGGATTCTGGAAGAATAGTTCTCTGAGTTCAAACTTAATTCTCAGTATCTTGAAGGATCTAATCCTGTAGAAATAGATTATTTTGAGGTGATGTGACAGTAGTCTGATGTAATTTTAGGAAATTGCCAAGATATCTTGTTTGTTTATCTATGTTTAGCTGATAGAGCCAGATGAAAGGACTAGAATACTTCATATGTCAGGAGGTTGAAGTGAATTAATAGACTGCTGTATCTCACAAGAAAGGAAGGAAGGAACAAATGAAGGAATGAACTTTGACTTTTCTTAAGTAGACAGGGCAGCTGGGCTCTGACTGATGTTTACAAAAGTAGATGTGTTTGAACCAGCACCATATGGAGAACTGGAGAGAGTTTAAGGGTTAAGCAAGAAGAGCCTTAGGAGCGAACAAAATTGAAAAAAGTCAACTCTAAAATACATTTATCACCTTTTGTAGAAAAGAAACTCACATAAGCTAAATTCTCCAGTAGAATGGCAAAATTTCTGTGCAAGGTACATGAAAATAAGGGTTAGTTCATAAGGAAGATGAAGAGAAGTACCAGTTTGGTTGTACCACAATGAACAGTTTCACTTGATCTAAATATCAATCATAATAATTTATTGGGCATTGAGAAGAACTTTGCTCATTCTCACGCAGTTCTTGCTTAAAGATCAAGGAGCGAGTTTCAGGTCACCAGGCTTCTTAGATTGCAGGCTTTTGCCTCTATTGTGGCTCTAGGGGAAAAAAAAGCCCTTAAACAGATGCCTAATTTTGGAAGCCTGAGTATTGTTAACTGTTGGATAGTGAAGTAGCATCTTTAACATTACTTAATAAATCTGTGAGTAACAGGATTATTTATAACTACTTTTCTAATCAAAACAAATTTAATTCAAGACTGACAAAAATTTGCTGAAAATAAGAACTTTTTACTTTTGCCTTTTCTGATATAATATGTTCATATATTATTGTTTTTTGCTGTGTGCATTTTGACAACTTGAAAACACCACCAATTTACACAAAGAGTAGCTAGAGTAAATGCTATGATTTGTAGAATAGCAGTAGTAGCGTTTTTCTCTTTCAGCTAATTATAATAATGTGCATATGTTCTGTGAGAAATAGGAAGAGATGTCACTGTCTAAATTATTCCGTGTTGGTTTTAGGAGGACAAACATTTGTTGTTGACAACTATTTGATCTGTCTCGTAATTCTGTCACTGTGACAAACTAAAACTACATTTTATTCTCCGTTTCTGTGATCTTTCACCTAGATAAGAACCAACACCTGGCATCTTTTCAAATTTTCTTTTTTCTTTACATCAGTGGCAAAAGTTAAAAAGATAACATGAAAAGAAAGATGAAAAAGGAATGCTGTTCAAATTGAAGGACTGTAGTTTCAAGTTTCAATCCTGTATCAAAACATCTCCGCCTTATCTTCTTTTTCAGTCATCGCAAATGAAGAGTACAAAGAAGTACACAAACATCAGTACAATACTGTGTGTGTACTGCTATCCAAAAATCACAGTTACAAAATTATACCTGACATATCAAAAACTGACAGTCACATCCTCAAGATTTTCTTCTGTTCATTCCCATGGACCTCCTTTATTAATAAATCTGACACATAAAAAGCATCTGTATGACTAAAGTGTCAGTTACTGGAAAGACCGTTTTGATCTACTTCTTAACTTTTAGAAGAAATATTCTCTTTTTCATGAAGACAGGATCCGTTCACTGACTGCCAGCTTTCAAATGACCACCTCTTGAAGTTTAATTTTAAGTTTTAAATAAATATTGTATGCATGCAGAATAATTATGATGGTCTAGAGAGACACTGTATAATGACATTGATTCTTTTTTATCTAAAAATGCCAAATCCTTGAGGCAGCAAAGTTCGTATTTGCCACAGATACATACAGATTCATTCTACATGTTAAATCATAATAGGTTGTTCATTTTCTGTTGCAAAGCAGGTAGTGGAACTTCCCTTGTAAACTGCATTTTTCGACTGTTTAAAACTTATTGGTAAAAATTGGCTCTGGTCAAACATTAGGTAAGGAACATTTCAGCTGTGGAATAACTCTTCTATCAAAAGTAAAAGATAATTTAAAAATTTTGCACTAATACCTTGAGACTACTGAAAAGAAAGCATATTAGTTTTGGGTACATACCGACAACTGTCATCCAAACAAGCATCTTCTTATACTATAAATGTTGTGGACATGTTATCCATAAAAATATACAGTTATTTTAATGTTAAAAGGAAAATAAAATCCTGACGTAAGTCTGAAAATTAGCATTCATGCATGTAAAGCACCTTCTCATATTATTTTTTATATTTAGTATATCTAAATAAATATTCTGATTTAATAATTACTGCAAAAAAACAAAATGACTTCCAAGTCGAGATAAAAAGTTAATAGTACATGTACAAAAATACAAAGAAGGCTCAAAATTTTTATCTGTTGTTTGATTTACTCCCTAGATTAGTAAGCTTTTATTAGGAAAGAGTGATTTTTAATGAACATATATTTGATTATTCGTAACATATACACATTTAAAAAAAAAAAAAATGAACACCTATGTTTACTTTTAGACTGCCTGATACAGGAAAGTCATTGTATTATTTGTGTTCTTAATAGTTAAGAATAACAATTATATGTGTAAGAAAAATATTACTGTTAATCATTCTTAATAACATTAAAAATGACAAGAACAACAGAATTGACAGTGTCCTTCATATTCCAGTTCCAAATCTACCTTTTGGAAAACAGCATCATGTAAATATTGAGAATCAGGGCCAGAAGGCTGAAGGCAGACAAAATTTCCATTGCCATCTTAACTTTCATTAAGTTCTTTGAAAGATTCATTCCTCTTATTTAAATGCAGCTGAAAATTATTCATCTAATTTTGTATTATATATTGATACGAAACTCCTACAGACTTCTGAGTGACAAACGGGCATATTCAGAAAGCATTTCATAGCTAGATATCTATTTTGTGGTAGGGGGAAGATACTTCTCCCCTTTAAAGCCTAGCAGACTAGACGTCTAATTTTTAGATCACTGTTCTCAAAATAAATGTTCTACCATATTGTTTTGGGACATGTAATGACAGCAAATTAGTATCCTAGTGTTTTGTTAATTATCCCAGCCCATGTACACAAAGCCCAGATAACAAAACTGTTTTCAGACAGAACTAATACTATGACAGAAATCACAGCAAACTAGGTTGAAGTTTACAGACTAAAATAGCAATTATTCTTCCACTTTATTCCATGTTAACGACTTGATTTTAATAAACCCATGAACCAAGTGTCAGCTTCCTCAGCAGGCTCACAAATATCCTCTTCCGAAGGATCCAGATATGGACTAGAATCTAACTCCAGCAAACAGAACTCCTTCTCTTGTCTTTCTATCCAGTCTCCAGTCAAGGTCCAGAAGAACTCACAGTTTTTTTTCCTAAAACTTTT
The DNA here is from genome assembly GCF_028389875.1 of Rhea pennata. Taxonomy (NCBI): domain Eukaryota; kingdom Metazoa; phylum Chordata; class Aves; order Rheiformes; family Rheidae; genus Rhea; species Rhea pennata. Next base: position 28,282,537 of record NC_084663.1, read on the forward strand.
TTAGAGGTTTGGATTAGTACATGTATGCAAAAAGTAATCTATAACTAAATAATGCCAATGTTGTGAAATAGAGTGGGATTCATCTCACTTAACATACTTAACATTAGAGTTCTACACATGATTTAAGCAACTAGATTCTTTTTAAACTCAATAGAGAGAAATAGAAATTTATAGAGAGTGATGCATTTGAGTTATTTTTCGTATCTATCTTGAGACAAGATTACTAGTACTCTGAAAGTGCTATTTTTTTCCACTGATTATAAAGCAGATAGCAACAACTCTTACAAAAGTAGATATCTATGTTAAGGACCTTTGAAGTTGGAGAAATGAATCCCATCAAAATAAACCCAAACCTAATTTTCTTTGCATATTCATATATTCATATGTATTTTCCTTCAATAGATTGTTAGTAGTATCTTTTTAGTTTATAGCTAAATTTGCTTAATATTTTATGCAATATATTTTCCATTGTATATTTTAAATGTATTTCTACACTTTTGACACAGTCCTGGGGAGAACTGTTGTTGGATATGGAGCTAGACACAACAAAACTACCTCTTATATTTCTCAGTTTGTGTTGACTTTTGAACTTCCATTCTTATAGAAATAAAAGTTTCCACTGGATTTCCAGATGTAAGCATTCTCATAAAAGATTCAAAGTATTGTGACCCAGCTTTTATCATAATTTTAAAGCAAAATTCCCCATTGATTTCATGAAAAACTGTTCAGAAATTCTTTCATGATTTGGCCCAGTGTAGCTTAAGCTGAATATCCTTGTTTGCAATTTTTTTTTCTAAGAAACCCTTCATTATTAATTCACTTAGTATTCATTGCAATTATACTGAGTATAATTGTTTTGCTATTCATGTGGCTGTCACAAGGATTTTTATAGGCCTTCCATTATAATTAGGAATACATTAAAAGACATTTAAAGCATGCTACCGTTCTTAATAAAAGTTGAATCTGTGGTCTACTAAAAATGAAACAGCCTAATAGTGAAATGGGAACACTTCGTTTTAAAATACATAATTTTTTACTATTGAAGTTTCTGTAATTAGAGGCTTTTGGAATTTTTATTCGCCTGAATCCAGGACACTGACCTGTATTCTGTTAATGAGGGACTATCTAGTTATGTACATGTTAAACAGAAGTACAGGGTCCCCTTGCAAGGTATTTGGTCATTTGGGGATCTACAAGATAGGGAGAAGTAGGCCATCTAATACTTGGATAATCCTAGAAAACTGTGACACTGGTATAGGTAGTATTTCAAATCCAAGCAGGGGAACCTCCTCTCTAGGGACTTTTATGGCGGGGTTTCTATGTAAGAGGCCAACTCCAAAAAGCACAGAGATGACCTCCACCAGCATAGGCCTGATTACTCCATGATTATCCATTGGCTATTTGAATTTTAGGTAGCCTAACAAGCTCTGAGAGAGGTTCTATTGGAAACAAGCTGAATCTCTTTAATAGAGTCAGTAAGGATAGTAACTGGACCACACAACCTCTTTACTGTCCTGTTGTGATTTATAAGGAAAAAATGAAAGGGGCCAATTGTATTCAGCCTTCCAGATGTGAGCCAAGGCAAAGGAAAGGACTGAAATAGAAAAGAGGCCAGAGAAATCTCTCTGAAATGTCTCTCTTTCTCAAAGCATATTATTTATTAATGTGTATACACAGGTTAAATAAATTCTGTAGTTGTTCCAAATGAATTTAAATATTTGAGACAAGAAAGGACAAGAACAATCTTTCTCAAGATATCCTGTATCATGGTGGTTAGGAACACTTCCTGGGAGATAGGAAATGCACTCAGACTTCAGATGAAGGCAAGAATAGATCCCGGCTCTTCCAAGACCTGCCTGGAAATGATTCCCGCCTAGCTGGGGTCTTGAGCCTGATGGGCATATTATTCCAAAAGTTTTGTGAAATTAGCCCCTAAATGATTTCTCAGCCAAATTTCTTAAGCTAATATTCCTTCAAATCAAAGAACCTCTTATTTTTCAGGAACACAGCATTTGGAAAGACAAATCATTCAATTGAAAGTAACCTGACAACAGAGCAAGGATGAGATGAGCATTCCTTCACTGTGCTCTTCTAATAATGAGTAGAAGCAGAAAATCTTCTTAACCTGATGACACTGATATCACTGCCTAAGTGTAGAAATGACTTACTACTCCTCAAGGCTGCATGACTTAAAGCAGAAATTAGACCGCACATGCTAAGCGAGCTGTGTAATCCTGAACTGGAGATCTATGTAAATACATTTGTCTCTCTTGGTGTTACTTGGCAAATTATCCTTCAGGAGTGGTTTATACCAAAGTGAGATGGGTTTTTTTAATTATTACTTTGTTTCTCAGAGAAAGAAGAAGGGCTTCTGTAATAGACTTATCTTTAGTTTCTGTCAAACAACATGTTCTGAGTTCAGGATCACTTTTTAAAATATGCTTCATGGTTTGAAGCCGCTGTTTGTTTTCGTGTTTCAGACTCATGCTAATTTTTTCTCTTTTGAAAGGAGGAATCTTGGAAAAAAAATGTAGCACCATGTGACAACTGAACAGGCCCAAAGAGTTTCAAAACTCCTTACTGCATTTAGCATGGTCTTCACTATGCTAAAAATAATTTAAAATTTTGATTAAAAAACAAATCATTAAATCTTAGAGTATCTCCCTATGTGTCTTACTAATTATATTCATTATGAATATTTCTACATATTTATTACCATCTAGAAAATGCAGTAGTTTCTAGCTTTGTGTACTTCATCCAAGGAGTTCTGCTATTCCGCCCCCCCTTTTTTTCCTTCTCCAGTTTTTAATGAAAGAATAGCATTTCAAGAAGAACAATTAAGTGGGTTTGTGACACTGGACTCCTTGGGGATAGTTTCAGAGCACTGCTATAAGCCTGTAGGACACAGTTTCAAACAAACTACACTCCTACAAAGGGTTCTTTTTCCTGTGCCCTGTAAGCAGGAATGTATGTATGTAGGATAAGGAAAGAAAATGAATAAATCAAAGGAAAAAATAATTTTAATGGTATTTAGTGGAGCTATTTTGTGTATAAGTTTTCCCCTTAAAATTGACCATTTGTAAGTGCAGTTCCTTATCCTGAGGTATGTCTTAGTCTGAGGCAGAAAGCTGTAGGTCAGACATAAGGTGACTGAAAAACTGCATTTGATTTATTCATATCTCTTAATGTGAAATGTGCATCTGAAGAGACTAAAAATCTCAAAAAAGACTTTTTCACAACAGCCAATTACTCTCAGCCTTTTAATTCTAGCAATGCATTTAGCACATTTCCATTGTTCTAAGGGTTAAAAACTTCACCATGACAATGACGAGCCTTATTACTCAGTCAAAGTAAATGGATCACCATATAACCTTTCAGAAATGTTCTTCCTTAAGCTATTAAAACATTCCATGCCCTTAGATGACAACAATTTCTCTGCCTTTTGAAATTTCTTTTCTATCCTGCAGAGTTCATAGAGATATGCTTGGTTAAAATCAACTTATATAAAACTATGCACTGTAAATTCTGACACTTCTGTTTGAATCTCTTTTCAAACACTTGTCTTTGCTCACCATAATAGATGTCAGTTCTTCTGATGTAGTTCAAGCATGAGCTTCGTATGAAGACTCAGCTATGTCTATTGCATTTCTGAAGCTACTACTCACTGAAGTTTTGTGCTGTTTGACATCAAAGATAGGCAAGAATCACCTGCTGAGTTCACATGCATGGAGCAAAACATCTTCAAATCACTTGTGCTAGACAAAAGTTTTTCATATTAAGCTTTCACTATCATGTGGACTTAAAGATAAATGTAGTCCTTGTTAAAGTTGCAGCATTGTGTTATTAAACTATGCATCTGGGCCTCATAGATTATATAAGTTTTAAGACTAAAGATAATCATTTGGCTGATTTATTTTTTGGCATCAATTGCAAAGAATTCTATCGCACAAAAAAATGTTTTTCATTCAATATGCAGTGCTTTTGCTCAAAGGTAAAAACAATTTTAAAGCACGGCATGCTCTAGCTTAGAAAAAAATATAGTGCTCTACTTTTTCAAACTTTAATAGCTGACTTTTTTATCGATTTGAAAACCAGAATGAAGCAACAGTTAAAACATATACTGTATATAGGAAACATAAATGAAACAGGTTCGTATTCTGAAAGTTCACAGATCTGCTTTTTGCTTAAATGTAATCAAATAACATGGTGAAAAATCAATACCAATGTAGAAGAAAAAATATTTATGAAGGATCAAGAACTGCTGTATAATGGTTGCATGTCTAATGGATTCTTAATCAGGATAGTAATTGTGCCATAGGTTTTAATCTCAATGACTCCAGTGATGACTCTGTATGTAAACCAGATCCATCATGAATATGCATAGGAATTAGATTTTGGAACAATTATGTATCAAAAATGTTTATAATTATTCTGCAATTAAATATCACCAAGTGATTGTATTAAGTGCAAAACAAAACACAACAGAGCGTGTGATTGTTGTGAGATAATCTAATGCCTTGGGTGTGTCAGTTCAGTCAGCAGATGCTGAGATGTAGTTGCCAATTTTAGCAGACTGGAGATTTTAGCATTATAGGGCCTCCAGCATTTTTTATTCATTTAAGTGGCTTGAAATGAATTTAAAAGAAAAAAAGATGTTTTTCCCCTACTATTGTTTTTCCATTTCTTTAGGATATGGATCCAAGGGAGCCAATGTGCCTAACACTTTCCAATCTTTGCAGTTGTTCCATAACTGCAAGGTTAAAACTCTAGCAGGCCAGATCATTAACTCACTCCTGGCTATTTACATTTTTTTATACTAAAGTTAAATGCATTCCTTAGCACTTTCAAATATGAATATGATTCTTGTTTTAAATACACTTGCTGAATGTTCAAAGTATTACAGCTGGAAAGTGCTGTTAGATTGTACTAGGGGCTTATATGTGCATACAGGCAGCATCAGAGTGCAAGGAGCCTTTCTTTTTGTGTGTTTCAAACAAGGGTAAGGGACTTTTAAGTTAATTTAAGGACTCTAGTGCTAGTGATACATGTGACTCTTGTGTCATGGTCTCAGGTCCCAGGTCCAGGCGTTCATCCTGACTACCTTTTGCACTAAGATACGGCCAAGTGAAGTTCCTCCCTTCCTTTCCTCCTTGTCTTCCTCCTTAGCCTTGTTTCGTACACAAAATAAATCCAAGCAAATGGGCTGGAATGGAACCAGGGATGCCCCAGCAGTAAGTGGTAACTAACCCCAGAGATGACACCTAGAATAGTTCTACTATATTCAAAAACTTAGAACACACCAAACCCCAGAAGACAGAGGTCTAGAATAGTCTTCTCTTACTGTAGGATCAAATACACAAGCAAATCAACATCGGTCACTGAAAACTTCCTAGACTTTATAGACCAAACGACCTTAAAATATATATAAGTTATGTAAAAGTGTGGCAGGCACAGAAGATGTAAATATAGCAAGTCTAACAAAGAACAACTGTGCTGAGTAACACAGAGTAGGAAATCCAGGGATAAGGTGGCTGAGGCAGAATATGGGTTACAGACTGCTGGTTTACTTAAAACACAATAAACCCACTGACTTGTAGTTGCTTATTGGCCCTGGCTCCTTCAGATCTGTCAACATTAATTTAATATCCCACTCTTAACATGAATTGTATTCAATATGAGGCATTTCAGGATGTATTTAAGCCCGTGCTCAGATTTAATTAGAAATGAGAAATATAGCAGATGGAGAGAAATCATTGTTGCACAGTTGGGCTCTAATACAAAGAATTTCTCTAACAGTTGACAGTTAAGAACTGCTTGATTGGTAAGCCACAGCAAAAGAAAAGTGATCTACAAATTAAAATTAAAAAGCAGGATAACAGCTGCTCCAGTGCCTCTGCAAAAATCTCTAATCGAAGCAAGGAAAAGACTAACCATGATACCAAATACCACTGTAAGACAAGTAGATTGCAATCCTGGTATGAGAGTTTAGCATCTGTGAAGTTGCTGCAGAAGTGACCTTTATATTTGGCTTTCCTGTCAGAGGAGCTGAAATGAGACATTCTATTATCAAAGAAAAAAATTCAAAGTCTATTCTAGGATCAGTTTTGCATTGTACAACTCTGATTTTCTTATACTTTACACAACAGAGACAAGTTTCTGTATACAGAAATAGTATGCTGCCCAGACAAAAATATTTTGCCTTTAATGAGCTTTATACACCCAGTTATCCTAACATCTGAGTTCACAGTACACAGAAGAAGTAAGCAACACGTTAAACTAAACTATCCACAAGAGAAAGCATAAAGCCCAAACAGCGGGCGGGTCAGCAGTCTCTCATTTGTAAGGTATCAAAGGCTGCTGATATATCTAATAAAATTACTCTGAACATCTGACCTTTGTCCATGGCCAGAAGGAATGCATTTATACAATAGGGGAAGGGAAATCACTGGTGACAAAATGTGGTTTCAAATAAACTGTGCTTCTACTGGCAATTTTTCTTTATCCGCTATCACGTAATGCGCTGAGGGATGTACAGTATGTACTTAGAACAGGAAATGAAAGTGAAAAAAATGGAAGCTAAAACTGACACTAACAATACTTAAATTGCTTAATGGAGATGCTGTGTACTTACTCCCCCAGGCAACAGATCACTGTAAGTGTTTAGAGCTTCTAATTGTACCGTATGTCTTAATAAACAGCAGGTTACAGAAACTCTAGGTCAAATGTTAGACAACAGAAAGATTTTGTCTATAATTTATTCAAAAGTTTGATTGTATCATTCATTGCACATTAGTAGGAAGTCGAGCCTCAGAGTTATGAAGCTAATTACTGCCAAGTATCTCTAATGTATGCGTGCGCGTATGTGTTTGTGTGTATACATATAGGTGTATGTGTACATATACTACACACGCAGACACAAATTATGTATATATACTTACACACACACATATATACATATATACACACATGTATGTATACGAACATATACACATTACTACTTTCCCAATGAATGAAAGCCATCACCATCACAACGCAGAAGGTTTTTCTCATGTTTGTGTTCTCTTTATTTCATAGGTAATATAAGAATGTAGCATCAAGCAATTTATCTTTTTTAGGGAAGTTGTGAAAATTTCTTAGATTATATTATTTTAAAAACACGCACATAAATCAAAATACATTAAATATATTTGCCTTGCTCAAGTAATTCTCTATCCAGCTTTCCTCTGCATTTGCTGAGTTAGGCAACATTCCTGTAATCACACCAAGGACTTCTTCTGGAAAAGGGCTCTGTAACAGTGGAGCCAATTACAGGATGAACACTTTAGATTATGTGTTATTTAAGATCACTCTGATTTCCTTTTGTACATACATACAGAAAAGACATGGAATAAGGAGAAATGAAAGCCCCCTAGAATCCTCAAGTTATTCTTCTATAGATTTCCATCCTCCCATGTAAAATACCACTGCTCTGTTTGTACCAATTGGCTTTGAAAAAGCTGTCTTTACCTTTTTAGCGAAGTACAGTTCTTAGACTAGCTGCATATCTTGCTTTTTGTAACCCAAAGCTTGTTCTGAGAAGATGCTTTAGCTCAAGCCTCAGAGCTTTCTGGTACAAGAAGTCCTACTATGGACTGGAGTTCCATCACTGAAGTGGTCCAGATACTCTGAGCATGTCGACCAGCAGGTATTACAGGATGACCAAGATCCTTTCTAGGAATGCTGCCTACCGGTTGCAGCCCCAGATTCTGGAACACCTCTCGTAATTAAATTTATACTTTGCTAGGTATAATGTTGATTTAAAATACCATGCAACTAATAATAGGAGTATGCCAGACTGATGCTAGAAAGTGCATGGGTAATAACGATAAGTAAGTCTGAGCCTGTATTCAAGCCTGGACTCCACCTTGTAAGGAAACGAATATTTATAATAACTGTAGACCCTTTGTGAATTGGTATATCACAGCCTGAAAAGCCTTGGGTAGGGAGGAACCAAATAGCTCTCCTGTAATTGTATCAGAGAAAAAAGAAGTGGTAATAGACCACAGATTCCATCCCTTTCATAAAACATAATTAAAGGCAAGGTAGAAACCTCTGGAGAAAAGTGACTTTTCTAGTCCTCCTAAGGTTTTTTCAGTGAGAGGAAAGAAGAGAGGAAAACCAAGAAGAGGCCTATCAATTTATCAATTCAAATAAAAAGCTTCACAGAAGCATATAACTTTAATGATCTCACTCTTAAGTCAAATGAAATTTAGAGCTACTGTGGAGTTTAATTATATAACTGCCATAATAAGGGGCATATCTACAGAAAATCTCTCAGTGTCCAAAATGAAAACAAAACAGTTAAACCAAATTAATGAACCCAAATAGTAAGATCCTTTTAAAGGAATTTAAAAGAATTTCAAGGAATCTTTTAAAGGAAAATTTACAATCTCTGTCAAAGAGTGTGGCTGCGGAAGGTCCATCCAGAGCGCCCTGATGGCCAGCCTATCGGACCAAAAAGAGCTGACAACAGAATCCATAAGCCGAAGGTTTCCTGTCACAGCTAGACATTTTTTAAATAGAAACAGCCAGAATAGAGTGCCAGCTAGTTGAAACCGTCAAAACCCAACACCAGAGGAAAAATATATATAAATGAAATATAGACAGTATTATATTGTGTGAAAATATGTAGATTCCATAAAATAAGTGGAATATGCCTCGTATAATTTTTAGAGGTGTTCCAAGGGTCTCCAACCCAAAACAAAGGAGCTGTCAGCATTACAAAAAATCTTTCAGTTGAAAAAATAAAGCAGTGGAAAAAATAAATAAAGTGGTGAAAAGATTGAAAATAAAATATGTATTTTATTTATTCAAGCATATCTACTTTGTTCAAATATATCTCTTAGGATGGCAATAAATCTTAGCTGATATGCCTCTGGAAATTATAGCTATTTAAAAATACGCAAAATGGAAAAATAAATATCTTTTCAAATGAAAATTTAAAAATATATATATTTCAATTAGAAATGTTATGGTAGATGAGAATAGGACTTGTCTTATTGTTTTGTTTTTAAATTAAAAATCATTTATGAGGAACAAAAATGAAGACTGATGATTTCTTCTGAGCAGCCACTGCATTATGAAAATAATGATTAGAATCTTTGGATGAAAAGAAGGGAGAAAGGAAGGAAAGAAAGAAATTTTAAACCAATACTGAAAAGTGAGCATGCAGTTTGACTTCAAAGGCCTAAAATCTTCTTCCTAATCCTTTACACTGATGTCACATAATCTAAAGAATTGTTAAAAACCTGTTCGTGCTACTTTGACTGTTTTGGTTTGGTTTTAATAGCAAACTTCAACACTAACTTCACAGTCCCGAAAGAATTAATTCCTCTAATCTGAACGAATTCTTTCTGTGCCTATATTTGTCTTTATTATCAAGTGTTACTAAGCAATGAGTCTTCACAGAAAATCTACCCTAGCACTTCCACCACTAGCACTTCTCTCTCTAAACTTTTTGAATATACAAGGAAAACATGGGATACAATGATGGAGATGTTTGCTGTAGTGATATGTAAACTTCTAGCAAAATGTCCTAGATATATTCAAACTAGTCTTTTCATTCGCTACAGTTTTTGAAGTAGCTAAAGTTTTGAAAACTGTGACTGCCTATTGTTACTTTTTCCTATTATCTATTATGAGAGGGAACCAACAACCTGTCACCAGACACTACAACCACTACTTATCAAAAAATTGTGAAATGTGGATGCTCCTGAATATAACCCAAAAGCTCATCAAAAATACTTTTTAAATTCTTTTAAATTCAAAAAATAAGCTGTTATCTAGTTATAACTAATAAAAACATGTAAAATGAATAGCTAATGGAAATATAAAGAACTCAAAGAAAACATTTTCATCTAACATAGATATAAATATATACCATTGGGCAAGGATTATATTATTGCATTCTTTAATGATGCAGTCTTCCTTAGGCCTTGCAATTTATTTCTGTCTTCGTGTTATATCCTGTATTCTATTTATAAGTAAGAAAAGAAAGGCAAGTACATAGTTTCAGGAACAAAAGTGGACCTTAGTATGTAACGAAAAAGTTATTGGAAGAAAGAGCCACTATGCAAAACATGACCTGTCTTGGAGCTGTAATGTTATCTCACTGTTGTAACTAAGCACTCTGCTGAATATCAGTGGACATAAAGTATTTGCAGTAAGACCAAAACAAGATCATTTGGAAAGACAATTCTGCTTAGATTTTTTTTTTTCAGGAATCACTTTTCACAAGCAAGATAGTACCTTTTATGGTGATTAAAATCAGAACCCATCTTATGACTAAATCTGATATTTTCGTTCCTTTGCACAAAAGCTAGAGTACTGCAATCAAATACTGGAGCAAATGTACATATAGATTTTATCTGAGCAACCCTGAAAAAGCAAATCATATGGCATGCATTACCCTCCCCCCCCCCCAAAAAAAAAAAAGGCTAGACGTTAGAAGCACATATAAAAATGAAAAATTGACAGGAAGCAATTTTATTTCCCCGCCATCTTTATCATTCCTTTGCAAAGTCTTTGCCCTGAATAGCTTAATATTAGCTACTGAAACTGAGAGAGAGAAGTCAATCTACTAAAGAGCTTGTAACTGCTCTGAGAAAAACAAAGCTACGACTAAACTAATGGCCTTTTCCCCAGCCTTTGTTATTTTGGACAGTGGAGTTGAATGCAGTCCAGGATGCTGGATCTCATCTCATAGTGTGTTTCACCCACTCTCAACCTGGAAATGTCTGTTTTTTTCCATAATACAAGGAATGTTCACAACATGTTGGCTGCCACGTGTAAAATCCAAGTATTGCAAATACTATAACAAACATGCGGGAAATTAAGACAGCTGCATGGAAAGCATAACTTGTTCTGTCAACTGAAAAGAAGGTTACAAACAGCTGAGGACACTTCTTTCTTGGTTGCAGAAAGGTTTCTCAGGGCAGAGTGTTCAGCAGGGAGGAACACTACAGTGCACAGTGAGATGTTTGCCACGAACTTCAGAGAGATGAAATATGAAATACATATGCTCCTCTGGGAATCCATATATGAAACACAGATAGAAAACAGCAGCATTAGTTGTCTTAATAACACTCTTTCTATCTCTAAGACTGGCAAAGCAAAGAGAAACATTATCTGTAAAAAAAGTGTTACGTTCTCATGTGCCATCTGTCCGCATCTGTTGGTGAGTCCCAAGGAGGTCAAGTGTGCTGCAGTCTGAACATTTTTGTGTTTCAACACACTGAACCACTTTTGAGAATAAGATAGAAACCATCTTGTGCAAAGGAGATATGTCCAAATGGAAATGTTCGTATTATTTTTAAAGAAAGAGAACAATGTAAGAGTGAAAAACAATCTACATATGACTGTAGCCGTGTCCTAATGCTCTAATATACTTGAGCCTGGCCATCATGAAAGCAACAACAAAGTCCTTCCCCTTTCTACAAAAGGGAATGGGCCTTTTGTGTGTCTAATGGATGCCCAGATATGAAAAACATACGCAGACTATCAATGCTAGGCCTTTCTCTTACTGAAAATATATGCAAATAGTGTAATCACCTTTAGGCAGACATGGAGTTACATCCACATACAGAAATTGTCATTGTCATAACTCCAAAATTCCTTAGCAACCAGACAAGGTGGACACAGTACAACATAGGAGTGATTTAAAAAAAAATTATAAAATAGTGTCTGAACTTTTCACAACCACTTTAGAAATTCTCCTCTAACCAAAAAAAAATTAGTTGAATTTCTCCTTTCTCATTAGAAACAAGACATAGAGAAATTAAACTTGTCCAAGGCCACACAAGCAATCTTTCCTGTTTAATATTCATTTTCCAGTGTATTTGGGGACATGATTATAAGCAAAGAACAAATATGCAAGCATCAGGAATCAGAAACGTTCACAGAGGTAAATATGAAAACATTTCTGTCCAGAAGACAACACTGCTCCTGTTACAGATAATGATACTGCATCTGATCCTGACACTGCTGAGTGGGGTGTAATGTCAGTTCTGGATGAGGAGCTACACTGCAGCAAAAATTCTGATCATGAATCCCATGATACCGTATCAGCATTTAACAACCCTGACTTTCATGCCTAGGAGACAACCGCCTAAAATGCCAAGCACAGAATCAGTGAAATCATTGTCAACTGTATTTAATATATTTTAAGTAAAAAGCCTAATTATTATTAACTAGACAAACTACACAAAGACATGGGAAGGTGTCTCTAATATTTAGGGGAAGACTAATGCCTTAGATTTACAAATATGTTTTTCTAACTTTAAAACTAGGCTTCAATTTTGTTTAAAAGCAACTATATTTGGTGGTTTAAATTTTTTTTGCAGTAAGGCTAAAGCCATGAGCAAAACATCAAGATATAGCAGTGTTAAGAAAACAGTGAACATTCCCTTATCGCTTGAATAGAAAAATAATTATGGAATTATTAGACCTAAATAATCAGACACAGTTACAGTGAATTCAGACAGTCCTCTTGCTGAAGGAATGAGGAGATGCCATGCAGACTCCAGTTTCCCCAGTAGCCAACTCTACAATAATAAAAGATATCTTCATTCTTTGATATCGACAATTTAAAACATTTTTTTTTCTTTTGGATCAATCTCAGATCTCTAAGGATTAGTCACTTCCTTAAAACATCTTTCTCCTGTTCCTAGTTATTATTACACTATTATTGTTTATCTCTATGGTGCTAGTGCAAGAGAACACTAATCTACTCCATGTGCATGGTCCTGTAAAAATGCACAACAAAAGTAGTTTTCTACCTTATATGGAGATAATTCACAATTAGCAATGTGAGACTAGCCCAAATTCCAAAGATTTTTGGCTGCCTATGCCTGTGCTTTGATTTATGTTGATTTTAATAATATTTAATTTTAATTGCTATTTCAACATTTTGAACAAAGGAAACATTTTTAATTCTGAGTTGGTAAACAGCCCTATGAGCTTCCAAAGGATTTCCAACAAAATCAGAGTAGAGTCTTGATCTCTCTAGAACAGAAAAAAAAAAAAGAAAAAAAAGCAGAAGATCGTTCCGAAATATATGCCATTCGGTTTGTTTTACATGCCAGAATGAAGCAAAAGAAGGCACAAGTCTATTTTTTTTTTTTTAACAAATCCTTTGCAGTTCACCTTTAAACTAAAGGTCATCAGGTGAGAATCTATGTGTTTGAAAGTACTTGAACTGCTTAGGGAGTTCACCTCATCTATATTATTCATACATATTTCCTGATTATAAATCACAATGGACTGAAATATTTCTAGTCTTTCACATCAGCAGGCATCCAGAGAGCACTGTCTTTTATTTACTGACCGTGTTAAAAATGGTACACTTTTTTCTTACCTTATAATAATATGCTGTCTGACCAGTTCAGAGAGATCTCTAATAATGTCTCGGTCCAACCATGGGTCTCATTATGTTGGTAGGAACTGTCATGCAACTGTGAATGTGCAATAAGTGTAGAGGTACAGTAAATGGGAGAAAAATATGAAAAGCATTCTACTTTCAGATGCTGCACAAAGCTATTTATTCCTACTACACTGAATGAACTAAAAATTGAGGAAAGAAAATGAGTACTTTACTTCATGGTCTTCTAAATTTAAACAAAGAGAGGATTTAAGGATACATCTAACAGCAGAAAATGAGAGATGTTATACAGTGTAAGATACACTTAGCTTTTCTTATATTCCATCTATTTTTTATGCGTAGTAGCACATTGATCTCAATGGAAGTTCTGTTTAAAAATCGGTGCTATGACATGACCCAGGTAACAGTTTAGAGACTATTTATATAACTCACAGATAATGTGATTTTGGCACAGATCTGTCACCCTTACTGTGGATATCTCAATTCTGAACAAGGTCTCCCTAAGCATGGTGTAATAATGGCACAGTTGCACCTCAGGATTTCAAATATATAGAAGTCTGAAATGTTTGTACTGTCATCCCTCTGTCTTCCTTCAAATTTGTGTACTAGCTTGTATAAAACGTGTTATAAACAATACTTGGGTTCCAAGATAAATAGCTGCAAAACATTGCGAAACAGTAGGAGTGAGACTTGTCTGAGGATTTTTGATGCAAAGCAAAGAGAATTTATTATAGGATATATCTTTCTAACCTTGGTCTGGCCTTCCTATTTGGAAGCACAAAAGCATTGTCTAAAAAATGAAATGAGAGGGAAGTCACCCATTTGTTCTCGGTCTGTACCACATTACTGCTGCTTCTGCGTGACATTTCCTAGAGAATGACACATTTTCAAGAAGAAAGGGAATTGGTGAAATGCTTTTCACTTCATTAACATACCTGTCAACAACGTACAGACCTACTGCTCACTATCTATAATCCTGTACCGTTGTAGTTCTGTTTGGTTCATCCACACAGGCACAAATTTCATCCCTAAAGTGAACGTTGCAGTAAATTCAGCAGCCTTACATCCGTTTACATCAACACTGATTTTAAAAGTTTACACTTATAGTAGTATTGTTTACACTCAACCAAGTGCTACATAAATTAATATTATCCAAGAGCTAAACAAAAATGAACTATTCAGATCAAAAGAATATTTGCTCTTTGCAAGTGAAAGGCAAAGAGCACAATGTCATTTCATTCAGTACAAAACATCTTGTTCAAAACCCAATAGTTTGGGCACATCCACCAAAAGCAAATAAAAGGGACAAATTCACAACTGTTCATGAAAGCAGCTATTTGAATTAATAGCCCAGTCCGTGGGAAATTTTGCCAAGCTATGAAAGCCCTCTTCTACATAAGTGGACCTGAACCACAGGTCTCACCTGTTAGGAGAGCATATTGACCAGAACGCCCAGCAAAGCCCTGGGGGAAGTTGGGGGCAAGGGCAAAGCGATCCCCCTCACACCAACCCACTTTATATTCACTGCAGCAGAGGTTGGAGCCCAGGAATTTCCTTTCTACTGAGTCTCTTATCCACAAAACTAGAAAGCCCTCCATTCACTGCTTTGCTCAATGAATATTTAGATATTCCAGACAAACTGGAACAGCTTTCCCCAGAGAGATTTTGATTCCAGTGTCTCCCTGAAACAGATAGAGAGTGGATTTGGGCTGGGGTCTTCTGCTGCTCAGGAGAGCAGTCTAACCACTATCCTATTAGGTGTTTGAATGTGGAGCTCCCTAAATCCCTCCTGTGGGAGCAGTGGCACTTGCCATACCATATTTAAATATTAATTGAGCAAGAGAGTGTGAATGACTCTTTAAGCCTGACTAGCAGTTAAAGCATTCTCCTGGGACACGGGAGCTGTGATTTCAGATACCCTTAGGCAGAGCAAGGAATTGAACCCAGGGTTCCCACAGTTACATTTCTCTCTTCACCCACTTGTGAATCTAGCCTGAATCCAGCTAGCACCATCAGATCCACAAATAGCTAAGGAACCCGAAGCTGTGGTGTTCCACGAACTTACTGCTCTCCAAAAAAGCTATGTTCCACTTGCAACCAACCCCAGGTTTGCGTGTCTGAAGTGTCAAAAGTGCTGACGTATGGCATCCCGCTGCTCCTACATGTACTTACGCCTCTTCATTTTTGAAATACTGGTACTGTTTTTCCAAAATTAGAAGTTTAATTTCACTTTACTTTCTCATGTGGAGTGGTCACTGAACTGGGGCAGGTCAAGACGATTTATTTTAAGAGTGCGGATTTTATATCACCGTCCCAATAGTACCATACGCATAGTATGTGAAATTGCAAGGGTGAAGGGACAGGGACCAGTGTCTAAAAGTAAGGCGAAAGTTTGACAGAACTGGGGAATGAGCTGGGAAATGTTCCAAAGTCCCCTAGCATTATTTAAGGGGAATGCCTATGTAGGAATGTCTTTATGTCAGAAGATACAAGAGCAGAAACTGCAAGTCCATTCATTTCTAATTGTTCCACATCTGAAGGAGGCTGCTGCACATCTGTTATTCCACCACAAAAGTGGAATCTTTTATGAATTTGACTGCACCTATCATGCTGAGGGAAGGTTTCACAGCATAAAAAAGGTTTTTCTTTCCAAACTGTGCATCCTTTTGGAAACTAACTGGAGCCAACACAGATGTGGTGAGAAGCACAAATCCCTGTTTGGAGCATAGACAGTTCCAGAAAAGCATCATTTTTCTACTGTTGGCAAGCAGCAGTAAGCTTATTTATATCATTTTCTGAGAAGCAAAAAGGGACACTAGCTTTAAATGTCCCAAAGTATTTGCTATTTTATTGCAATTAAGTGACTAAGAAAGAAAGTGATGCCATACACAACTGCAGTAACTGTGAGAGCTTTACAGTAAAGCATGGTAAAAAAAATACACCGGCAGTATGAAATGGTTAAGAGAACTGGCAACAAGACCCATGTTCTGGGGTAGTAATCTAAATCAAGGTAGCAAGCAGCAGATATTTTGATGTCTTATATGAAATGAAGTATTCTCAAAAAAATGCCTAACGCTCCTTACCAGCATTTTTTTGATTTTCTTATGGCTCCCAGGAGTAATTTTAACAAAGAAGTCAAAGAAAGTGAAATACTTTGCAGCCTCTGAGATAGTCCTCTGAGATTAAGATTGAAGCGCTAAAGGCTGGTAGAGTGGGGCCACCTGAAGTGTCCCTGCCTTTTCTCTGCTTGTTCTTCACATCAACAGAAAAATTTGTTTTCTAGGTCTTTCAGTCTCCCCATGCACTATCACCAAGCTATAATACATTTAACCAGTAAAGATGTATGACTTCACTGCTGGGTATTATAATGTCTCAGCTTTTTAATCCTGCTGCCATGGATTGAAGTGTGCATTTCAAATAATTGTGCAAATAATATATTGTTTTGTTGCCTTGAAATCAAAAACAAAGAAAATCCCATCTAGTTTGGGCTCATTCAAAGCAAAAAGAAAAGAAAACGTTGTGTTAATATATTGTATATATTTGTTTCTGTTTCTCTTTAATTTATTCTATGCAGTGATAAACCTGCATTTTTCAGATATATGTTTATTATTTCACTTTGAAGTTATTTTTAAGGCATAAATAACCTTTGAGAACAGATATTTGGGATATGTCAAAGCCAAATATTCGTATTTTTGTAGGTTTTATCTCTTCCTTTTAGCTTAAACTATTAATTTCAAACAACTTAAAATTATGTGTTGTCCAGTCCCCTGAAGTTTCTTTTTTCTCTTGAATATTTTATCAATAGATAAAATAAAAAATATGAATATCAAGTATTGTTCCTATTAGTAGTAGTATATTGTTCCTATCAGTATTATTTTAGTCTTTCTCTTTCACTGATGAGGTGGGGTTGGTATACTGTATTTATATTTCCAAGATTATATAGCAGAAGATATTTAGAATATTGCAAATGCAATAAATAGGAAGTATCTTCAGCATGTATCTCTGACCCAGGGTCAACAGCCAGATACAGGAATATGCAGCAAACATTACCATGTGACCAGAGTATTGCGTCCCAAAGCAAGTTTAGAAAAACACAAAGCATACAAAATACACTATACACAGAAAGAGGTACTAGGTAAAGAATTCAAATTAGTGTCTCACTACTACACTATAATATAATACCTACTCCCCTCCAAACCCATTGTTACAGTCAAAGTATATACTGAAGAGGTCTATCTGATTTTAAAGAGCTGAACACTCGATCCAACACAGCAGTTGATTCTCAGGTCTGTGTCATTTTTAATGCATTGTTCTATAGGTATTAATCTCTCTGTTGATCAGAAGGAATCTGCCACTCTGCATGTGAAATGATTAGTCTGTCCCAGAAGCATATAGTGGAAGGTCATCTCTTGACTTTGACAGAATTGCTCTCCTGATGAAAAGGGTTAACAAATAAAAATTAATATGGTTCAGAGAAATCCATCTGTAATAAATGAGCTACTTCCTTCTTTTGTGAAAGATTTTGTAAGATAGCAATGGGGGAAGATATTTTCCATCTACAAATACCATTCATGCTCTCTTTCTTGTGGTCATGTTATTAAAAGAGTTTTGAGAATTAAAATAATTTTACTAATCACTGTATTTGCACTATTATCAATAACTATATATACAGGTCAAAAATTAAAACAGTGCTGTTGAATTTGCCTGGAAGAGAGGAGGAAGAAATGAAGAAAAGTAGAGGGGATGACAGGGCCAGCTTAATAGGCAAAAAAAACACAGTTACAATGACAAAGCTGTAGAAGTCTGCATCCATCTATAGAGATTGCCTAGGAAGCACGTCAAAATGCTCTTAGCTTTAAAAATATATATATTTGGATAATACTATCTTCCTATTGTACCTGAACAGTAATTGTACATGTGCAATGTGTAGAGAATATACAACAGTAACAAGAGAGTTTATATTTAACCCAGTTTTCAAGTTTCCTAATATTTTGTCAATCATTTCATAGGTTTTAGCTTAGGGATAAATTTGAAGCTGGCATTTCCCTGGTGAAACCTGCAACAGTCAAGAAATATAAACTCAAAGGAAAGAGAAACTGGGATATTGAGCAAGCCTAACAGAAATCTAACATTTCATTTTGTACTTAATAATTACTTTTTACAGATCCCTTTGACTGGGAAAGCTTTTATATCTCAAAGTTTTACTACACAGCTATAATGCTGAAACTCTCTAGATTTTCCCCTTGTTTCATATTCTAAAATATACATATGATCTGTTTTCTGACATGAGACAGTAGTTTCAATTTCAAACATCAACAGCTTATCTGCCAATGCTTTACGTAAGACTTAACGGCTAAGAATTATTTTAAAGGCAACCTGCAAAATTCACTGTTGTTACAGTTAGCATGAAACAGCTAATTGGCCCATGTATAAACAGAAACCTCATGTTTTGTTGTATAACTATAGCAACTTCCACAAATGACTCATCTAAGACTTTTGTTATGTTATTTTATGACTCAGACCTATTAATGCTCACTCTTTTACTTCTCCCAGCCTACAGTACAGTATCTCCACTTTCTGAAACTACTCTAAACTATTTTCTTAGATCTGAATGTCCCTGTTGAGCTACCCCCCAAAAGTCACCAGCAAAAGAAAAAAAAGTCCTTCTTGATAGACGTGAGCACTACCAATAAACTCTGAGTTTTAAGTCTGTGCACCAGCAGTGCTAGGTTCTGGTCTATTGCATGATGACAAGACCTATTTTATATTCAAAGTAGTAAAATGACTACAGTATGTGACAAGGAGATAAGTACCTTCACATAGTTTGTTTCCAAATGGATCGGTTCTTCAGTATATATTAAGCCCTTCCAGATTTATCCCCCGTGGTTGGCTCCACGCCAGGGCTTGGATTCAGTTCTGTTATGCAGTATGCTGAGTATTCCCAGGTGCTGGTATATTTTTATGCCTTCGTTCTTATTTACAGTTTTTCTTAGGGTTGCTTTGAAGTGTGAACAATCATGTTGCAACACACTATAAAGCTTTTTCCACATACAACAATCTTTTCATGTTGTCTTGAGTTAAGCCATCTTTAAAGGAGAAAATACGAGGATGAGCACTAATAAATTTCACAAGGAAAGGATCTATTTCTTGAATAAAATTAATAATTTCAGTGTACCAGAAGCTATGTGAGTAGTCACAGTACTAGATTAAGAACTTAAAATCAAGATTCACTCCATCTTCCTAAAACTCTCTCATAATGGCTACTAATATTGTATTACCTCCAACTTTATAACTCCCCTTCTTAACAACTTGGCTATTATAACATTTGACATGTTTGGCTGCCATGGTGTAATAAAGGGGGGTAAAATGATGCATTAAATGTCCCTGGCGCAAATCCTATCCCAATTTTTTCAGTTTCAAATAGGCATTACAAAAAAGCAACAAGTCACTGGGTCATAAAGTAGTACAAACAGCCAGCTCTTAACAGTCAACTTTCTAAAAGCCAAAGCAACAACACCAAAAATGTAACGATGAATTCAGTTTTCTTTCGGAGAACCAGAGAATAGTAAGGCAGTAAGAGCGGGGAATCAGCTACATTACACTGCAGTTTTAACCAACATCACTTGTAAAGGACTCTCAGCAGCTGCATTGTCTGATACAATACTATCTGATACAGCAATACAGTAGAACAACATCGTATGGTAATAGAAATTAAGTATATGATGAGGCAAATAGGACTCTGGAACAAAGCGAAAAATCAGAATAAAGCTCTGGAATATCAATCCAAGTATTTTTGGGGTTAGAGCATTCACTTCTCTAAATAAAATTCATATTATTTAAAAATAATCTCATGCAGGTTCTTTTCATGTTAAAAAAAGTCTGCCACTGTAGTTTATATCTGTCCTTCAATATTTTCTTTTCTTAAGAAATAACTGTTGATTTTTTTTTTTTTTTTTTTTGATGTTTTAAGCATTTGCGACATCCAAACAGTTTCTTGATTTTTGGAGAAAATATAAGTTACTGCATAGAAACTGTTGGACTTTTTGATCAGTAAATATTAAATGTCTGTATAACTCTTGATAGTGATTGCATTTGTGCTTTCATTGGCATCATAACTTTGAGAAGATGGCTCTGATTTTTAATCAAGGAGCAGGCAGACAGAAGAGCCTAAGTCTATGCACAGCACTGCTTCTGGTTATGGCTTTAGTTGAGTTTCCTAGCAATCTTTGCCTTAGATTTGCCACCTATAATATTAAGGGCTTGAACGAGATCCACATAAAGATAGATTAAGTGTCTGTACAATATGCCGGATTATATTTTCTGCGAGAAATGTACTAGCAACTAGACAGAACAAGGAGGTAGGGCCCCGATGCAAAGCCCATTCAAGTTTCTGAAATGCTTTAATTACCTTCTATGGTCTTCAAATGAGATGTTATACAATCTTATTTAATTTTCCAATGCATAGTAATACTGTCTAAACCAAATAAGACTTTAATGATCCTCAAAAAGTCCAATAGGTGGAGACTAAGCCAGAGAAGAAATAGCAGGGAAGAATGTGTTCTATTTAACCATCACACAGTTGCATGTATAACAGATAAACATCTTCCCTTTCGCTCTGGATCAAGAGCCAAGGGAGACAGTGCATTCTTGAAGCCATCAACCACTTAAAACTGCTATTGTCAAAGCAATTTTTTACAGCAGACTGATTTGTATGCAGACCATTTTTAATAGCACAGAAAGAGTTTGGGACTGTGTGTTAGAGTACACAAGTGGTTTCCGAGAGACATTTGAAATGTAAAAATTCTAGAGGCTGCCTACTTCCTTTCTCCCCTTCCCTGCAACATGCATTCACATGCACACACGCACCATCAACTTCCACTGACATTTCTTCATTACTATGAAGAAGCTCTGGCTCTCTTGAGGGATTTTGCAAAGCATTGCTCCTCTTTTTAAGTAAGGCTACACACTTACATCGCTACAAATGATTTCCATAAGTTTATATTCCATCAAAACATATGATTTCAGATCTTAAGGTGTAAAAGTAGTGTTAACAAGGTCCTCCTATGAAGGATTTAAGCTCTTTTGAGTGCTATTTGATTCTTTCTGGTGGCTTCCACATGTCAGATTTGCACCGGGCATTCGGACAGTCATTGGCATAAGAAGGTAGAGCTAGAGAATAAATAATATCCTAAAACCCATACCGCTAAATTGAAATCTTTGCTTACTTGAGCTAGGAAAAGGTCATACCCTGGTACAGTATTATCAAAGCATAAGATTTCCAAAGGAAACACTGGCTTTTTGTAAGAAAAGTAATATTAAAATAAAATAAAACACCAGAACACATTCCTTACGGTACCAGAATATAGCAACTATATAAGAGTCCTCTTGCTCAGCAATTGTTTGGGTAGACATAGTGATTTGTCTTTTAAAAAACAGACAACGATGGTCTATTTTTACTATAAAGTTTCTGGAACCACATAACTCAGCTGTAAGCACACTCATTGAAACAGGAACCCCAAAAAACAGACACTTTGCGATTTCATATCATTGTACTTGCAAAATACAGTAACTAAGGTAATAAAAGAATGTTTATTTCCTTTGTACAACAGACAAAGAGGCCACAGTGGCATTTACTGTTTAGGTTTCAAGATAAGCACATGTGGAATTTATAATACATTTGTGCCAGTGACAAGATAAAAGATCCTTAGAATCATAGGTTGGGCTATATGAAGGCAAAATATGACAGTATTATGAAGACTATGACACCTCAGTATTTCTATGATAAATTATTTTTCCATAACAGTATAAATTCACAGTACAGTTTACACACATTTTGTAATTCTTACTTGGCCACAGTCAAGAGTCACATTATTTTAAATACAGTTTAGAGAAAAATTATCTTAACTATTTTTAAGTGACGCTATTGTAGGAAAGACAAAAACCAGAAATGAATGTTCTAGGATTTTTCACTTTACATGGTGCTGTAAGAAGCATGATATAGTGGGATATGCAGAGGACTAGAAACTGGAACGTAAGATTTTTATTCCTCGCTCTTACACTGACACACTGTTTGATCCTCAGAGAGCTACTAACCTCTCTACTTCAACATCTGTATCAGCAGAATAATAATTAGTTTTAGAGTCACTAAGCAGCTATGGACATTGAAACTGTGGTGTAAGGCACACTGTAGTGGGCAACAAGTCCTACTCTTCCATGGCTCTGCAGAACAGCCTCCCAGGCTCAGCGTCTTTCCATAGCATTGCCCCATTAGTCTTTACACGTATTCTTTATAATTTGTCCACATTTCTGTGCAAAAAGGGGGTTGTGCTACCGTTTCACATGGGTCTTCCCATCCTGGGGCTTGCCCACACATTTTGCAGAACAAAAAGAACTGCAACATTACAATCCATACTGCTACTCCAAAATTCTTTCAACATGACTTCCTTTTTGATTTTTTCCTGCCCCTAGTACTAAATGGAAGGATGCATGAATCACATTTTTATTATATAAAAATAAATATTTCTACATAAAGAACTTTAGTATTCTCTGAGCGTTCTACTGCGGTTCATTAGACAAATACGTCACTGGGTAACCACCTACTTCAGACAAATACTGTCTAACAACCAATGTCTCCATCAGACTTCATTCTCAAATATGGCCTGAGTATGTCTTTTTACACACAGGCCACACTAATATCCGCTGAGCCGCTGTCATAAGCCGTGAGAAATATCCTGGAAAAAATCAGTCTAAACATGCATGATTTTTAGTTCTCCAGATTTTATATATTTATGCATCAACCTCAAATGACTCAGAAAGAGCTATTCATAGAGAGTGGCCTAGATGATTAAAATAGCTTTTAAGTGTAATGAAAAATTAGAAAGCCAGCTAACATTACTAATACACAAAAATCAGTGTGCCAAGCTAATCTTTGAAATTTCCTCTGTTAGCCATGCTGGTCAACCCTGTTTTAGATAATTTCAGAAAAGTAGCAGGCTGCCAGATATAGTTAAAAATGATAACTCTCCAACATTCAGATAATGTAAACTGAGGTGTTAGCATGGTCCCATGAAGTCACAGTAAAGGACTTTATAACGTGAAGTGGACTTCTTGGGCAGGAAAAAGAATTTGAGTGTGTTCAGTAAACAGACAGCTGTAATTCTTAAATGTGTCTGCACTCTAAGTAATTTTTGCCACTTTTGATGCAACAATCTTTTCTCTGCCATTCTGGCCTTGAAAATAGCATTCCTGTGTCTCTCTGTCTCACTCATTGTCTCATCTAAAAACAAAATATTCTCTCCTCACACTGAATTTCTTTCCTCCTCGACCACTTCTCTACAGAAAATTCAGCCTTGGAATTGTTATGCCAATTATACACTATCAGATTTTAGAATTATTATTAAAATGCACATTCCACTTTTTTAGATCAGTTTAATTTCCAGTATTAACTGCAATTGTGAGTTATGAGGTGTATTGCTCTTATAAAATAAATCCCCTAAGCGTTCTCATCCCTTCATTCACTACTGCTGTAATAAATATGTTTGAGCATATTCCACTTTTTGTGTAGCGATGACTTATATTATTTTAAGAGAAATAGTATTTTAAAAGTGCACATATT
Organism: Rhea pennata; assembly: GCF_028389875.1. Lineage (NCBI taxonomy): Eukaryota > Metazoa > Chordata > Aves > Rheiformes > Rheidae > Rhea > Rhea pennata. Next base: position 28,306,569 of record NC_084663.1, read on the forward strand.
TTTCACTGTTAAAATAATATTTAAATTGGCATTAAACATTATAGCCCACTCTTCACTTAACGTTGTTTCAGTACAACACTCTCTAGTGCTCTCAGGACAGAATTTAGATATTAAATACTCTACATGGGGGTACAGAAGGGTTATATGCCAATAGATTCAAGTACCTTGGTCCAATTGTGACCACATTTTGAGATGAGATGCAGATGCTCATGGTTTCCTTTCCCTCCCTCCCTTCTGCCACTTTGCAGCAGTTTCCATGAGAAGGAGCTCGACACGTGCACAGAGAAGCTCTGGTACAGCCTAGCAGACTCCTCAGTCCAGGTGTGGGAGAGTCTGCCATAGAGCTCACAGCCTGAGAGAGCTCCCTCTTTTGATGTTGTGCTCCAGAGAGATTGGAGGAAAAAAAAGAAAAAAGAAAAAAAGAAAAGAAAGAAAAAAAGAAAAAGAAAAAAGAAAGAAAAAGATAAGAAAGGAAAAAAAAAGGCAAAACTAGCTTAGGCTGCCACAGCACATCTGTTTGATAGATTCTCTCAATGACTGGAGGAACTCAAAAAGTCCTGGTACCATTATTTAAAAATGCACTTTATTGTATTCAGCAAAGCTACCTTGAACACATGAAATCTCTTTGGAAACTGGGTTGAGCAAATTCTAATGCTTAAGGGCTCAATCCATCGGAGCACCTAAGCATGCACTCACATACAGTTCTTAAGCATGTGCTCCCATGCTGTCCTGGATCAAGCCCTTTTATTCCTCATTTAGGACACAATTTGAAAATATATGCCACCACGCAGCGTTATATAATTCAGCTCTATTTGAGAAGGATAAGCCAAGAGAAGGTCATTGCTGGCAAAAAGCAACTAGAAAGGAATAGAACAGCCTTTGTATTATCCTGTCCTGTCCATTTTATATTTTAGACTGAAATATACTTGTTCCTACAGTATGTTCCAGCGTATTCCCTTGGTCTCCTTTGATATGACTGGTACGATTTGATGCAGCAGCTCATATGGAATACATATGAAAACCACTTGATTGTATTTGTTTTTTTTATTTTAAACAATCAGGGAAGAAAGAATGAAAAGAATAATATGCTGGTAGCAGAACCTGGCAGAAACATATGGGGCGGTCATGTTGCACTTTCAATAGCAGAAGAAAAGTATATAAACATGAAGTGTGTATTGTACAAATTAACTAACTCACTCTCAGAAATGAGTGATTAGTCCATCCTGTTTTGCTGAAATGGCATGCCTACTCTGTTGTATCTTAATGATTAGAAGAGTTCCCCAAAATCTTTCTATATATCTGTTCAAGCTTGCATGTTTTACACATCAATTACAAAAAACAATCAAAACTGAGTTTAATTTTTCGGTAACAAATCTGAGTACAAGTTGCTCCAGCTGCCTGCACAGAACCACAAGACTAATTTAAAGATAAATCTTCAACTTTTTGATCTTTGCTTACCAGCATCATCATTACCTTAAAACATGTGAGTGAAAAGGAACGCTTGCATAATTAAGTACCAGAAGTACAACTCAGAGTAGCAAACTGATCCTGTTGATCTGAAATGAACAACAGGAACCAAAGTCAGGGAAATTTAACTAGCAGCTTGTAGGCACCACAGTTTAAAGGAATGAAGTAATATACTGTAGGAACCAGCAGAGGGTGCTTCCTTTTTAGGGTTGGAATAGGAGGGAATCTCATGAACAGCAATAAAAAGAATTTTGCTTACTTTTTATTTGCTGAAAAATTTGCCCCTATTGCAGATGCAAAACATTTTTCTGTGAAATGTGAAGTTTTTTGAGGATTATGTATTTGAACAGTATTAAATTATATGCATTTTTTTAGAATACCCTCTACTCAAATCTGTATTAGTTGACCATGAGGTAAAGTTTATGTAGTTTGCAAATTATAGCTTTTTTTTTTAAAGGAAACAGTTTCTCACACTTAATTCCAGGTATGTTGCACCTAAGCAATCTTTTCACTGCAGCAGTCTGTGAAGTAGGATGAAGTGCTACTGATCTTCTTTAAACTGCTGTTTGCCTTTGAACATTTTTTTCAGATTTCCTCAGGAATTCTCCATAATGAATGTAACATTTTACTGACTCTACATTATCACTAGGGATGCATAGACCAGGTGACTGAGTAAACCCACCACCAGCAAAAAAATCCCTATATCCACTATGTTTCCAAAATAACCTATTGTCTAGTCCATGGAGGGCTATGTAGATAAATGCAATGACCTAAGACAACCCAGGATGTCCCATAATTCTCTCCTTAGGGAAAACTAATATCTTTAATCAAAAAAAAAAAAAAAAAAAGTCTTTTTATTGAGGAGACTGAGTTGAAATTTGCTGTGCAGTGCTGGTCCTGTTTGTCCGATTCCCAGCTCGGAGAGCAGTACACTGATTTGAATCACAGTCCTCTGAAGAGAAGCCACTAGTGCTAGAAAGGATTGGAGTTCTCAGCCATCAAGCTGCAAGATTTTTCTTCTCCTATTATTTTTAAGTTTGATAGCAGGCTTAAATTAAATACTTGGAAGATTATATTTTGCTAAATATGTCACAAGCAAACAGATTCTGCAGTCAAGACATTCTTTCACCCGAGAACATTTATCTTTAAAAGGTAGCACATTTCCTTGGACAGCAGCCATTCCTGGCAGCAGATCTCAGCACTCAGTAGGAAATCCATGTCTTTGAGTTTTGAACTAGCCCATGCAGGAATTAAAACACAACAGTAACAGTCAGAATTAGTTGTTCTTGGTGGGTAAGTGTTTTATAACTGCATGGGGATATAAGAGCAGAGCTTCAAGTTTAAATCCTTTTTTAGAAAATGCTGTGATTAACTGCATGACTTCACTTATTGTTAAGGTAACAGATGGAAGTGCCACAGTGAAATATTTCCTTTTTATTTACAAACAATAGAGTGTCTTTCTACTGATAGGAATTAAAACATTACAGAAGCATTGGTTCCACAAGCTTAAATTCTTTCATGCTACCACATGCATTTTTCATGGAAAGTCAACATCTTTAACATTTTTGCACTGTCTGAATTTATCATCCATAACTTTTTTTGTGATTCCTGTTCAAATGAGTTTGCTTCTTTAGAAAGAATTATGTACCTACTGTATAATGAGCTAATTAACTAAAGAACAAAAGGTGCCTTCTGTTAAATGTGAGACATAACTAGCTCCCAGACATAGGCAACACATTCTTTATTTTTAAAAGCAATCTGTATTGCTGATTTTGATGTCAGACACCCTGCATCATTTTGTACAGTGCCACAAAAGGACTGATAAAACATTAAAATGAAAATTCGCTTTAAAAAAGCCAATGCGCCACATCTTACCACCAGTATTATGAATTTTGAGAGGTTTGTAAAAGATGTGCACTTTGATCAATTGCAGGGTTTCTAAGAAAAAAAAATCACTTTTATGCTCTTCGACTGGCAATAGCACTGAGCAATGGACAAAACTGACAGAAAGAGACAGAAGCTGCATAAACAAAATAAGGCAGAGATTTTTATTAAATATTAATTCTATTAATTCACAGCAAAAATCTTTGTTTATTATGGTATATTAAAAATATATTTTCTTTATTCTAAGTCATTTCTCCACAGACGCAGTGCAACTTGTCAATGCATGTAAAGATCTCTTAGCTTGCTAGAAATGCCTCAAGCACAAAGAACAGTAAAATATTTTAAACATCCTAGACTTAGATCGTAGAACATTTAACAAAACATATTAAAAAATTATTTATAATATGGTTGCAAGTGAATGTTAAACAATGTATTTACTTTTAACTAAAAATAGTAATCATCTTACCATCAAAAGACCTTAAAAGAACTTAAAATGCTATGCAATTAAACCTGGGAGATTCTGTGAGATATTATAAGAGTAAGAAAGCACTACCTGTGTCCAGTATTTATAAAATATGTAAGTGGAAGCAGAAGGATACTGGAAGTACGCTCTTGCGTAAATATCAAGAAAAACACTCTTATTCCAGAGTTCCTATAGCAATTACAATAATAATTTCATTATCTATACAAAAGTTATGTGGATTGCAGATGAAAATTTAGCAGACAGTCTCCTGGCAAGCGACTGGTCCACCTGTGTCATCCTGGACCCCTTGTATAGCTTCTGTGTGATATGGAGAGTTTGGGCTGGCCCTCTATGCTGTGGTTCAGCACCATCCAAAGTACTATAACCTGCACAGAAAAAATTGAAAAAAGTATCAGACTGTTATTGCGTACTTCTTTCCCTTCTAGGGGTCTCCTTCTGCCTCAAGAAATCAATAAAACAAAGTTTCTACATGAAGGAGGCTCATTTCTAGACATCTGTTTCTAGTAAGTCTAGTTTCTGTACCTGCATCAAATGTCCAGGCTGATCCTGCATATTCACAAGGACACTATCTGCTTGGGATAAGCTTACTGCTATCTTTAACAAGAGCTGAGAGCTTTATAGTACCCATTGTCTGTTTTGTGAAGGCAAAGGGTTTGGACACCTCTTAAGAATATTTTTGTAATAAGTTTTCTTTGCAAAGGTATCTGTAAAAATTCTGCTGCTCTGGGCAGCATGTACAGCTCTGCACACATCAACTATATAGCAAACATACATTATCAGGATTAAAAAACTGCACTTTCATAGTTGTAAAAAAGCAGATATCCACCTTTTTCATTTCCATTTGAATGCTAAAATGGTAATTAAGACATACCATTAGAGCTAAAGAAGAATTTTCTATCGTCATTAATAATCATTTGCTTTCTCTATGGACACTCAGTCACTTGGGGCATGATGAGTGCATACATTGAACCAGAAACTCCCTTCCCACTAGCATCTAACTCTCACAAAAGTTCTTATCCAAAGGTCAGCTGCCAATCTGTACATACATATATACACACACAGATCCTTGGTGGGAATAAATTCCAAGATAGTTGGCTACAAGAGCATATAGATAGTATTACTTGAGGTAAAGATGAATAAATCTTTTATATTTGTTCTTTTGTCCTTTCTAGAAAATGACACATCCATGCATCTTGAGCTACTGTAGTTCCTGCAATATATAATAGCACATAAAAGATGGAGAGAAATGTTCATTACAACATCTAAAAATAGAGTAAAATGTCTCTCTATAGTGGTCAACACTGCCCGTTATACTTGACCTTCAGGCCTCCAAATAGAACTTTAATATAAGGATTAATAAGGCATAGCTTGAAATAACCTCAAAACTGAATTTGACCTATTTGAAAGTCACCAGTAGCCTCTTCATCTTTTTATGCAGACTCAGGTCCCTTCGCTGGTGCTCTTTGTCCATGCAGAAGGGTGAGAAACACAATATAATGCAACCCTTGAGGAGAGGAAAAGCCTAAAGCCAACAGCTCTGAATGTCCCAAAGACTGGAGAAAAAGGCAAAGCACAGTTGCATGGGATCTACGGTTATTCTTTGGGATATTTTCCTGTTTGTATTAGCAGTACAACTCCAAATGCTGCTTTGCTCTCTGCACTCTTCCACTTCCCTTTCTCAGAGAAAATACAGAAAGGGGTCAAGGCTCTTTTTAGTGATATTGGTTCTTGCATAGATTTTCCAGGCAGAAGTCTGAAAAATGCAGAAAAGGGAAGAAGACAGTTCTGCCTTCCTTCTCTTGCAGGGCTTCTTTCTTACAAAGTCACGGAGTCCTGGTTAGGCAGCACTTCTACAAATTGACAGCTGCTTTCAGGGAAAGAAAGGGAAAAACATTCCATAAAATTGTAGAAAAAGTCATAATCTGTCAACATATTTGCTCTTATGCCCCCATCATGTTCTCAAAGATTTCTTTAGGAGACTATTCACAATAAAATTGAGAAGACATCTGTTCCCTTAAAAAAAAAAAAAAAAAAAAAAAAAAGGAAATACCAAAAAGGCCTTACTTGGTAAGTTTGTCATTCCTGTCCTGAGTCAACAGAGAAATATGTTTTCAACTGAAAACATGTAGAAACTTTTCCTGGTACACAAACAATGTAGAAAATACAAAACAAACAAAAAACACTAATCTCTTACTTCTTAAAACACTAATCTCTTACTTCTTAATTGGGGAATAAATAGCCTAATTCATAATTTTCCTATTGTGCTAACAAGTATGTCTCTAAAAAAAAAGCTTGACATTTCTCTCGCTTGAGTAAATTAGGAACAGCTGTACTCTAGCCATTGGTATAAAAGTATTCTACGAGAAGACAATCAGACTCATTATCTTAAATAATCCTGATTAAAAATCTGTCATATTTGAATTACCACATACTTCTATTTAGGGTATGTATGTGAAATCCTATGGGTTTTTTTCACAAGCAAAATGATCTGAAAAATTAACATAATGATTCCTTCCTGAGGAAGATAAATAGCTGATAGGGTGTTAAATTTATCACAGATTTAAATATACGTATTTTTGTGAAATTAAGGTAGAAGTTTAAGGTCCTTGAATAGCAGCATAACTTTTAAGAAAAGACATTTTACCTCTAACAATGTTAAAACATCTAATTCCTTATGAGCAGCAACATCATGCACTTTAATAATGAGTAATTGATAATAAATTTCTAATTTTAATAATCGGCAATGATTCTAACCCATTTTATTAATTACTTAGTATCAGTTGAAGAGAAGTTTAAACCATGTTGCAGCTACTTGAAAACTAAACCCAACAGCATTATAATTTGATGTGACAGTCAGGGCTGCAAGTGTAAGATCATTAACACTTCACAGGTTATACCCTGAAGTAAATCTTACAAGAAGTTCACATAAATAAGGACAGATTTACACAATTATGTAGTTATGAGTATCACTGCATTTCTAACTATAAGTGAATTCTTCTCAATTTGCTGTTCATTTGACTTTGATATGCATAAAAACCGCAATCCAACAGAAAACAAGTCAACTCATTTTTCCTTTTTTCTTATTTGGTTTCAGGACATTTATATATCAGGTAGAAGTATATGAACCCAGACAGTTTCATCTAAGAGAATTTTTGCTTGTGAAAGAATTCAGGAAAGTTTCATTTGTTCCACTTAGGTTTGCATTTTTGCCTATTGTTTGACTGGAATGCTACAAGAGAATTATAAGGAGTTAAAGAAAAGTTAAATTTGGCAAATACAAGACAAAAACAAAAGATTCCTCTCAGGAAAAAAAAATAAAATAAAAATGCTGAGAACAATGATAACAAAAATTTTGTATAACCCCTGTGGTTGCAACATCAATATTTTGGAACCCTTTTAAAATAAAAAATGCAAAGACAAGGGAGTTCTCTATTTTGTAATGGAGCTCTTCATTGGTATTTGAAACCGAGTAACTCAAAAACAATACTGCAACACACCACACACTGATCAAACATATTAGCTTGTAAAACTTCTCACCTCTGTGGAGCCACTGATGACATTGTTTGTTTTTTTATCTGATAAAGAGCAAAGGGGAATTGGGAATGCATTATTTTGGAAGATTATAAATAACTATGCATTAAAGAACCATAGCCCTTGACAGATGAGGGGTTTTTTTCTTTTTAAAAACTTTTTTTTAATATTATATAGATTAAGAATTTTAAAATTGCAACAAACACAAGATATTTGTTAGTAGATCTGTATTGTGTTGTCTTAAAATACTGCCAGATGAATAAAGTAACTTTATGCTGATATGGAGTCTTGTGTCTGCTAGTGTTTAGTGACATAGATCTGAAGAACTCCGCTTTAAAGTGAGCAATGCAGCTTAAAATTTATATATGTATGTATGTATGTGTGTATATGTATATATATATATATATATATATATATATATATATATATATATATATATAAAGAGCAAGTGACCGTGACCATTCTGGTAACAGAGCAATTCTTCTGGTTATTTGGAATGAAATGAAATTTTCAGTAAGTAGACCACGCTGGAGGAATTAACCTTGTGATCAATTTTAAATTGAATCAATAAATCAATTAAAATCAATAACTGATTTTAAAATGTGAGCTATGGGTATGCTTACGTAAAAAACCCAAGCATTTATATAGGTAAGAAACTGGTCTTTGATTATCAAAGCAAGAAAAGATGATTAACACTTTTCAATAATTCTGAAATAAAATATTTTATAGTACTTTATACAAAAACATATAAATTTGTTTAATTGACATTTGAAGAACTATTCTATCAAATGTGGAGATTAAGTAAGTCAATGGGTAGAGGTCCAATGCGGTGAAATGGCAAAGCAGTTTTTACTACTGAGTAACTATTGAGACACTCCCAGTGTAACTTTTGTCATTCAGTAACCTCAGGGGGCTTCAGGGCGGTTCCGTGTTTGCCGCTATGCCTGAGAGGGACAATTAACCGTGGATATTGCCATTCCACTTTACAAACAAGTCAAGCAAACCAACCCTCTTCCATCTCTTTATCACTGATGAAGTGTATTCAGTGATGTAAAATCAGCAAAACGAGATAATGATTATCCTCACAAGGCTATATGGATCTGGTGAGACAGTACTAAAGCTGTTCCAGGGTTCACCTCTGAAGAAGCTCCCCTCAGGTAGCCTCCAAATTATTGGCTGTTCTCTGATATCGGTTGGGGTCTACTTTCTAGGTCAACTAGAAAGCTTCAGTTGTGGATTTATTACGAAGGGATTGGAAATGTTAAACACTTCCTCTTCCCCACTGCCATCAAATGTCAGTACCATATCATGTCCCCAGTTTGGAGCAAGTACCCGGACTTCTACTGTGTTCTCCATATTAGAAGTAGTTAGGTATCCTTGAAGAGGAAATAAGGCAGCTAAACAGGATGAAGATCTACGTAAGTGTCCTCTGATGAGATGTATTTAAAAGAACGGTTTTTGCTAGTTTTAAATATAGCTAAGAGAGAGAGTCAGTTCCATTTTTTTCTGAATCACTTCACACTTCTCTGTTGAAAACACAAGTCTAAACACAAGTCTGATGTTTCTTCATAACACAAACAAAGCTTCTTCAGTGAAAGTTTCTTCATACTGTGTCAGAAGGAAGGGCACAACAAAGTGAGTGGCTCTCCACATGAGAAGAACAATTCCAAAGAGAAATCTGCAGGTGTTTACCAATTCTGGCTTCTGCCTGACTTCTCTGTTATGGATGCCAAAAACAAGAGAGACAGATCCCTATACAAAAGAAAATTGATTATCAATCTAATTTTACACAGATCAGAGAAGAGCTATGAAAGACATACAATCATCTGGCTGAATTCACTCAGCTGTCTGAACGGAGCTGGCCCGGAATTTTAAGCCATTGTACCCAACTACAATTCCTTTGAATTCTAATGGAATATATGTTTGGTTTTGTAGACTGTGATAAAAACCTTGTGGTCCTTTTTCACCAATTGGCATGCACTTCCAGAGCCCCTTCTGCACTCCTACTGGATAATGGGTACTCAAGCCAACTTCAAAAAATGTTCTTGCTCAAAAATGCAGTTCTGAATTCTCAGTGTACCTCTACCTTTCACGTGAATTATGGCCATCATGGCAGCACAGTGCACACCCCAAGTATGATATACTCCTGGAGAGATTTCAGCCCAGGTGTAAACAAACAGTGATCTTACAGCAGTCCCTAGCAGCAGGAAGTTAGAGAAAATGGTCCATAGGTGGAGGCCTTGCATAATCATGTTCTGAAAAGACAGAAATATTAGTCCTTTTAGCTTGTAGGAGGAAAGGAAAGTACCTTATGAGGTACCTTTTTAAAGTATCTTAAAACTAGAGTGTTACTTGTTTGCTTAAAATTTGGAGTAATAATTACATTAAGTAACGTAAAGATCTGCAATAGCTTTATTTGTCCTGATTAATCACGCTTTGTATCTGCTACAAAGCAATTGATACTCTTTTTCTAAAAAGGTACACTAGCAAACTGGGAATGTACTCACTTGCTCTGGGAAATACCTGATGACTCAGTATTAAGTCAAAACTAGACTAGTCATAACTTTTAAAATGCAGAAATCTTATATTTGGGGGGAAATTCAGAAAATGCACGGTAAAATCATGAAGGGTGATGAGAACAGCTTATGATTATAATTAAGGAAATCAATATATGATAAAAATTATTCAGCACAGTAACATCAGATTCTTTAAGCTCGTTAATGCCAAAGAATTATTTGATTAAATCTGTATCTTCTAAACTTTTGTCATTAACTTTTCTTCTGGCCCAGAAATGCATGCTAATTTAATTACTAAAAATTATTACTGGCAGTCAATAGGCAAAAATATTCCAGTACTTCAACCCTTATAATAAAAATTCTCAGTTCTTGAAATTCAGTCTTCAAATATTTGTACCAACTCTATAAGCATGTGAAAGAGATGGTTCAACCCACAGCATTTCAAATAATAAATATTTTTAAACATTGAAATTACTACAGTAACTATAAAAAGTTCACAGTGATGTTGGCTCATCACACTAAGACTTTGAGAACTATCAGATTTCTTCTCATTTCTTCTAAACACACACACATACCAATGAATAGCATTTTACTTAATAGTTATCATCATTCTGAACTGTTTGAATTTATTATTTTTAAACCCAGCTCTCTCCTCTGAAATATTATAGGAACTAATTGCTCAGATCTGTTACATGCCACGCTGAGAGCTAGCATAGCCTTTACAAAATATGTTTGGTTATCATGTCTGTGCCTCAAAACTGCATTCTACATGAAACTCCAAATTAGTACACTTGATTTTTAAGATAATTTGTCACAAGCGTTAATTTCACTCATGAAAAATTCCCACTCCCACTCTCTTTTCAGTATTTCTCTTTAAATCCATCCGAACATGTACAGAAAGTTAATTGGACAATATAAGAAGATTTTTTAAATGCTTTCTAATGTCAAGGGTTTTTTTTTGTAATTGAGATTGAAAGTTATTTATTTTTTATACCTTGATTTCAGACAGCTTACATTTAATACGATTCAGTGAAGTACATGAAACTGTTTAAATATTGCTTTCAACTTTTTGGAGCCTTTTGTTTTACCAGACTTTCTGTGTTACTTCACTATGCAATTTACTGAAGGCTAGTAATTATTAGGACATGTGGTAGGCGGTTATCACCAGTAACATCACACAACCCACTCTATGATCAAGATACAATAGGGCAAACGGTACAATTAAAGGCACATTCTTTGGTGCATAACAATAGAAGCCTTGTGACATGGTAAGATTAAGAAAAGACTCAAACATCTTTAAAACTACTCATTACCACCAGTTAAAATGTGCATGTCTGACCTTTATGATAATCAGTAGTACTCCAGTTGTGCACTATGGAGCTAAATAAGCTTTATTTTAGAGACACAGAATTCTTTGCAGTGACCTGCAGTTAACTTAACTGATCTCAGAGCTGACGCGTACAAGGAATCAACCCATCGGTGGTCATAATGATAGGCCATCATCTTTATCAGCCAGTCTGTAATGACAGGCAGGAAACCGGACTGCAGATTTTCCTGCCAAATACAGTAGTATTTAAATGTTGACTGCCACATACATCAGATTAACAAGGTTGCAAAGTTACTTAGCAGTCTATTCCCTGAGGTTCAGATTCACCCTGTGGTGCTATTATACCATAAGGTATATCAAAGATAATTGCTTAGTTTATTATCCTGTTGTCTTTTATGTCAGCCTCTAATTGTGAATTCAGAAGCCTCTTGATCTCCCAGTTCCTTATGGACCTGTTATTAACCCCATTCATTTTAATTAGGATTTATTACTATTTGGGGTATTAAAATGCAGAATTTTTTAAAAATACAAGTTTTCAAACAACCTGCAATTCTTCCACACTACTTCAGTAAAAGAGATATTGATGAGTTTTTCAGTAAGCAATGTAAATACAGGTCTCTCAAGCTCCTTTTTCATCCTTTGCCAAAAATTTGGCATATTGAGGTTCAGAAATCTTTACCCAGAGTGACATCACTATTAGGTAAAAAAAAAAAAATCTAAAAGTGCAAAGATTTCTATGGTATTGCTGTATTCCTACATGATTTTATAGAATTATCCTAACAAAAAAGTACAAGTTGGCTATATCATAGCTGTTACTGTCCTCATGGCCCTAAAATATGGTGGTGCAACTTTCACAGTTCTTGTACTGCACTTTGAGAAAACAGTTTAAGGACATTCCACTCGAATACCACACAAAACCTGAAGAACCTGGAAACAGTTAAAAACTATGGCCTGGCTAGTAAAGATAAGTAGTCATTCATAATTCCCCCTAATGTATACAATATTAATCTGTATGTACCTAGAAAATCTGACTACTTCCTATACTTCAAAGTCATTGCCTTTGCTACGAGACCTAGAAAGTGCTTCAGGATTCATTATGACATGTGGAATATATAAGCAATAAGGCATGACAGGGAGTGTGGTTATCATAAGATAATCACACCCCTGGGTCATTACAAAGCATGAGGTGCAGCCGAGCACCTCTCATTCCCCCTGGGGTGTGATTATATCATGATAAGCACACTTCATGCAGTTACCTTATTGCTTTTATAAAAAGTCTTTGTTGGGAAGAAAAACTGTATTTTTTGCTTAAAGATGATAAAGTTGGCAGTTTACAATGTTGAACAGTACTTTCAGCTAAGCTAGGTGGTTTATATGTATTAATCTACTCCTCTAGAATGTACATCTGCCAAAGCCAATTGCAATTCATCAATCAAAGTGGATTTCCATTATTCAGCGTGCGTTCGAAGGATTCATCCTGGAAAAGAATGTGTGCCGGTCCCAGACAACCCTATAGCCATTGACGGCTCACTGGACACCTATTTCTTTTTCCAAAAAAAAAATTTTTTTAAAAAGAAAAATGATAACAAGCTAATTTACTGGACTAAAAGTTAAAAGATGTTTTAAACATATACATTTCAGGTAAAACGTAGTCTTGAAAAACTGGAAAAAAAATCGACCTACAAAACAAGAAAAAGTTTCTAACTTGCTTTTGCCCCTGCTAGGTATTCTCCCACAAATTAAGGATGACAACTTAATTTAGGGTCCTAGATAAACTACAAAATCCCACAGCTGTCATTCAGATTTTAGCCTAAGGGGTATAATGTGATCTTTTGGATTTACAAACACCTGCCTTGGATTATGCCATATGTCTTCTCAGTGGCTCCAGGGGTGTACGCTCTGTCCAGTATTCTGCTCGTTTCATGCTTTAAGAATGCATAACTGCATACAGTACATTAGGGTTTGCATCCACTTACAATTATCAAGTGTGATGGCCATGTTCTGATTTCAGAGGCATTCAATGGTCTGGAAAGGGGCATACAGATGGGCTGAATTTGGCCCTGGGCCATTTATGAATATGGGCAACACTTTTCACCTAACATGAGGAAGACACAAATTCAACCGTTTAATTTAAATAGGTCCTTGTCACCTTATCTCCTAGATTTAAGAGGCAGGCTTAGGAACACTGTCAGTATCCTGGATGAAAAGGAAAAACTCCACTAGCCTGCTATCTACCAATATTTAGTCTGACACAATACTCTTACTCATAGAAGATGCTTGAAATCTTGCTTCTTCCAACAACATCTTGAATTCTATTTTTTGTCTCTATATTTTAATCATATAGGCACAGGATTTTTATATATTTTATTTGATTCTCTTTCTAAGATACATTGCCAGTTGCTCCTTTAACTGAAAGAAATCTGTTTCATAATACTGTGTAGAATTTAAAATTAAACCAAACAAAGGAAATAATATCAGAAGATATATTTCTGATGCATTTCCTTGGAAGCCTATTAGTTTTTCATGAGTAAAGAATTTAGCCATTCAAATAGTAACAGGATGACAGTCATTACAAGTTAATGTAATAATAATAACAGAAAGCAATTGAGAAATAACAAGTGAGGAGGTAACAAAAGAATATTAAACTAGTCATTTTTTGTCTGATTTCACCATTTTTCAGAAGACACATTTTTATATGATAAATTTTTAATTTGAAGTAATTCACAAATAACTTCTGAAACTAATTTTCCTTATCTAGAAAACATGGTTTGAAAGAGAGAGTTGTGATTGCTCTGTTACATACTAGATGGAGAAAGTGGAAAGTAAAGTAAGTAGTAAGGGAGGAGTAAACTTAACTTGTTTGTTTTTAAGGATTTTACTTTAAAATTTGCAGCTAGCAAAATTATCTGATTTTTATAAAACTATTCCTAATAACACTATACCTCTATACCTCTATAATCCTAGAGGCGCCAGTTTACAGATAAATAGCTCTGCCAATACTTCTATGTTCTAAAACAAAATAATTTTTCTCTTGTCTCCAAATTCTTATTCTACATTTTAATGAAAGTCTTGCTAATTATGCAAGAAATACCAACGGGCACCAAATTAATTTAGAGTAATATAATCTATTTCTTTTCAATCCATTTGAGGGTATAGAAAAAGTGACATGATGCCTGTGTACACAGTCAACCTTAATTTTGCCATTGTCTAATTTAAGTTTTGCCTATTATTTTTTAATATAGAGTTACTGCATATAATAAAAATGTCTGGATTTCACACAACAGTTAATTATTTATAACTGTGCCATGAACTGCTTGTTGATAAATTACAGGATAGAAAGAATGGAATGGAGGAGAAAAGTCAGGAAGTGGGAATTTGGGAAGAAATATGGTTTGTGTTAATGAAGTACTATATAAAATAAAGGCTGTGAAACTGAAATTTATTTATTAATACACTTCCATATTTTTGATTTGTCCAGGTCCCGATCTGCAGCAAAGACCTCTCATAGAGGAATTTAAATACTAGTATTAGATAGCAGAAGTGGAGGTACATGAAAGTAACTCTCAGTGGATAGGTGACTACTAGCTTGGAAAAACTGGGCATTAGGATGCATTTGTCCACCAGATTTCCAGTACTTTGTGTATAAAAGCATCAGTGGGGATTAGCATATTTAAATTTGTTCGTTCCCGGCCTGGTAACCATGGCTACACTTGCCTAGATTTTCTCTCCTCCTCTGCAATAGGAACCCAGAGCAGCAGCGGGAACCAGACGTCAAAGTGGCTGGTTGTGGCCTGGCTGGGCCAAGCGTCCTCCAAGGGAATGTGGGGAAGCTCACAAGCCGAAGGGAGTTCTGTTAGGACCCCAGGAACACAGAAGATGCCATGCTGGATAATGCCCAGCATTTATGACAGGCATCTGCTCTGGCAGTAGCCAATTCTAGACGTCTCAGAATGTGGCGCAAGAAGCTCCCCTGTATTCACACAGCAGGCAATCTGTCCCCAGGAAAATGACAACCGCAATCCTAATAGTTAAAGACTATTATGACCTCTGAAGCAGGAGGCTTATATCCTTTCCAACATAGGGCTTTTTCTGTTCTTTTCTGTTAGTTTGTTTGTTTTTCAGGAATAACTGGTATACATCTCGACACATTTGTTATGCATATTCATATCAATTTCCATTCCCTATTGGAATTTTGTTAAATTTATGACTTTCCTGACATTCAGTCTAAGATCAGTTTTCCTGATCAGTCTATCCGTGAATGAAGACATATTTCTATTCATTAGATTTGAACTCACCTCCATTTAGTTTTGAGCATCCCTCTGCGCGTGTTAGAAGACGAGAACACACCATCCTAATCTACCGTCACTGTTTTTTTCTAATTCTGATATGTTCTTTCCTACTTTCTTCTCTAAAGCAAACAACATCAGTCTCTCATTGTACAGTTTTAATATTCCTCTCTTGTTTCTCAATACCTTTTTTCATAGGTCAGCAATGACCCTACACAGTATTTCAGATAAAGTCATACTTTCATTTTATATAATCGCCCTGGAAAGTATTTCATTCCTTCTCTAGCTAGTCATGTATGAATATTTGCTTCCATTTTAACAGTTGTACAGTGAGCAGATAACTTCTCTGAGGTGCCCACAGTTTTCAAGATTTCCTGAAATGATAATGGTTATTGAGCTTCAACTGCCACGTTGTTACCTGTCATCTACCTTAGATAGATTCTTGTGAAATTCCTTACAAGCTTTACTAATTCTCTGCAAAATTTGCCTCCTCGCTTTACATTGCCCCTGAGGCAGTCACATCTAGATACTATAGCTATCTTCACTTCATTTATAATATATTTTAAAATGTAATTTATTAATAACTATAATACACAATACAAGATCACAGATTAATCCATGAATCCATTGCTAGCCTTTCTAGTTATGAAAAGGGTCATTTCTTTTTTGTTCTTTTTCTTTTCTTGTAGACATTTTAACTAAAATACTTGTCTGTCACCCAGCAACTACCTTCACAGCCCAGCTCAAGGCAGGTTTGTAAAGGCCTTTTAAAAGACCACATAGAGTATAACAATCCTTTCTCCTTTGGAAATGTGTTCAAGTAATTCTAACTTATTAATTAAATACTTTTGCTTTTCAAAGCATGTCCTACTAGAATCTGCTTACTACCTTTGGGTGACTTTGTTACTTTTCTCTAAATTCTTATTTCAACCAATGAGGCCGGTGTAAGTGTAACTTTTACTGGGCTTTAATTGTCTTTCTATACATGAGTATAACATTGAGGTATTTCAAATTTTACTTCCAGAATCATCTCCTAATGAGAATTAGAAGACTATATTTTTGCTAGCCACTTGATTATTTCATATTTCAAATCTTTCAAATTTGAGCAGATTCTTCCAAGTATGGGACCTGAAATTATCCTGAGGCAAACTTCAGATCTGCAGGATATTTGCAGGTGTACTTTCTGCATGAAGAGATGCCTGCTTCCAGGTTAGGAAAAAAATGAATAAAATTAGTTTAAATAAAACTCAATTTGAGTAAATGGTTAACTAGTAAACAAATATAAGGCTATATACACTAATAAATAATTAAATAATCAACCTATAAATAAATTCCTTTGATTAGTTTGAATAAAAGCTGTGTTAAGAGTCTCCTTTTCCCTACTATTGCTTTGAGGTTCATCTACTGTAGTCCAGATCCATTCTGCCTTAACAGCACTGTGTCTGAGCAAAATAACCTTTTTCTTTTCTCAGACACAGTACTGCTGACATGTAAAATACATTCAGATTGGAGTAGAATTATAATTAGAATAAATATTTGATGCTCAAAGTGATATCACACTAATATAGATGGAGAAGACATTTGTACTTAGATGGTGTATTGTTGTTTCAGTCTTCTTGTATTTCTGCTGTATTTTTCAAGATTAAACAATTAATAAAGACGGACTGGAGCAGGCATCATCAAAGTAGCTTCAATTGTGCAGAGCTGTTAAAAGAGCCTTTCAGAAAATGGAAGCAGTAAAGCAAATAGTTACACCTCGCGAATGATGCAGTATTAGAATCTATCAGGAATGGCGAAGTTAGCCTCAGCAGAAACAAATTCATACTTTTTTATTGAGATCTGCTCTATCAACATCTAGGCTGATTATAGGGAACTTGGGAAGCACAAAGAGGCCAAGAAAGATACTTTAATGCTAGGGCTAATTTGATGCATCTAACTTCAGTCTCAAAAACTGAGGCCTGATTCTCTTACTCAGCATTGATTTAATCTGGCATTCCTTACAAAGTCAAAATTCCCCTTTAAACCAATAACAATTTCACATAAATGTGAAGCAGAGGTTTAGTAAACAAGGGGAAGATTATTTTTTCTGTGTATAAAAATATTGGCAAATACACATATTTGTGCATTAGCAGGTCCATAATTATAAAAGCTTACTATTGATTTTATATAACAAAATGATAAAAGTGATACTAGCTTTCTAAGGCAAAAATCTGCAAAATAAAAGGTTTTAGTTTTCTCTTTTTACAGGGATTTACAGTACTCATCAACTTGTATAGTTCACATTAGCATCCAGTGACATTGCTTTGTCTGTATATATTTCTAGCTGTCAACAGAATGTCCTGAGGCAATCGCATCCTGATTCTATAGCTATCTTCTATTCTTTTATAATACACAAGGGTCTAATTTTCCATCAGCAAAGCATGAAATCATGTAAGAATGCCACATAACCAGCATGTGCAAACAAGTAGCACTTTTTCTACACATAAAAATGCTTCATAAAATAACAAATAAATTAAATCTTCGTGTTCAAGTAAAGTGCTTGAAAACCGAGACCCTTTTTAGAAATTAGAGTACTACATGCAGAAGTGGAAATGTCACACTATTCTTCTTTAACACGTGCATCTTAAAATATTATTTTCTCTGGTAAAATCATTTCACTCAAGCTGATGCTGGAGATTTCTATTTCCTGGACAAATAATATAGTTGCAAACATTGGGCTTATTAATTATATTAATGTAAGCATTAAACACCTAGAAAGTTAACAGAAGCAATATGCTTAAATTTGGTGATGAAAGCTTATTGTTTCAACAGCAACAGATTTGCCCTATAGTTGCCTATATTGATATAAAAAGCTTTATATAGAATTTACTGAATCAAAATGGGTAAATTGGCTCTGCCATTTGCTACATGCAACATATTTTTGTTGTGTCGTCAGAGAAAATACTAAGCCTCAGCAGCAATTAAATGATTTTAAAACATACCAGAATATATGTGCATATACGGTAGCCAGCCACCAATTCACTATTTGGAACATATGTCTAGTTCTGCAGCGCTGTTTCGAGTCACCAATGACCTCCTTAAGCAGCTTGTGTTTGGAATATGCTTGAACTGCATTCAAGACATATGTCTTCCCTGCTAGAAGTACCACGGAGACAAAGCTCAGTTTAGCCTCAGTGTATTGACTACAATTGCCAAAATCATATTCGTTCTCTCTGCCTCTCATATTTCTACAACTTCAGGGGATTTTTAACACCCTTCTCTACATAATGTATGGTTTGTTTAGCACATGGCTTTCAGATGTCTGGCTGCAAAGTAACCTGTTGTAATTTAAGGCAAACATGTTTTGAATAAAGTAGCTAGTGCTTTTAATCTCTGCTGTGTTCAGTACAATAGAAGCTCTCAGAAAAAGTGGGTTTTCGGGGATGAAGAGGACCACGTAGTCTCTTCTTATGAAAAAAACTGATCTAGAATTTACATGTATAACTTTCATCAAATCTGCCTTTGTCAGATTTTTACCATTATAGCAATACCTCTGAGAAATAAGCCTGCATGTGGTGAAGAAGTCAGACAACATATGCTTGTTTTTCCGATAAGCTCTTGTTTATGGAAACATTTCCTAAACAGTAGGAAATTATAACAGAGACATGATTCCATTTGCTTCTTAAATAAGAGGAGAGAGGAGCAGGGATAATTGCTGCCAAAGCATAATAGACGTGACTAAAGTGCCTTGAGATGACTCACTGCACTACCCTTACGGAGGAAAGTCCTGCCCCTGCCTCCACAGCTGGGAGCAGCTCTGCCCTCACTGGAACTAATGACATCGTGATGCTCTTGGCCCACACAGGTCCTGCAGCGCAGGAGTACTGGGAGCTGGCATCACCGCAACTGGGAAGGCTAAACAATCTTTAATCAAGGACAGATTTGCAGCAATTTTTCACCATCGCTGGTCTGCAAAGGTCAAAGTAAAAAGACCATCCAAAATCTCTGAAAACCTATCCCTTCCTTTCCTTAAAAATAAGTTAAGGTAAATAATTATTTAGCAAACATATCCTTCAGGAAAGAGAAGGAGTGAATTCAACACTAGGCTTTTCAAGGCTTCGTATATGACCTTGTAGTCTGCAATGAGTGAGAAGTCTCTGCAAGCAGAAGCTGGGTAA
The DNA here is from genome assembly GCF_028389875.1 of Rhea pennata. Lineage (NCBI taxonomy): Eukaryota > Metazoa > Chordata > Aves > Rheiformes > Rheidae > Rhea > Rhea pennata. The sequence continues at coordinate 28,326,221 of NC_084663.1, forward strand.
ACAGTCGACCGAGTAGTCTATGCCACAGAGATGTGCTGTTATCAGTAACAAATATGGTTCACAGTCAGTTCAGATATGCTTACTAGAACTAAGGTAAAGACTAGAACTAAAGTACAGCTCTGTTTTCACAGCCCTTACATCTGTATTTATAAAACGGCACAACAGTAATTCCCCTTCTCTCAGTTGTATTACAGGAACTGAAATAATGAACACTCAGAGGTTCTCGGATACAGTGGTCCTTTTACCTGAGATCCAGATAAATACCTTAACTTTGGTAATATGTGTTGTCTCCTTCAAGCAGCCCCAGTCAGGCTTTAGCTACTTCATACTCCAGGTATCTATACCTTGTCAAAAACAGCAATAAATGTGACTTTCTTTCAGTCAGAGCGACAACAATGGAAAATCAGAAAACTTTTGTTAGCATTAAAAGAAAAAACAAGACAAATCCAGTATAATCCCGTATGGAATTCTGCCCCTAGCATTTTTCTGTGGTTGTAGATCAGCCCATGAATGATTTTCTATTCCTTTGAGCACTGTCTTGAAGGGCAAACATAGTCAAAATATGCTCCCTTTCAAATATGAAGGTTTTCACCCATCTCTGCTGTACCTTCTCCAACAAATAAATAAATGGTGACCTTAAAGCTAAATAATCAAATCTAATACTTCTCATTTAATATACATTGCAGACGCTCACTCAACAATGGGCACATTTTTTGATTTACACCACTACATAAAATTATGCAGTGATGTTAAATCCAGCTATGCTTTAAGGCAACAGGCCAAATTGACCTGTTTTCATATACTTATATAATCCATATGTTACATTAAGATTCTGCATATTCTAAGCTCTCATATAAAATTTTTTCCATTAAAAGAAAAATATTGTTTCTAGCTTTCATAGTTGTGAAGAAAATCTGCAATTGTTAGCAGACTGTAATCTTGTGCTATGTTTAAGGCTGGAAACAGATGGAAAACTGGACTCAAAGACAACTCTACTTCTCTTATTCAGCTCCAGAGACATTGATTCTAAAACCTAATGATGTCACCTTAAAAGTTAATACAATGTATTTTGGTGAACATTTAAATAGAGAGGCAAGGAAGAGTGTGTGAATTAAGCCTTTATAGGTCATAGGGGGAAGGAGAAGAGAAATAAACTGGAAAAAGGAAAAAAAAATCAGTAATGTTGCAGAAACACTACTGTTTTTATGAAATGCATTAGAAGCAAATAAGAAATGAATTGCACACAAAAGCAAATGTTAAAAGAATGATAGGATTAGGAAAGATCATGATGAGGGGAAATGTTAGCCATAAATTTCTATATCAAAATAAGAAATTAATAAAAGGTCAAGGTAATCTAATCTTTATTTTGAAACATCTCATTTTGATTGTAGAGTCTTCTCTGGATATTATCTTAATATCTACAATACGTTTTTTGAAAAAAAATCATTTCTCACAAATATTTTCAGTAAAATGGCATCCAAAAGAGTACACTGAATAATCTCCCCGAAAGATTTCTAGTAAACTGTAACACAGCGTTAGCTACATCTCTATTAAGGAATTGCACAGATCAGTAAGAATGAATTTGTGTGTTGAGGCTGGAAAACTAGGATCAGATTATATGTGGTCTGTGGTTTTTTTTTTTTTTTTTTTTTTCACTCTGACTAGTAGCCCCCAAAACTGGATGTCAATTGGCAGTTGGAGAACACTGGTTCCGTCTTAGTTTGTCTGGAAAGAGCAGAAACTGTCATCTCCAGGATGAAGTGACTGAAAGCTTGGTAATGGAGGATTATCAGGAAATTCATTCTTGAACTCAACTAAAACACCAAAGTAGATACACCTTTTGATTTAGTCCCAGGCTTAACTGCACTAAAATCTGAGTGGGAAAGGGAGGCTGCAGCCAGTGCTGGGTTCTCCTCCTCTGTGTCACTGCTGACTTGATCTTCCCATTTGTTCTTTCCAAGCTGTTAAAGTCCTGGAAGAACCCTAAGAAGGGCGCCTAACTGCTCAGCCAAAATCACAGCAGTTGGGTGAAACTGGAAAGTACAGCTAGATGTAGGTGTTCACCGCCTTGCTCTGCAGCTTCGCTGAACATGTTAGTGTGAACCCACAAACACCAAAGACCCAGATCAATGACACCTGGCAATCCTGTATGTGCCCTCTTCTGCATCTCAACCTTCTATGATTTCCCTTTTTCTTTTTTTTCCATCCTTGCTTTTTATCCCTGTTTCAACATCTGCTTCATTCTTTTTCCTGCGCTCAGGTAATGCACAACTACATCTCTGGCAGTCTTTGCACTTCTACTGTAATGACTTACTGGCATAAAACCAAGGTTTCTGATAATGGAGCCCCTCCTACCTCTTTTCTTCTTATAACTTTCTCTCTCTTTTTCATTTGCTCCTGGATGCACCATTCTGGCAGCAAGCCAGTACAACGAGCAGCAAGGGAGGGAGCCCAGGCTTCTTGCTCAATTAGCATTGAAAATGGTCCCTAGCAGGTAGGAGAAACAATGGTAAAATATTATTAAATCCAAGTCTCCATGTGTTTCCCTATCTGTATTACCGATAGATGTAATCTGGGAGTAGAGGGGTAAAGAATGAGGGTATATAAGTGCAATGCAAAATGCTTGACGGGTATGTAGGAGTCTGTCTGTCAGTGTTAGCTGCCTTTCGGAAGACTTTCTCAGTACAACCTGTATAAAGGTAGATGAGCTGTTCACCCAAAGATAGCAAAATGTGTTGCAATTATAGCAGTTGGACTAGAAATGGAAAGAGTACAATTAGATTCCCCAAAGAGCTGAAAGATTATAGTCTCAGTTCTACATCTTAATACAACATATTCACATCTTTAGTTCTTCAGAATCCCCATCTCAAAGAGCTTGTAATTTTACAGAAACTATACTTTTCCTCTGCCCTTTTTACTCAAATGATTTCCACAGCCAAATTCTCAAGGGCAAAAGATGCAAGCATACATAATTTTAAAGTGAGAGCAACTTAATTTCAAAATTAGAGTTGGCCAGAAAACAGATCGTGTGTGACAGGAAAACGTACATTAAAAAAATCTAACAAAAGGCAAAAAGAAGAACATTCCACTGCTTCTCATAAATATTGTTTAAACAAACCAACTGAAATATATCAAAATAATTCAAAATGTTTCATTTACAGAAAACAAATTAAATATCAAAACAAAATTTCTTGAAAATAAAGAACATACTAATTCAAGAAGATAAAAAGAGGAGCATCCTTTGAAAATGCTTTCCTTTTCCTTTTCCTTCCTGCCAACCCCTTTTCACAATAAAATTTTCTAAAGAATTTTTAAGACAAAATGAAAGCATCTATCTATCTATCTATCTATTTGGCTCATAAGCCTTCTTGTTATATCCTATCCTGATAAAAGTAAGCATGAATAGAAAACCAAATTGGCTCTGCGTCACACTGCTGGTTTTAGGATAAACTAAAAATGTTTAGTTCGCACACAGCTCCCCAGATTAGGAAGTCCCTTGAATATTGAAGTAGTTGAGAACAACTCATCGTCTCAAACTGTTTAAGATTTCATACCACAAAGGAGCACAACATATTTATGAACCAACAGCGACTGGTTTCACTTGCTCTGAGTAATAATGCAATTAGGAGTGCTAATAATGCCCAAGGAGAGTCTTTTCCCTGAAAGAAGCTCCTCTTCAAGCTTCCTTAATGATTCTTTTGTGTATTTGATTGTTATTATCATTCTTAAGGAGGAGTCTGACAGTTTATCAATATCGCAGCATTTTTTCCAGAAACATAGTAGGAAAAAGCACACCACCACCTTCAAACATGTTTATTAAGGGCAGTAGTAAGCTGACAAAACACCAACAATATAAGCAGATGTTCGTTTCACACCAGGTCCTGTCAAACTATGCTTGCTGTTCAAACCACTCAGCCAGAGCCAGGGCTGCACCAGTTTTACACTAGGACATTTTAAAGAGACATTATGCACTTTTCCTCAGCATGTGCTAAAGTCTCATTGCACAATTTTTTACTCTATGCAAATTAGAAGCATCTGATTAGGTCCTGAGGCAGCTTCACCTAGGTGTTCATAGGAATAGCAATGGGAACTGGGTAAGAATATTTCATAACTGAAGTATATTTTCCCTTGGGGGACACCACCATTTGATTTTGACATTTATTTGTCCTGTGCTGTAAAGGACAAAACTACAATTACACTTTTTTTTTCTACTGTGCAATGGGCATAGTGTCAGAAAAAATTAAATCAAAGGTAGTGTGTTCTCACACACACAAAAAAAAACAAGCTCTGAAACCAAATTTACAGAACATATTCACAGTTAAGTCACACTGCATTAGAACAGTCTATTTGATTGAAAATGCATATTATAAAAGTATTTTTCAAAATAGGAGAAAGCATAAAACATACAAGACAATCTGCAGTTGCCTTTTTCTTAGTTTATTATTAATACTATTAACATTATTAGCATTTTACGTTTGTAATATTTTGCACTGACACTTTTACAAACAATATACATTGAAAAAAATTCAATTGAACTCAGTACCTGACCTCTTTCAACTTTATTTATTATCATCTCTTTCATTTTTGGAGGGAGTTGGTGTAAATTAATTGAATACAGCATTAAATAACTGGTGCAGGTTATGACTCTTCCATCTCGCATATCAGCAGCGTGCAAATCTATTTTTAGCATGAATATTAGCATGCAATGTACAATTTATACTTTCGAATGGCACTGGTTCAATTCACATATCATGTAAATGAACTTATTCACATTTTACACAAAGAATGCCTGGAAATTATAAATATTGCAAACAATTTATGAGACAGTGTCACCTCTTCCACTTCAAGGATTCCCAAACCTAGCACAAGTGATTTCCATAACTGAACCTTATGTTTCCAAAAAACATATAAAAGAAAACTGTTGGAGAGTCAATCATGAACTGGAATTTCATTTTCAAAATTGTAATACGCACTTATTCACAAACATCATTAAATTTTTCGTCCAAAATGGAAGGTTCAAACATCTCATCAAATACAAGTTCTTTCTTTGCACTGAATTTAAATGCACTTAAATATGAACAGTTCCCAGTGTTAGCAGGTCTCTAGTATATTAAAATAGCAGATAGTGTCTTTTAATCTTATTGAACTGAATTATTTGCAATAAATAACAAAAAGAAATTGAGGCAAGTCTTACTAAAAATGTGAAAGGTAGCCCACATTGGGTAAAAATTCCATAAATTCTTATTTGCATTCAGAGTAATCTGTAGTCTGTATTTGGAGTAATACTAGGCTGAAGTAGCATACTGTGATATCTGCAGAAAGCAGCTATGGTCATTTTGATTTGAACTTGGTTTGAATATGCTTGGAACTTTGTATGAAAATAGGCAGGGATAAAACCAAATAACTGAAAAACACGAACCATTATTTAAATTCATTTGTTTCTGGATATTACATCCACTGATGATTTAAACAGTGAATAAGCAGATTCAAGTGATGATCTACCTACCAAAACATTTGGTAACCTTCCTGCATTGGGCAGGAATGAGCTCAGTGAAGAACTACACCAAGTTATTTCAAACACACAAGTAGCCCCACCGAAGAAATAATACTATTTGCTCGAATTACACTCTTGCATTATAAGTTTATATGTCAATCAGGTTACCAAGAAGAAAATGACGTATTAATACACAAAGTATGTGTATTTTACGTGAATTGCATGTATACAAAAGAGAAATTACAATCAAATTACTGAAAGTGGATGCTGTATACTGTTAGAAAAGATATTGTATTGTTGGTAGTAATAGAAGTTTCCCATTCCTCGCTGTGCCTGTGGTCTAACTAAGAGCCCACCTCTCAGGAAGTGGAAGGCGTGAGGATCTTTACGTCCACTTTCTGCTTAACTTCTGCAGACGTCATTAAAAGAAAAGTTAACTGGACCTACAGAGATGTGGGTTTTGTAACAGGCTAGTCAGTGCCATTCCTTGTGGTTGGGTTGAACGGCTGTCGAATTGATTTGGTAATAAATGGTTGGTTTTTGAAAAGGTATAAAAAAAACTTTTCGGTGATTATTAGCCATTGAGCATGTTCTCGGCAGTGCAGTAGAGTGAAAAGTTTGCTAGTCAAGGATAGCTGTCGGTATGACATGATACATTATATGAGAGCTTAAAGTACAACCATATGCAATTCTGGAACTGAGATGGGAGGTGGGGATGATGAGCATTACTTGTTGTATACATTTATTTCTTAACAACTTTGACAGTGAAAGCAAATATAACATTATTATAATCAATAATTTTTCCCATAACAATACTTGCTTCCTACTGAAGAGTTCAAAATTTCACAAGCATCTCTTCAAAATTGAAATCTCTACATTTTTATGATTTTATATAGCAATTTTTTAAAAAAAAACTCACATATTTGCTCTTTAAAATGCACTGATTTATGATAATATATTATAACATTTAGGATTTTAATACCAGTACTTTAGTGTAATAAAACTTTTAGTGATTCCCTGGCATGTCTTGTTCAGACTTAAGTTCCTCATTTACATATCTGATGTCCCCCAAGAGAGAGACAAGCTTCAAGTTAATTATCCATGTAGCTGTAAGAGCTCCTGTTTCTTTGGTAGGAACTCTCTAAAAGGAAACTAACAGTTATTAAATATTACTTTGAGTTTCAGAAAGTAATCAAATTGCATTATAAGAGGCACTAAAGGGATACTTAAATTTAATATTCTTTGCAGACTAAATAATATATAAACCATGTACAACTCTTGTACAATCTACAAATAAAACAATCACCAAATCCAGCAGAAGCAGCACAGCCTTCAGTAATTCCGGGTGTTACAAATACTCAGACAGGTTCTTGAGCAGATTCTACACTATTCTATAACATGTTAAGTCATTTTACGCTTAGGCAGAATGGCACCTGTTGAAAGCAGTGACATATTCTCAACTGGTTCTAGTTGGAGCAAGATTATTACCAATAGCTTATAAAAAGGTGAAGTGGAAAGAATCATGCTATTTCTAAAAACCAACAAGTGACAGAATATATCCTTCTGAACTGAAAAGCGACTGTAGTAAAGGCACGAGCGTGTCACCTGCATCTCACCAAATTATAATTAAAGCAAGAAGCAACAGCGAAACACTGCATAGTGTATGTGAGACCACAAGCATCTTTAAAAGATGCTTTCATGTATCATGAAAAAAGAGGAACAGAGTAACTAGCAGTCACAAAACGTACTTCAATTCTATCTGTTCTACACAGCTTCCATTCCTGTAGCATCTGAGTACCTTCATAGGGTATTAGACAGTGTGTCATGGGTAGTTCATTCTCTGTCATCCTCAGTTGCAGCTGGCAACTTACAAGCATAGATATCAGGTGAAATAATTAATCTGAGTATTTTACAATAAATGAACATGTGCATCTATTTCACAGAGTCTCATGATGAATTGCATGAAAGGCAAATTCACTGACTGTCTCCAAATTATTACATGCATCCTATAATTAAGTTACAATGACTGAATAAAATGTGGATGCTCTTCTCTACACAGAAGACAACAATCTCATTCCAAAAAGACCCTGGAGGTCATTTAAGAAACAATTAGATGTTCTACTGTGAACACTAAAATTCCTGTAGTTTCAGTACTCATGAAATCAAATGAAGCCAAACAATATTAAGCCTCAGAGCAACACATATAGAACATACATCTCTTGTAAAAAGTTGCTATTATTTCTATCCATCAAAATGAAGCAGAAAGAGTCATGTCTGTCATTTTACAGAAAGGCATTTGTTAACAAATTTCTGTTATTTTAGTTTCTCAACATCAATAGTATAAAATGTAAAGCACCAAACAAAACTATTGTCATTGTGCTACTGTGTAAAGACAAAGAAGAGTACATACTAATGTCATCTGTGTACATGTTTAGCTCTGGGGTAAAAAGTATTAATGTGAGGAAGAGGCAAGATCTAACTTTAACATGTCAACCAACAATCTTTTATTGTATGTAGAAAGCATATCTGACATTTTCTGGCACTTTATATTTGATCAGATGTTTGATTTACTGTGATAAAGACAGATAAAGCTCAGTAATGTTCACAGACCATGAGAATGCAAAATCTTGCAATCCTTAGGCAGATGATACTACCACTGACTTCAAAGAAGAACATGCCTATTGTCACTCTGAGATGATCCCTTCTGGCTGAAATACAGAACAATGTTGACAGACATTTGCAAAGGGAGTCACTTCCGGGCCTCCTCAGTCAAAATGAGGGTTGCTGAAATATAGACCTCTAAGGATGTTTACAGGACTGTATGGAACAGGTTCCTTGAGGCACTTTCTCTAAACTTGAGAATTCTTAGGCTGTGAAGCTTTCTTTCTATTACTTTCTGTTACTGTATTAAAGTGCAATGCAAAAATTTAAAGGCGCTTCTAACATGCCAAAGGGTCGCCAAAGTAATATTTCACCCTTTATTTCCTTCTTTTCTATTTTTTTCGCATGGATATTTTGTTGTTAGTAGAACCAAGAAGCAATTATGGGGTGAGAAGGACGAGTATCAGCAGTATGGTAGTTCTTGCAGTTTGATCTGAGTAGTTGCACAAGTGAATCCAAGGAACAATACAGGCTGCTAGGAGATTTATTGCTGAAATAATTACCTGTTTGAAGGACAACTTTAGACCAGAAATACACAAAATACTATGAAGAAGCTATAGTCCTGGACTATAGACCTGGATATTTTGAAATACGTGATTAGCTCTAACCACACAAATAAATTAAATGCGTAAAGAAGATATGTTTGCAAAGTGTCTTTTCCAAATGCAAGCAATTCTTTCTTCACATTTAAGTTTGCCAATGTGCTTATGAGAAAGAGACACATGGAACAGGAGTTCAGCACTGAATTCAGAAGAAAATGTAGGTGAATTCAACAGTGTAAAGCTACAAACACATATACTTTCAAATCAAACTAGAAAGGGAAAGGACATCTCTAGCCCTGGAAGGAAGATACGAAATCAAGAGGACCAAGAATGATTGCCTTCATTTTTCCCATTTTACAAAAAGTGGATCCTAGTAACTGGCAAGAGACATTTCACTTTAAGTAGGAGATGTGAAAGAATGTGTCTTTCCAAGATGATGGAGTGTTGCCTACTTGCTATGGAGCTTGAAGTTGGATTTTCCCTAATTAGAACAGTGTGTAATTGCCTTTGGATCCTTGCCATTGTTTTCAGTACATGCAGTAGTTATCTCACATGAAGAAACTGAAGCTAAACACAGCTCTCTATGGCACTGATACTATTTATAAGAGTCTTGATCCTGCAGTAAAATGAATTCAGACCATACAGACGGAGTACATTCCTGGATCTGCAGCTAAGTAGCTGGTATAAAAGCTCCTGATTAATAAGCACTAGCTGCTATTTCTGTTCCTTTACATTGTTTCCAATATAAGTTAAAAATAGGCCAAAATCCACTCCATCGTCTACAACAAAACCAAATTATTATCTGAATTAATATCACAACACTATGCTTTGTGTTTGCCACCAAGTTCAGCTGGCCTGTTACAAAGCACCCAGTTCCACTGTTTTGCACTGAAGGAGAAATGAAACATCTCACATTGCATTGAAATGTACACAAATGTTGGTCACACAAAATTTCATGCACTCCATTTACAGTATGTGAGATTATTTGGGCACTATGCTCAAAAAGCGTAGAATATATCCTGTCTTCTCCCTGTGGCATAGAGAGGTGATCAATCAAAAGGTGCTCAGAGTCAGACAAAATGGCCATATGGTGCTTCAGTGTTCAAATTATGTGTGTTCTTTAAAAAAATGAATGCTGGATAATGATTTGCCACACCGCTATGCTACAGGTAAGTTCAAAAGCAGTCATTGTCAGTATGCTGATTGATGTAAAGCTTTCAGTCTCTGGGGGGAAGCGTATAGCACTTCCTACTGCTTGATCCATAAAGCAGCATTTACTGCAGCCCACCTTCCTGGTCTGTGCTGCATAATACATTGCCAGATTATGGGAGTTAGGGAATTAAAAGGAAAAGAAAATAATGGATGAAAAAGCCGTGACCCCCTCCTCCACAGGTGAAATGTTTGAGTTCCTGCCTCAGGGTATTGGAAGTAGATACTAATTGCCATCCAGATACCCACCACTCACTCACACCTAAATATTTCCCACTTCTGCTGATCACCCAACCTAAAATTTAATTGGCAAAGTTTTTATTTAATGGTTGCATCCTGTGATGACTGGCTGAGACTAGAAGAATTTACTATCAGAACTACAGTATAAAAAGGGAGAATAGCACCGTGTGAAGAAGCCCAAGTAAAAGGCAAGGAATGAGAAGGAAAAAAAGATAGCTCTTAAGGATCCACACTTCAAGTTTCTTTTATTGAGAACCAACAACTTGTACTTCAAGTGGTACTTCACGTGCCAGGTACTGTGCCAGCTGTTTGATTCCATATTTGCTACTTAGTGATTGCTATCTGGATTTTTGTAGATATTCTCTGATGGCTGTTGAACAGAAAGCTGCAACACTATCCACAGACAGGAAGGTGAAAATATTATTGATCTGTGTCTGCTTTGATGTGCTGCTTTCTGGGAATGAAAACCAATTCTGTTACAACCAGATGCGGCACAGTCTGAATTATACTGAGGCTTCCGTCAATACACAGAATATGTGGCGGCGAATAAACAATAGCCAAAAAAGTAAAACTTATCCAGATTATTAACCGTCTCTGGGTATTAAAAAAGAAATTCATATGGGATCCACACAGTTCTCCTTCTTAAAGACCTTTTGGAGACAAAAATACAAGAAAAGAAGTGTTTGGTATTGGAGACCAGTCAGAGTAGGCAAAGACAATGATTTGAGCTTTCTGGAGCATTAAAGTATTTTCTGTAATAATATCCTATTTAGAATAGAAATGCTCCATTTTAAAAGAAGGAATGAGAGCAGCTGAGATTCAGAACTCACAGGCTTTGTTAGTAGAGTTACAGATATTTTCTATATTAGAGTTCTACCCCAAAAGAGGTAAATAGAGTAGAGAACACCAAAACCCCAGATCCCTGCTTCAAAGTGTTTACAATCTGAGGAAAGAACATAAACACAAAGTGATTGTCAGAAAGGAAGATTCAAAGATAATTATTACAGTCAAGAGGAACAGGATTTGGGAGACAGAAGAGTAAATCAATTGACAGTGTTGAGGAGATGATTTTTTTTTTTTTTTACTTTAGAGCTTACTGCCTATCATGATCAACCTATGATCCTCCATGCAGGGTAAGCAGCAAAAGGGAAATATTGGTTACAAACAGTGACAGGTGCCAAAATGAGATTGACCAAAGGCAAGAATGAGTGATGGAGTGATACTTGTTCAGAAATAAAGTCCTTGCAAAAGTTAAAAGTATAAGAATAGAATTAAAACACAGAAGTTTGATTTAAAATATGTTTGCATGTGGGTATCTGCTGTCTTACATCTTGCTTGATTCCTTAAACTTGGAAATCACCGGCAAATCAAAACAATATCAATTTTTGCCAAGAAATAAATAATTACATAAAGTGCAAGTTCTAGGCTTTTATGAAAGCAACTTCCAGCTGCCTTTTCATATTATGATTTCTTACAGGCATCCCTCTATGAATGAAGAGATGGTAGTGCTTTTCCAAGCCAGAGTATTTCATAGCAGTGGCATGAAGGCTGAATTCACCAGTGTAACAGCCAAATTGGCCAAATATATGTTAATGAGGATGACTGAATAGCGGCAGTATTACGTAGGCCTAAGAGAAATGTGAAAATATTGGAGAAAAGAGTCAAATGGAGCTTAGAAGGAGATTATAGCATGACAAACACATGTATTAGAAGGATAAAGTAACAGAAGGAAGGTCCTTTCATTTTGCTGCACTCATCTGATACATCTTTTCAGCATGCAAAGGTAGAAAACAGAGATATATCAAAACAAAGCACTGAAGGATTCAGTTGCCTAAATACAAACATCGAAATGCCTTAGCATATCTGAGACATATTCATAGGGCTGCCAGATATGACACACAACTCACAGGGGACCCCTACCTTGTGAAGCCAAGCAGAATAACCTAGGATATGTCAAATGGAACTTAATACCTGCACTGAGGCACCTGAACAGTTCTCGAAGAGCCACAAAAATATTTACTGGGTAAATACTCCCCCTAAACAGAGCCACCACTTAAGATTTCTTTAATCTTTTTATGCCACTTAACTAATTCTATGGAAATCTGTTTAGCTGGAGTTCTTAAAGAAAAAGACAATTTTCACAGTTTCAGAGAGAAGTGAGGACAACTGGATAGGCACCTGTGGATGTGGATTCTTTCTCTTGCCAATTTGAATGGCTGTGACCTAACGCATTAGATACAGAACATTGTGCTGCATAATAAAGGCAGAGGACTCTGAAGCTGGGAGTTAACTTTAATTATTTGGAGATTTTATAAGATTCTTCTGTTCTTGGGGTTTTCATTTCTCTTTGGAAGAGTAAATAAAATTAACTCAATTTCCAGCTGTGGACAGATTGTGGGCAGACAGATAATTACCCTGCCATACCCGTGGGTAGCCAACTTCCCCCACTGTTTAGTAGCATTTGAAATGTTTGCCTTTTCTCTCACTGGTTTTGACTTTGTTGGGAAGGACAGAGGTGACATTTATCTCTTAACACAAACATATACTAGTAAGCCATTCTTAGCAATGTGGTTTAAGAGAAGGAGTGTAATGCACACTTATGGTCAGACATATTACAGCAATTTTAGTGACAACAAAGACCAGAAATGAATTGTTAGATTTGGAGAGAATGTGAATAAAAGTTAAAGGATAAATTCAGGTATGTGTCACTACTCTCTCAATGCTAAAAGAAAGTAGAAAAATAATGACCTGTAATTCCAACAGGGAGCAAAGAATCAGACCTTCTACAGACAATAGGGGTGTTTCACCCCATACTCGTCCTTTGATTTCACATGAAGCCACATGCTGAATAAGTTCCAGGTACAGTTTTGTCAAATTTCCTGTCACTGTAGCCATTTATTAAATATCTAGGTTTGACAAGAGAAGTGATAAATGAGTATTACATGAAAAGAAAGCATTTTGGTATTTTTGGTAGCTTCTTGATACAGCTGCTATGAAATCAACAGGAGATGGTTTCAGCCAGATGGCAATGACTTAAGGATAAGATTACACCACTTTAGATACCTATGTGCTACAAAACGCAGGTGCTTGACCCCAGTCAGGAGATCCGGAACATGTTCTCTCTGGTGCCAAGGCGCCCTGTACAATCAAAGAATAGACGGAGACTACTTTGAAGAGAGATCAAAAAAGTCCAAAGCTGGCTAAAGTTGGCAATAGGCAGTACCAGGAACAGCGCTGTGTTCGAACTCCCGCCCCCCTCAGAAGCTCAGGGAACTGCTCTCCCTTCGGACTCCAGTCCCAGGGGTGGCTGCTGCATAATTAAGCACAGGCTTTTTGTCCAACAGCCCTTTGCCCAGAGCAGTCAGAGAGTAGAGACCTGTGTTCCAGCTTCTCCTCAGCTGAAGGGGATTTGAGCCCAAAACCATACCCAGCAAGGGTGCCCTAAAACCGTAGCTAAGTACGAGGGGAAAAGAGAGGGTAGCAAGAAGATACTACTTAGCCTTTTTTAAAAAAGTTGAGTCACTGCAGTCAAAAAGGCAAAAACCTTGAGGTCAACGGACAACACAGAAGAGAGCTCTGTGTAGAGAGGGAGATGTGTCTGGGGCTGGTTGTTCTTGTTGTTTTTTAAATTTATTTAATATACAGCAGTCATCAGATAAGAACAGTATCATCTTGTAAGCAACTAATTACCATTCTTGTAGTCTGCAATGTTCTGCATTACAGAAAATGACAGAAAGAGATATATATAATTAGAAAATTAGCCAAACTGACATATTTTTGGATGTTTTGGATCATAAGGAGGGACAGAAACTAACGAGGAAAATAAACTGCGGTTTGTTGGTTTTTTTAAAAAAAAATGTAAATCATCATAAAAATTTTCAACATTAAAAAAATTCCAAAATTGTGAAATAATACAAAGATTTCTTAACGTGTAAACCATTATGAAATGATACTTTAACAATTTGTGATTACAATAGAAATAATATATCTGACATTTTAATCCTCTGAAAATTTTGGACAGGCTCTTTTCACAGATTACATTTGATTGCAATAGAAATTAGCAGTACTCTGCAACTACAGAGTTTAAAACCTTTTAAAAGGTTTAAAAATGTATACAACTATGTAATACTGCAGTATGATATCAGTACATTTTTTTATTATTATTTTCAAGGGATAAATAGTGGGAAGGCAGTAAAAATCACATTGCTTTCAATTCTAGACAAGAATACGCAGGTAGTCAAGAAGGATGGAATGGGAAACATTGCAGTGTCTGAGAGCTGCTTCTGACAGAATGAATTCCAGCACTGGCGGTAGTGTTGTAAGTAAAATGCTGGAGACTTTATACAGATTCATTGCCGGTGCAGCAGTGATAGTCCTTGACATGCATTATTTTCTGAACCGCTGCTGCTCCTGTGCAATGTGTTAAGACAAGGAACTTCCAAAGCCAATCAGAAGATGTCACAGGCATTTCCACTCCGCTCCATAACGCACAGTACCGCACCGGGGCAGGCCTCGGGGAGATGTTCACCAAGCGCTGGAGTACAGCACCCATGCAAAAGAAGCCTTCAGAGGTTTAAACTCTCTGGCTTCTGCCACTCTGACTTGGTCTGACACAGAGCCAGCAAGCAGCTGGTCTTTCTCATACTGTTTGCAAACAAATATGCCCCCTGCATTTAGCGAAGAAAATTGCATTTTCTCCCTGATTAGTAAAAATCCATCCGTTTCCTACATTGTAACTCAACATTTTACTTCACCAAGCTTTTTTTAAATGCTCTTTTTTTAAAATGCTCTTTCATCATTGTACACTATTTCGGATAAAAAGAAAGTTAAATAAATATATATATGACATACATGACGTTCAAAATTTCTCTACATTTATTCTCTACTATATAAGTTACATAGGCAATAATAATAATATAATTTCCACTGCTTTTTCATCTTTCACACCCATACATGGTTCTTTTAATGGCTATCAGGGACTGATTTTTAACCATAATGGCCCACAGACAATACAAATCCATTAATTTAATTTTTAAAAAAATATCCATTCTCTTTGGTACATAAAGTTATTTTAAGAGTATTATTTACTAGAAACGTGTATGCTATTATTGCAAATGATCAGACGGAATTTGAACAATACAATTTTAAGATACAATTTTAAGTGTCTGTTGTATGCCAGTTCTACATAGATAGAGCCAGATATTGCTCCTTGGAAATATTAAGAAACATTAACATAAGCATAAGCTGAATGTTTTCAGCTCACTCCATTTTTTGTTTTTTTATCCTTTGAGGCTAAATTCAATTCCATAGCGATGCACTCTCCACTCGGACACAATTGCGTTGCATACAGACACATTAAGATGTTGAATGATGGAGGATGCCAAGAGGTGAGATTTAAGCCTATACTGAATCAGAAGTTTGAAGACTTCCATCATCTCTAATGTACACTCAGTTTCAAATATGTATTTATTGTGAAAAAGGTTCCAGAGCATCATACCCTACATAGAATCATAGAATCAGTAAGGTTGGAAGGGACCTCTGGGGATCATCTAGTCCAACCTCCCCGCTCAGCAGGGTCACCTAGAGCATGGTAGACAGGGTTGCATCCAGGCGGGCCTTGAAGATCTCCAGAGAAGGAGACTCCACCACCTCTCTGGGCAACCTGGTCCAGTGCTCTGTCACTCTCACAGGGAAGAAATTCCTACTTCCTGTGGTTCAATTTCTGCCCATTGCCTCTTGTCCTGTCACATGGGACAACTGAAAAGAGTTTATCCCTGTCCCCTTGACATCCTCCCTTCAGGTACTTGTACACATTGATAAGATCCTCCCCCAGGCTTCTCTTCCCCAGGCTGAAGAGGCCCAGCTCTTGCAGCCGTTCCTCATAGGGCAGATGCTCCAGCACTCTGATCATCTTCGTAGCCCTATGCTGGACTCTCTCCAGTAGCTCCATGTCTCCCTTTTACTGGGGAGCCCAGAACTGGACAGAGTACTTGAGGTGAGGCCTCCCCAGGGCTGAGTAGAAGGGCAGGATCACCTCCCTCGACCTGCTGGCAACACTCTTCCTAATGCACCCCAGGAGACCATTGGCTTTCTTGGTCACAAGGGCACATTGTTGTCTCATGGTCAACTTGTCATCCACCAGCACTCCCAGGTCCTTCTCTGCAGAGCTGCTCTCCAGCAGGTCAGCCCCCAGCTTGTACTGGTGCCTAGGGTTATTCCTCCCTAGGTGCAGGACTCTGCACTTGCTCTTGTTGAACCTCAGGAGGTCCCTCTCCGCCCAACTCTCCAGCCTGTCCAGGTCTCTCTGAATGGCAGCACAATCCTCAGGTGTATCAGCCACTCCTCCCAGCTTGGTATCATCAGCAAACTTGCTGATTAGGCACTCCATCCCCTCATCCAGGTCATTGATGAAGAAGTTGAACAGGATGCGATCCGGTTCTGAGCCCTGGGGGATGCCACTAGCCACAGGCCTCCTCCAGCTAGACTCCACGCCACTGATGACGACCCTCTGAGCTCTGCCTTTCAGCCAGTTCTCAATCCACCTCACTGTCCACTCATCTAACCTACACTTCCTGAGCTTATCCAGGAGGATGTTATGGGAGGCAGTGTCATATACACTAATAACTTTCAGGATGCATTAGTTTTGTTTTAGCTGTTTTATTGAAGACTTTAACAGTATTCCTCAACAGACTGGAATTTGTAGAGCTTGAACCATCATCTTGATTATAGTTGCAAAGCTTGAAGTGCCATAATTACACATGAGGATAAGCTAGACTGAGTAGAGGTCTGAATATATTTTATCAAGTGGTATGAGGTATCATTTCTATTGGGCATTTATTACACAATATTACTTATCTCTAGTGCAGTATTTCCTGTATTTAAAGTAAGAAAGTACGAAACATTACAAACACTGAGGTAAATAAAATGACACGCTACATAGACTCTGCTGTTTGCATACACAAGCATGCCGTAACAAATGAAATCTTCTATGTTTCATTAAACCTAAACAAAAAAAACTACATCCTCAAGCAAACTTTCCCCTGCGACCTAAATCATGCAGTAGTTAAAGGGCCAGTGAGTTTACCACTCGCTGATTCATCTGAGGCTGAAAAAATGATGACCAAGTGACTCACTCTTCTGCTGGTCTCACTATAGCTGTACCTGGGAAAAACAATAAATCAGTTATATACACAGTAAAAAAAACCCACCCTCAGGAGTCCAAACCCTCCAAGCCAGTGCACACAGTAACTCTTCCGACCTGTTGACTTTAATGGCAGTCACAGGCCAGGGCCTAACTGTGGACTTAAACTCAGACACTTTTAGTTCAGGTCAATGTCACTCTTTGGTTCTTAGAGTAAAATTTAGCCAGAAAGGGTTTTATTCAAAACAAATGTGATAAAAGGGAGAATGACAGGAGCAAGACACAGCTGCTCCTCCTCCTTCTGCAAAGGAGCCTTCCTCACTAGCAGAATCCTCCTCTCCTTCTCCCTCCCTTGGTTTGACAGTCACAGAGTGCCAAAATCATCCTTCCACGGGTGACATCTGTCTCCCCAAAGAGCTCCGCAGGCAGTTACTGTGATATCTTTGGAGTCTGTCATATGATTAGGTGAATATCGAACAGTCTGGGACACTTCATTCTCTTAATACTAGTTTCTGTGACTCACATTTGCCTGGCTGGAATTAATGCAGTGTATCTTTCTGTTTTGATTCTTTTTGTTAAGAAAAGGAAGGAAAAGTTTTAAGTAAATTTATGCATAGGACTTGCAGTTTACAAATGCCTTCTCTTTCATTTATTATACCGTATATCCATAACTAACAGACAGCGACATCCAACTATGCATCTTCTGGAATTCATCCTGAAAAGTTTGATGCTTATAAACATGTAAGAAGGCTCTATGCACCATTTCTTGCAGAGACTTCAGAATGCTCACATTAATGAACCATAAAGGAGAAAGATTTTTAAAGACAACAGCTCTCCTAAGAAACGACATTTAAAAGGAGTACAGATTAATATCAGAAACAAGCCAGAAGAGTTAAAGAAGTTTTAAATATTATCATTTTCACTATAGCTATCAATAGGAAGCTGACAATAGTATTATTGCTATTTACATATTGGCAACACGCTGGTATGAATTTGCATAACGTATTGTGGTTCTATGCTCTAGGGAGTTGCATTGTAACATATTGGTGCTTAATGAACTCTGAAAAAATTGATTTTCCACAGAGTAAATTAAGGAATGCATTATAGCTGTTAAAGCAATCTTAAGGGAAATCTGAGGCTTCCACTGCAGCACCATGCTTAGTAAGTAATAAATTACATGTTATACTTATTTGCCTTAATTCATGCTAATTTTGTCCAATTAATGTATCACAGTAATTCAGAAGCCTGTCACAGGAGAGCTAATTATTTATTGGATTTTTGTGTTCAGCTCCCTAGGAGTCTACTAGCAAACAAACTTGTGACTGTCTTTCTGTTAGGTCCGCAATGACATTCTTATGTCTCACTGCATAAAGAAAAAGAATGTTATTATTTTCTGTTTTAAGTTATAAAAATGGATCATTATTCGTGTAAGTCAGATTTTTGTTTACAAACTGGTGCCACGTTGTGACAGACCTCCATACTGTTAGGATAACAGCCAATGTTTTCGTCTTCCTGTAAATGCTTGAACATGACATAATTCTTATTAAAGACCATGGTAGTACTTTCTACAGTCTGAAAGGTTCCGTTGAGCATGTGTGTGGATTGCAAGGCAAAAACCTTCTCAGTCGTTTCATTGAAACCTATGCATTGGCTTGAAAAATCAAACATAACATGCCCACAGCAATTGATATCCTTTTACAAAAGTAGATTTTTAACTGTGGCAGAATGTTAATTCATGGCAAAAAATGAATTATTTATGAGATTAATTTGTGCAATTCATACCTATAAATAATATGGCAGTTGCTAAATAATTTGCAGAGTGATAAGATGCAGACATCACAGTTAAACAATAAGGGAGTCACCAGCTGTGAAATACGCACTATCTGCTAGCATTCTGTCACACACAAGCATTTACAGAAAATTATTTGTTGGGGGTGGAAAGTATTAGATCTGATACTTCACTTCTTCTCACGGATAGCAGGAGAATACTTGTCAGTTGATTACTGTCTTCTACCCTATGTGAAAAGAAGTGATATTTCTTTAAATATATAATGCAAAGTGACGTTACCAGCAGGCTACATAAAATCATGTGATGTAACCTGCCATAATATGATGCACATGACCGACTGTGTCACGAATTTAAAGAGAATTGTTTTAGAAGAACTGATGAGAAAAAAAAATATTACCCCTCCTCCTTTTCAGGCAATTGCCACTGATGTATGTTTGCCTATAGCCAAATGAATACCTGGTAGTTCAATAAACATCTCTGAGCAATATAACATTTTACTGTAGCTATTATTATCACTTAAAAAGCTTCTGTCAGTAGTCCATAGTTTTCTACCAACATTTTTCAATCTCTTCATTTCTAACAAGCTCACAAAACCTTGACAAAAAAATTAATTGATTAATTAATTAAATCCTTGTGTCTTGGAAAACAGTTCTTTAATTGTTTATGGCATTTAGAATTTGCTCTTTTTTCCTTTTTCCCCCTTGATTTCTCCACTCTAGAAAACAACAAGCATATACTTTATTTTAAGCCTGTGTTAAATCTCATCAAAGTCAATAGAGGTAATGTCTGAGTATGCCCCGGAGCTTTATTTTAAAACATTCTGGTCATGGGCAGGGAAATATTGGCACCCCCTCTAAGGATAGGGTTGTGTGCAGCAAATCCTACCCTGCAAACATGGTAACTGTTTTATGCACAGTTTGGAAAAAGCAGCAGCTATGCAGAAGAGTAACAACCAACAAAGAAAACTCAAGAATCAAGAAGAAAAGACCTTATGACAATGTCAGGAAATCCTTCCTGGCAGTTAATACATCAGTTTTGAAAGCCCACTTGCCTGAAAACACTGAAAACTTTTTCCACCTCTCAATCCTTTCTTCCTATGAGTAGTCTGCACTATTGCCTATGTGGAGAACTTTAAATAGCCTCATATGGCAAAATCTGCACAACCTGACACTGAAAATCATCTAAAACTCTAATCATATAGAACGGGTGACAGAGGGTTTGCACTGTAAAGTTGTCACACTATGGATATACAGAATAGGAAAAAAACTAGAAAGTTAAAACAAGATTTGGAATCTCTAGCTGAAATGAATGTTTTAAAGTGCCCATGTTTACTTTCCTGTTAAGCTAATATGTTTGCTTCTGCTAGACATAGCAGAAACTAATACACAAACTTTTTTGTTACTTTAATCTCATATAGGAACTTTCAATCAAAACAAAACAAAAACCTTGGAGATGGAAGCCTGGCTGTAAGGAAATGAATGTTTATTGGAGTCCGTTTGTAAAAGAACCTTGACTACATTTGTTCCTTCTTTGTCCTAACCCGCACAGCTGCACAAGGAAGGAAGGGAGGAAGCAGCAATGTAATTCTTTTCCTACTTTTCTCTCTGTTTGTGTAACCTAATAAATGTTTTAAATCCTCTTCTTCCCATTGAAACAGCTGTTTTTCTACTAGTTATTTCTTTCGGTCTTCCCTAACAATTCAGAGTATGACAGAAGAAATTTAATTTCAAATACCTTTTTCTATCACTGAAATGTATGGAAACACACATACATACATGTATGACTGAAGCATCTCCCTTATGAGGAACGGCTTCGAGAGCTCGGCCTGTTTACCCTGGAGAAGCGAAGCCAGAGAGGGGATCTTCTCAACACCTACAAATACCTGAAGAGAGGGTGTCAAGAGGATGGGGATGGACTCTTTTCAGTGATGCCCAGTGACAGGACAAGAAGCAACAGGCACAAACTGAAACACAGGGAATTCCACTTGGATATGAGGAAGAACATCTTCACTGTGAGACGGTCAGAGCACAGGAACAGGTTGCCCGGAGAGGTTGTGGAGTCTCCTTCTCTAGAGCTATTCAAAACCAGCCTGGATGCAACCCTGTCTGACATGCTCTAGGTGACCCTGCTTGAGCAGGGGGGTTGGACTAGATGATCTCCAGAGGTCCCTTCCAACCTGAACCGTTCTGTGATTCTGTGAAACCATGAATCATACAGCAGTAGGTGGCAAGACTCCTACAAACGTCAACAACTCAAGATTTCATCACAGTCTCCTGTTCCACTAAACATATGTTGAAGATAATTTTAGAAATAGAACTTTCCCAATATGTGCTTTTCACCATTCTGTTTGACATCTGGCATGTTCTGACATGCTAGGTCTTTGCAACTTGCAGAAACAAGATCTTTCTCCACACCTTGAAAACAAGTCTTCATCTCTCTTCTTTCCACTTCCACATCCTTCCCTCCCCAGCCAAGATCAATTGGTAAAGAGTTTCACATCACCCTTTTCGGACTGATGAGATTTTACTGATCCTTCATCTCCCAGCAAATGGAGAAAGACCCGTTATGAAGACAGAAGCATGTATTTAAGACTACATTTGAAGTGCAGATAATTTAAGTAATTAACGTTTATGTAACATTTCATGCCATATAGAATAAATATGATCTGTTAAGACAAAAGCCTTCTTTGCCAGACCATGACAGCTATTAATATAGGTGTAATTTTAAGGTAGTATTTTTGAAGTAGAAGTAGGGGAAAGATGCACAGAAATGACAGCATATTAAAAAAAAAATCTTTCTTTCTTAACTCTTTATTTTTGTTTATAAGAAATAAGCTAAGCAAAGATGGAGCAACTTTGGGATGGGTGCATATTTCAGAAATGAAACGGATGGGACTCTAACTGGACTATGCAGGAAGAATAAGCCAGTTGTAACACATTTTTGATGAATTTGTGGAAAGCACATTGATATCATAATCATAGTAGTGATATAAGAAGAGAAAATGAGAAGACATAAAGAACTCAGATTGCAGAAAAAAAATGACAGAGTGGAATTTGGGATAAGATCCCTCCTGGTAGCAGCCTTTTCCTTCCTTCCTCCTTCACAAACCAACAGAAAAAAGGTTCCTTCAATTACAAAGATTCCCAAACCTATCCTCAGAAAACAGTGCTGCTCAAATAACTGGATCCTTTTTGGTCACAGCTGGATGCATGGAGCCAGCACAGGTGTCTTTCTTACAATTCATATTATCATGAACAAAATCAGTGCAGATACCGCTACTGAGAGACCAAGAGGGAGAGAGAGGAAGAGGTATTGATACACTGATAAAACTGAATGCTTATACAAATAGCATTAATCTACTTACTGAGTTTAGAAACAGATTATTTGAAAAAAAATGAAAGGCAAAGATAGCAAGACTTTGAGATGGCAATTAAGAGGCACTTTTGCTTCAATTACAACACTAAATTAAAGCAGAAATCTTATAAGGAAAAAAGCTGACTCGTCTCAACCGTAATTATAAAATCACAAAATCATGCAGGTTGGAAAGGAAGTCCAGAGATCATCTAGTTCAACCTTCTGCTCAGGCTGTTCAGGGTCATACCCAGCTGAGTTTCAAGTAGCTCCAAGGACAGAAAGTCCACTACCTCTTTGGGCAGCCTGTTACAATTTTTGACAAAAACACTTGCCCTGTGGATCTACAGGTGAAAAAAATATATAACTATATAGCCAATCCAAATTTCCCATGGTCCCACTTATGTCTGTTGCCTCTTGTCCTATCACTACGCACCTCTGAGTAGAGTCTGAGTTCATATTCACTATATCCTCACATTCAGTAATTGGAAACATAAATCGTATCCTCACCGTTCCTTGTCACAACCTTATCCCAGGAATCCCAGAATGACAGATAATACAAGGAAGGGAGGTAAGGCAGTGGTGTCAGTAAATAGTGGCTTAAAAAAACATGGAAGAAAGTGGTTAGTATCTGAAAATGTACTGAGCAACGTTTGAATGCTCTAGCGGTGAATGTTCAACCTGCTGGGGCAGAGTGGAGATTGGAAATGGACAGCCATGACGAGGAAGGAAGCCCCAGGTGGTTTGTTAGAGAGTGAATTGTAATATTAGGGAAGAAAAGGGCAAGGAAACTCAAAGTGTTTACAAAAATGAGGGAGATTATGGCTACAGATAGCAGCTGCAGGTAACCACACACCTTGCCTCTTGCTCGCATGTTGTCTTATGACACGGCTGAGTTGTGCTAATGGTTACACACCACAAATCTTTTTCCTGACTGACATTTGTCAATCAAGGTTAAAAATTCCTGTCCTTCCAGGACTCACTAATGAATACTGTTTCCTCATAAGTGGATCATAAGTTCCTATAGTGTGTATGTGACACATATATTTCTTTTCCTCTTCACTTCTCCAAAGCCATACCAAAATGACCTAGAACAATTTTTCTTTAATTTGAAAGGTGATTCTCCAATTTTATCCAGAAGTTGAAAACAAGTACTTCTGCTAGTTGTGATATTATCAAGTAGTTTAGCAAATAGCAAAGGTAGAAAGAGATCTGTTTGCTTATCAGTATTCCATATTTTTGTGATTTTCCTTTTTTTCCGCTTAGGAATTCTGGTATACATTTACATGCATTCATAGGAAAAGAAAAACACAGCAATTGCTTATATACTGTTTGCTGCCACATCTGCACTTGCTGACCTCCTCAGAAAACTCTGTTTCTTGGAAACGATCGTTACATGTGTAAATACAGGATCTACAGTAATCAGCTTCAAAACTTCAGTAAAATTACTTATGAATATTCCCACTGCAGAAGTTATTTTGTATGAGGTGTAATTAGCCAGTGGTTTATCGAGGGGCTGCCACCCTTGTGCTGCTCATACAAAACTCCTTTGCTCAGCATACTGCTGCAGCTCAGTATTGTTTTCCGCTTCATACGGTTCTGCTAGAATTAACCGAGGGAGCGCTTTGAGATCCTCCGCTGGAATGTATTACGGAAATGCAAATAAACTACTGCTTTAATATTGGATAGCGAGGCTGCTGTACAGCTCTTCCTAGCCATTACATTTACTTTCCATGCCTATCAGTATGCACCGAGAGATTGATAGATGATGGTTTTACAATTCTTAAATACTTTTTGATATCCTAAACCTATAGAGCCTTCAGACATTTTGTTCAGGAGATTTGGAATACTTTGCCACTTGAAATAAAAAAGAGCTTCAATTGGCAGGGTTTTAAATCCAAACATTTAAGGCACTGATTTTATTTAGTTTTTCTAAAGTAACTCCTTTAGGAAATTGAGTGCTACGTTGCTAATTTTAACTTTATTCATTTTAAAGTGCTCCAGGATACTAGCACAAAGGGTACTGTAAAAATTGCATTGTGCTGTATTACGTTTGAATAATATGAGTTACAGAACTGTTTGAGACTTTGAATTTCCAGAATTTAGTTATTACAATGCTTATAATACTAAAGGTTTCCTAGGCATGCATTTTATGTTTAGGGTTTTTTTTCTTATTAATCATACTTTTTAAAGAAATATCTACCTACATAATTTGTAACTATAAACTTTAAAATATTGTCTATATCAAACAATACAACTGTACAGGAAGATTTTACAGAATGGCTATTCACATCTATATCATTTAAAAGGCAAATTTTCATTATCTTAATCATGGTGGAAATTCAGTTCTTATGCAATGAGTCTTTAATATACTTCCAAGATTAATTACTTTGCAATAGGACGCTTTTTTTTTGCAATAGGATAAATATGTTCCCCATATACAATATCAAATTATATACATTTTAGATTTTAGAACATTTTTAATCTAAGCAATTGGAGGTTCCTGCCCTACTACAGCACAACTAAACATAGAAATATTACAAAGATTGCAGATACTTTCCTTTGATGAGATTAAAAAATTATTCAGTACTATATCATTACTGAATTCCATAAAATCTTGCTTCATAATACTTTAAATTTTAAAATAACAATATAGTTCTATAGGTGTATTTTTCCTATAAATATTCCTTCAAAAATTAGATGGCAGTGTGCAAACATAAGAAATATTTAAAAGACTTTGACTTTTCCTCTGTATTTTCCAGTGGTTTTATTCAATCTCAGACACAATCTAGCTTTCTCTGAAAGTGATAAATATCTAACACAAGCAGGCATAGAATTACTTTAAAAGCGGTAAGCAAAACTTGAAAAATATTATGAGTTAAAAGGGAAAAATAATCAAAAGTATTCAAAAAGGTAAACATTAGCTTTGGAAGAATAAATGGAACTTTCCTTAATTGCTTTTTGAAGACCAGTGGAAAATATTCCTCACTCACCCAGTGGGGTTTTTTCCTACCTCTCAACAAGGGATAATTTGTGAAGGGATAAGTTAGTGTAGGGAAAACAAGGTGGATGAACTTTAAGCAACATTTTAATAGATATACCACCAAACTTCAGCAGGTCATTGGGGAGGCAGATCGATAGAATGTATGTTATCACTAACATCAAAAAGAATATATCTATCACAGAAAAAAACCAAACTATTTAAAAATTTAAAGCATTATCTATAGCATTTTTATTCAAAGCCTTTTTTTTTTTTTTTTTGAACAATCGTGTTTGCTTGCATGCTTCTTTGACAACAGTAAGTTTGGCCTTAAATTCCATAACCCTTAGTCTCATCATCAAAGTACTGCATGGGCTTTTTAAATTCCGTGTGTAAATGGATTTGATATGTACCTCAGTTCTCTTTAAAATATATATGCATTAACATAAAGAAATCTTAGCTCTAAAAATGGGAAATGAGCACAGTCACCCCAAAGCAAAACACAAAACAGCAAAGTCAAGCAGTGGTATACATTTTTAGTCTTATGCTGTACACATCAAAACACATGATTACCACAAAAAAAATATACACTACCTAACATTTATCTTATCCTATCTGCCTGAGCCAGATCTAAAAGAAATTGAAATCAATAGGTATTTTTTCATTGGTCTCAACATTTCTTGGAGCAGGTCCTTTCTATATTTCCAGTGTCCTTCATTCTTATGCTATAGACCTTTTTCCACCTTACGTACCACCTTTTTCCTTCCTCCTTGAGACTAAGGAAAATAGCAGTTTTGTCATCACCCACTCGTTCAGTGCCAGAATACAGCAGGCACTTCACTGATGAACAGAAAGTGCAGACTTTGTTCTATGATGTCGGTTGATTTGAACAACATAGGGCCTATAAAGACTTTTCTAGCTGGTGAGTTTATTGCAAAACAAGGCCTCTATGCCAGAAAAAATACAGGTGACATGAGTCAGTACTAGGGAGGTAACACAAACCAAAAGCATCACCTAAATTTGTGAGTTACTGTGTTTGCAACATTCACATCCTGATGTTCATTGAGATCGTAAGACAGGGAGATGAGTGAAATAAAAAAACTGCAAATTTGTGACAATTCTGTGATAACTACTAGAGGTAATTAAGATCTGTGATGTGTTCTACAGCTTTAACTGTATAATAGTCTGATTAATCTAAATTAACTTAATCTAATAAACTAATTAAGCTTCCAGTAGTGAAATTTGCAGTGGATTAGAAAAGAAAATTATTTCTCCCTTCATGTAAGCTGCACAATAGCTGTTCTTTTTATTTAATAAATTTAAATTTAAATATAAGTGAGAAATGTTTTTCATAGCTGTGGGGAAAATCTTTCATAAAATATAGTCTGATTTTTCAATAAAAAGTCAAATTTTGTTTGTGAAACAGACACTCTGAAAATAAAATTATTTAATCAATGCCTTGATTTTTCTGTCGACAGAGTTTTGGTTTAGTATATTCAGTTTTACATATATCAGCATTGCTTTTCCTGTTTATATCTGCACAAAACAATTAACAATTACAATAAAATCATTTATATTGGCTGCATTTAGCATTTTTAAGTGTGAATAAGGCTAGATGTTTTATTTATTGTGGTTATTTAGGACTGGATTACAAAACATACCATTTTTCCCTTGAAGCTGGGCTACAAGGTAGAAAAATAAATTCTTTTAAACATATTAATCATCAGAATTAGTCATAAAATTTCTCTCATGGAAAATTTCTCAAAATAAAGAAATAAAACAAATTTTATATGGAAAATCCTGGCATGATGTTTGCTAAGAGTTGGACTCCAAGTCTCCTTTGCTAGGTGTTGCATGGTCAAAATATTAAATGTACAATAGTAGTCTTTCTCAGATAATCTGCCTAATAACAATTCCTGGAGGATGTAATGTAGCTGTAGAGCTAGAATGCAGCTCTTTCACTAGTACAAAGAGATGGGAGGGGGAAATGACTTGCAGTTCTACTAATCACTATGCCAAAAGTACCAGTATGGAAGCATTCCAGTTTTCTGATACTTGATTTTAAAATTATTTTTTAATACAAAAAATAGATATCTTCCATGAGTAAAGAAATGAGTTTAGCTCAAAACCCAGTTAGTGACTGGGAAAAAAAACAAAAAAACAAAAACAAACAAACAAAAAAAAAACCAGTGAAATACAAAATACATAACTCCTCACACTCATTCTCTTCAAAATTCTCATTCATAGCTGGTGAGAGCAACAGTTCATCTAAAACAGGTCAGGTGAAGGGCATCCAAAAGGCATCCATTGACTCCCAGCAACCTTGAGGTAATTCGCTGAGAACGAGTCGGGGATCTTTAGTCATATGTATTACAGAAGGTTGTTCTAGGGGGAGGAGAGAAGAAAAGGGAAAGAAAGACTATCGCTTCGTTCTTCCAAGTTGTACGATAGTTCTCCCAGGTCTTCTACAGGAGAATATGGTTCGTTGCCACGCTAGGGTCCAATATGACCGAGAGACTGCTGTTCTTGGTCTGCAGTGATAACGCGCAGCTCCTGGAGCATTGCACTGATGGTTCACAGAGCATCAGCTGCAGCAGCAGCACTGTCTATGGCACAAGCCATTGACAGCTGAACGAGTTAGAGCCAGTTTGAGGTTATATTTCAAACAAATTGTCAGTTC
This sequence comes from Rhea pennata, assembly GCF_028389875.1. NCBI lineage: Eukaryota > Metazoa > Chordata > Aves > Rheiformes > Rheidae > Rhea > Rhea pennata. The sequence continues at coordinate 28,354,308 of NC_084663.1, forward strand.
TCTCTTTTGCAATTTACTGGCACCTACCATTTGACTAGTTTCTCCGATTTCAACTATTTCCTCTCCCAAAAAAGTGCTTTGGAAATGAAGAGTTCTAGAAGAGTGGTAAGAAAAACCACAGCTCTTTATGTTGCCATAGAGGAAGTCAAGCACAAATATATATATATATATATATATATATATAAACAGTCATCAGCCAGCATTGCTTTTGTCTTACACATTTAGGTAAGACAGTGTAATCATCCTAAGTATAGACCTATTGGTGCCATTCCTTCAAGGGCATGGTCAAATGAGTGTCTTCAGCTGCTATGGATTCAGATTAGGCATTTTTTTTCCTATCTCTCCTGAGGTTCTTTCATCCATGCCTTGATGCTATTTCACAGTATGATTGTTGAGTCTCCTTTAAGAGACTCTCACACTATTTTCTGAAGAATGGTGAAATAGAAATTTGCAGTCACTTTTCTTCTCTGTACTTTCCTCTCCCTCCCACAAAAATTTCATCAAAGTCACACTTACTTACATATTGTAAAAGATCACAACATGATGGTCTTGTTCTGAATAGGATTTTTGGCTGAATAACCATATTCAGCTCAGTGAAGTAAATATTAAAACTATGTACCTTTTGATATACTCCTGTAATTCTATTTAATTAAACCAAAACTGTATGCGAGTTTCAAAAAATGTCAGTCTGTGGTCTGTATTCACTTCTCAGCTACAACACTTTAAATCTACAGTGACTCCTTTGAAGTCAATGGATTCAGTCCAGTGTAAATGAGATCAGAGTCTACTCTGTGACCCTAAAGATTCTTCTAGCTATAAGGACTCCATCTGTAATTGTGCTTTGTGGCACATTACAGTTCAGGCATTCAATTCTGCTGCAAAAACCCATTCTCAGAGCAGGAGTGGAACACCCACTGTTCAGGTTCTTCACACCTAAACCACTAACATAAACTCTAGTACTATTCCCCCTGTTGAACTTTGCATTCCTTTCTTTAAACCAATATTTTAGTAAAAGAATTTAGGGATATTTTGACATCAAAATACGTAAAAAAGAGACAAGTGAATCAAACTTCTGAGGCATAGTAGATATTTGTGAAGATAAGCTTTAGTCAATAAATAAGCGTTTTAAACCCTTTCAACACCACCAATCAAGTGTTCTCATGCATATATAATTCAAACCATAGAAAAACAAAGCTGCAAAGACCTGGAGAGATCATTGAGTTTGTCCCTCACTGCAAAGGAGAGTTCACCTCTATGTTAGACCATTTCTGACAATCCCTAGGAGGATCAACTAAGACATTTAATATAGCTTTCTTAATATAGCTTCTCTTTACCACAGCATGAAGGTATGCAGAAAGCCCCGTTTTTAATACTCCCAGGAACCCAATTCTACCACAAAATGATATGGTTAATAAACATATTTGTGGCATATAAAATGCTAGATATGAATGCAAATGAAATATTAGATGCTTGAAAGATTGCGTGTGCAAGTTCTAGTTTGCAAATTTCTGTATCTGCACATAAGGCCTGATTCAGCACCCACTGAGATCAGTTGGAATCTTCCTGTTAACATTCATGGACTTTGGAGGATGCTCCTAACCAGCCCGTGTGTGGAATAATTGCATGCACAATTGTAAGCATATAATATTTCATATAAATTTGAAAACACAGTTTGTTTATTGAAAATCTCATCCACAAATGAACACAAACCAGCATAAATATTGAAATAAAATTTCTCCAGGTAAATTAAAACAGCTTTCTTAAGAAACCTATTAGTTAATATAATCACTGATGAAAACACAAGAGTGTTTTCCCCTCTTCTCCCCCAGAATTTCATTGCATAGTATTTCATACACCTGAATAGCTAGCAGTTTCTTCATGCAGCTCTAATAACAGCTCTTAAGAAGGCTACAAGGACAACTCACATAAAAAATTTAGACATCTTCAGAGAACCTTTAAAAACACTAAAGCTTTGTTTTACTTGTTGTTTCTTGACCAACAACCTTTTACCATTCTGAATATTTGCTGCACAATGGAGATACTATTAGTTACCCTTCAGACTCTACCTTATCTTTTACTGTAAACCTCTTAGGCAGTGCATTCACATTTTATGTCTTTCACAGTGCAGTTCACTTGGAGACAAAAGCAAGAGGAATTTGTTTCACTTGAGCTATTCCTTTTTAACAGACACTTTTCAGCTCACTTACAGAAGCTGACAAAAGGGAAATCAAGGATTGAGATTAGTATCTTTTTTCCCAAGATCTTAAAGATCAGCAAGGTTGTGGGGCTTTTTAAATTTATTTATCATTGATCAAAGTATTATTAAAATATTTGCTAAATGAGGGGCTGTGTTCAACTGGACCAACTTAACACATCAAATTCCACAGTCTTCCAAGATATCATTGTCAGATCTTAAATTTGTCCTGTTCAAAATTGCTTGCACATTTGACACCTATCCAACCACTGCTATGGAATTCATTCATTTGTTTTGCTAGAAAAATAATAAAAGACTAATTAAGTGAGACTAATTATTAGTCTCAGGCTAGGCATTCTAGACACATAGATGAAATTTCATCTGTTTTTCATCATGCTACCCAAATCTAGTGTTATTGTAGAAGCAATATTCTCTGTAATATGTGATTAGGAAATGTTTTATGCAAATATTTTTAAATATATTACTAAAAATATCAATGGTAAATATTCCTTTAAACCTTTCATATGTACGTTTCCTACACATAATAAAACATGAAATCCCACCCTGTCAGAATTTAACCAATTTAAATTTGTACATAGACTTTTAACTATTTATTTATTATATACTACATACTTCATAATGCCTAAATTATATATCATCTAAAGGCCTCAAAGATAATTACTACCTTGCTATACAAAACAATGTATAAGCAGAGGTGGACCCAGTCACTGATTCAAAACCACTGAAAACATATGACAATTATTCTATGCCTCTTTCTACCCTATCTGTAGCCCCTTTCTACCCTATCTGTAGCCCTTGCACAAAAACTGCAAAGAGACTTCTTGTATTCATGAAGCCTAAAGACTCAGTTGTTTCCCTTGTCTATAAATAGGGAAGAAGTGAAGTAAAAGCACTCCAGTGTGGGTCTTAGCACTATATAAGTAGAGAATAGGGAAAGCACTGTACCAGCTCCAAAGGTGCTACCATAGTTATTTTCACAGAACGTTCTCCAAAGCTCCAAGAGAAAATGACTATCTCCAGGCACTCTTGTTGGCCAGAGTTGATCCACTAGCTAAAAGTTGTTATCAAGGTCATAACTTGGAAAAGCACTTTGATATTTTGGGGGTTAAAACATCACATATAAAAGCACAATATTTTCAGAATTATCAAGCAACAACAGGAGCAGAGCTAGAAAATTACCTAAAGGTCCAAAACACAACCCTGTTGTGCCTCTGTCATGTTTTGTCAGAACAGAGTGAAATGACCATTTATCTGCACATTTTGTGGTTACTGAATATTTCCTTCAAGAGTGAACCACTATGAATTGGTTTTGGACATATATTACTGTGAATAGGTAGATCAAAAAAATTCTATAGAACACAGTGGTGACAATATTTGAAAATATAATATATTCTTTGAAAAAGAGTGTAAGTACTTAACACAGTATGTTTTCATAATTTATTTTAAAATCTGAGACCAGATTGTACAAGATGGATTTCAGCAGTGGAAAATATTATCACTGGCCTCTCTTCCAAACTGGGATGATGGATTTTCTGTAGTAGAACTCTGCAGTGAGCATTATTGACAACTTTCCTACCATAAAAAATACTTCCCAAACTGGCTCCAATCATCTAAGACCTGCACAAGGGACAAGGCCACCTATGGGGGTCTTTACCTTAATGCTAGCATTGGGCCTAAGCCTTGATTTAAGTTCCCAGGCAACAGATCTATTAAAGCTATATTACTAAGATTCACACTGCCCCTGAAAGCTTTATTAAATGATTACTTCACAGCATGGAGGGAAATCTATTGAAAATTAGTATGCAGCATCAGACAGTCATGGCTTATAGCTAAGATACGCTCTTTATGTCAAAAGCAGAATTTTCTAAATAAGAAAGTATGAGTGAAATTCCTCTCATTAATTTTATTCATCTGGTCTGGCTTCTAGGACTATAGTCAATGGAGAGAAATAGGCATTTCTGGAGCTGATTTCATCTTCCTTCTATTGTAAGAGAGGAGCCGTAGACAGGATGGATTGCCCTCCAGGACTGCCCTTGTGTTTCTGCAGACAACAGAAGGAACCTGGCTGACTAGCCAGGGTGGCTGAAGTTATACAAGATGAAATCTACCTCATACGAATGGAATAAGGTTAGTTGTATCCATTCAACCCATGAGATTCTGACAGACTAAATGAGACATCTCAAGTACGTACAGGATTTAATCTATTAGATTATTCTATTTGAAGAAAGCAATTTAAGGCAATATATCAAGTGAAATCATTCCCACGCTTATTTCATCAGAAGAATTGTTCAAAAAACAGTTAATTAGCTAAAGTTCTACAATGTTGCTGTAGTCATACATATTTTTTTCTATAAAAACACAATTACATGTTTCATGAAGGTGATCTTTAATGAACAGTTAAGACCACTCAATAATTGAAAGATATAATTTAATCTTTACAAAATTTGTCACTTTGCCATTGCTAAGCGATGTAATAATTTGGATCATACAGTCCTAAAGTTATGAATGATTAAGTGAACAGGCCAATTATCTTGCTTATTCAGTTTGAGAGGTTAACAGAGGATCAGCAGGAGTAGTGGCTGTTCCCCTACAGTGCACCAGGTGTCATTCCACTGTTTACTGACAATTTTCTTCTTTACTCCCCACTTCTTGATATATTTCTAGACCTGAAACTTATACTTATGATAGTGCTTGTAATAACTCATGACTAGCACAGTTTCAAAAGTCATCTATGCTTTTCCATCTGGTGAGTAAGATGCATTTAGGCTAGAATTTTAAAGGCAAAAATATGTTCTGTAGTAAATAAGATTCACCTTTTCTCAGAAACTCACCCATATCATCTTAACTGATGCTGAAATGCCAGGAAGTTTCCCTTACACAAACCTCATTTACATTGATTAAGCCCAGAACTTTTCAGGTAGGCAAGACAATAAGAGTTCTAAAAGTTTAAATAATCTAAAAAAAAACATGCACAGCAAAAAGGTTTCTTATCAATCTTTTATCTACTCAGTGACAGAATATTTTGTAGAATATTTAGCTTGGATTGGTTCAAATCTCTGTTACTCAAAAGGAAGAAATGTCAATCTTCAGAGTTTCTAGATTGACATTACAAAGTTTTTGAGATAGATTGAACTACTGTAAAATATGTATCTCTATTAGGAAAGTTGATGGTCTGAAGGGTCGAGTTTTGGCTATGTAAGATACATGTTACAATCTGACAACTCGAATTGATTTTATAGCATTTCTTGACAATTTTTTGAAGAAAAATAAATTTTGTTATACATAAAAGAAAATACTAAGATGTACACCTGATCTGTTAAATAGCCATATAAAATATCTTTATTTGTTACTATTCATGCCTTCATTTTAACTGGTCTGATGAGCCACCTAATTATAATATTTTGCTAATGAAGTAGATTAGCCAAAATGAAAAATGGAAGGAACAGTTAAAATCTGTAGCCTACCACACAAAGATTAAGCATATTTTTTCTACTATCAAAAAAGGATTTTTTATTAACAAATACAAATTTTTCACTGAAAATGCGTGCTTATGCCTGTTTACCTAAATATACAAGTCATTTTTATTCACTGGAGCTTTCACAACCGGAACAGTTCCTATTTCCAACTTGCAAAAATTTGCCCACATGTATAAAGGACTCAAAAATTTCTAAAAAACACCAATAATAATAATTACATAATTTGCAATGTTGAGTTCTTGCTTATTGGTCAATCTTGGTAAACTGATTTATAGTTTAAACTGGCATTGCCTGATTGTCTGCCAGTGTCCATCACCTTGACTGAAGAACTGAGGAAGAAAACTAGTTTTTAATTTTAAAACAGATTAAAGTATCATAATGGTGAATGAGTGAAAGAAAAGAAAAAATGTATTTAAAAAGAGGCAAGATTTAATACTGATGTAACACTGAGATTTTACAACATCTACCTATATAAAAAGCTGATATTTGGCAACTAGAAGATAAAAAATAGTAACTTACTTTTAGTTTCCAAACTAAGGAGTTTCAGGCCAATTTTCAGCAATCACTTACCAATCCATGTGCTATATCCACAATAGCTTCGAAAAGAACCTTTATAAATGGTAGGGGGCATTATTCATGTGCCCTTCTATGATAAAACACTGAAATAACTTTGAGTTATGACAGTGACTGGTTGATGACTTCTCCTTTAAATGATTTACTGATAATTAAGGTGAAATTTTATGTTCTACCTTTAACAATGCACAGCTTTCAACCCAGAGTGACGGGAACTCGAAAAAAACTCTAAAACACCAGACAAAAGAGTGTATATTAGAAAAGAAATGTCATCTCTTCCTTGCTATTTAATCTGATGTAATTTTTGGTGAACATCTCTTCTGCTTACCTATTGCTCGGTAAACAAACTTTTAATACACTTTTTAATAAGTGTTGAACCTTCACTCTTACATGACAAATTCTTACGTTTTATCTTACATTTCGTACGCTTGACCAGAAAAACTGTCAGAAGAACTGCCCTAAATGGAATACAACATGGAAAGCAGAAGAATTTAGTAGTTTCTACCATATGTACATTCATTTGGTTGCAGTGGATATATCAAGATTTTAAAGCTATTTTTCTGTAAATTCTTCTAATACTATGATTCTCACGAGATTCTACCCAAAGTGTGCATTCAAAATACTTTTATTTTTACAAATTGTACAGAATTTGGCTGACAAAGAAACAAATAGTTTCTTCCAGAACTCTCTCATGTTCATAGTAATGGTGTTTAAAAATTATCGACAGGGTACAATTTTGCTCACATTTATTATGTTTTATTTTCTCTTAAAAAAAAAAGAATCATGGAATTGGTAATGTGTGCAGGCTATCCTCATCTCCTTAAGGTGACACTTTCATTTTTGTGACTGTCTGGACAGTCATATGCCTAGAGCATCACAATCATATGACAAAGTCATAGTTATAGTGTGACTTTCTGAGTCACGCTTCGATGACATGGACTTTGTAGGTTTTCCCTACCCTGTTTTGAGATAAATACAAGATCTTTATCAGAGCTGTAAAATGACTCTCTGTGCACATTTAAGTGTCATATTCTACTTATCTACTTCCAGAGATTGCCAGCTTTCACTGGAGTAATTACTGTTTATCATTCTAAAAGTATAAACATCTGAGAAGCAGGTGTCATGAAAAAAAGAGTAAGTTGACGTCAAAATATTCATTATTTTATAAAATAGAATTTTTAAAAAGCAAACATTTGCACAAATAAAAGCAATTAAAGCCAGATAGAGTAGAAAAGATAGTTTCTGCTGGCCAAAAGTACAGGTGTTTGACAAAGTGTACACTAGCTAACATCGATAAGCCATTGGAAAAACAGAGCCATCTCCCACTTCTGTAAAAACTGTTTTTCCCCCCTAACGTGAAGAGTCACCATATCTGAGTAATAATAGCACGGCTTTATTCCACGGAGCCAGTCCTTCTCAGTATTCTGGACTGGATATGCTGACTTCAGTAAGGGCATGGGGGGGGAAAGTTTTAATGCTTTTTATTGCAGCTAGACCTGCAAAACCAGCACAGCTGAGAAAGATGGATTCTATTCCTTCTTGTTCATCTTCAAAAGAATTCTTTAAAATGCCAATGAAAAAAATACCTAGTTGTCATAGGCCATTAAGTGTAGAAGTTCCCAGGCATGAACTGTGCTAAAGAAGCAGGATTCGCTGCCTGTATATATTCTTGCAGGACAGGTGCCTCATAAATGACTTGGGAGCAAGACGTACTTCTCATGAATCAAACGGAGAAGGGGACACACATCATGTGCTGAGAAATAGCTCACATCCTCAGAATCACTTCGGTGGAGCGGCCTTGTTCAGTGCAGTCAACAGAGGCTCTGAAGCAGCTGAGGTAACCCCAAAATCATATCTATTACGGGTGACTCTAGGCCAGGCCTCGGTGTGCAGGCTGCTCCACGCCATCTTCGCACCATCCTGCGTTCACATCAGCAGTAGTGCTGCATGCAGACCCCCTTCGGTGGCAGAGAGAGAACCGTTGACAAAAAAAAAAATTCCTGAGGTACATTGTTGACATGGGAATTTGCTTTTTCCCCTTGATTTGCCACGACTTTGATTTGCTAGATTTCAGTATTCTCTTGGATCATCTTTAGTACCACTCTGAGCCTCAGTTAGAGGGGTGTATATTTATTATGGATTACTTTTTACATTTGTTCTTGAATTTATATCCATGATATAATTTGAGATGATGATTGCTAATGTTAGATGGTTAGATGGAGCAAGCAGTGCTTGAAATGGGCACCTACTGAGATTTTCAACAATCAGAAATAAATATTTTTCAAATCACACATGCACTTCCATACAACATGTAATTTGCTCTTTTATAATGTGAACTACTTACTTCTCATTTTAAAAACTTGCTTTAATTGATTTTCAGATTTCAAGCATTATCTACAAGGGCCTATTTTTATTTTATTGCTCTGGCTTCTACTTCATTGTTTCATTTTATGGTAGTCTGTTGAGATCTCTTTATATGAGATATTTTCTTCTTAGTCATATTTTACTGAAATATCAACCAGCACTGGAACTCTTTCCAGTTTTTTGAAAAACTGGAGATGTTTTTGAAACTTAGAAATAACTTGACACTCGCATGATATTTTAATAATGTTGCCAATCCTCTGATAACTTGTTCACATCAGATATTTAGCCCCAATACCTAATGGTTGAGAATCTACATTGATTCTCTTCACGTTCCGCCTGTGCATTCCAAGATTTATGAATATTAAGTTGTGCTTGCCCCAGAGCAAAAGTATACTCACTGAGATATTTGCTGAGATCAGGAGTCTCTGTGCCCCATTTTTAAACAAAGGCATTAATAAGGAAGCACTGTAAATTGTACAATGCTGAAAAAATAGGAAAACTCAGTATTCTTAATAAAGTCAGGAAAAAAAAAACCCTCTGGTTCAAAGAACCCTATCTGAGCTACCCTAAATAATGCAAAAGAGTAACAGTTTATGCCACTTGTACAGAATTACATCTGCTAAGATGTGTGAATAAACCTTGAGTTCTGAAATTGTGATCATTATTGTTAAAAACAGAGATTACCTAGGGTAAAAAGATGATCATTCTCTATAATTTTAACCCTTATGCACATGCAAGCAGTTATAATGTGGAGAATCTACCAAGTTCTACAATGATAATGGTTGTGTTGTTACTTACTGAGTACATAATTAACCAGTTTTCAAAGCACAAAATGCAGGAAGCAGAAGAGTTATGTAAGAGGGTTCTCTTACACTGCAGGTTGGTGTAATTCATCACCAAAACTGGGTATATAACTTTAAGGTGCTATATTGAGCAACCACACTACCCAAGGTCTTAACTACTGATGAATCATTTTGGATTTTACACCAAGCCAACAACTTACCAAGCTGTTATGAAATAAATGACCAGATTAGTCAAGTGTGCACTGTCGTCTTGTTTTTTACAGGTACATCTTTCAATGCTAAAAGTACTTTCAGAATGATTAACTGAGATTTTTAATTTTAAATGCATGTATAAAAACATTTTATTTTAAAATTTTAAAAATGATATTTTTTAATGGTTCCCTTTCTTAAATTCTATTCCAAGAGCTTTCAGTTTCCTTGGATATTTGGTCCATCTTTTACACTGGTAGAAAATAAGGAACTTATTTCAAAAAAGCTGGAACTGATACAAATGAGAAGGAAAGAAATCACAGAAAAAATGTAAGTAGGAATGAATTATTGATTTTTCAACAGGTGGAATAAACATGCTATGACAAAAGCATTTCTTTGAGAGAATTACTGAACCAAAATAATACTAATCATTCATGTAAGCTTATATTAAGTTATTCGAGGTTCACATTATAAAATGTGACTACGTAATATTATTTCTGCCCCTCTGTTTGTAATTACATCACTTTCTGTTTTATATATTAAATAGTCCCCTGGCTGCGCCTTAGAAAATAATAAAATGCTTAATTTTAAGAGCAGCCCCACATGGTTAAGATAATTCAAGAGATACAACTGAGTATATAATTCATCTTTCTTTTTACTCAGACCTTTATATTAAGCTAAAAATAGAGCTCTACTGTGTTTATTACAGTAAATATTCTTATTGGAATCAATGATATATGAGAAATTCCCAGCAGGTTTTGTATAGTCATCATTGAAATATCTCATTGTGGTTATTTTTGAGCAATTTCTTCCTACTGTGATGCATATTGTTATTCTTTATATCCTAATACACTGTGCACGAAATAAGATGTTGGTATCAGTCTGTGTAGGCTCAATATAGCTTCTATCAGATTAAAATTAAGATGGTGGAGAAACACAAAAGCCGAGGCTTGGATACAGAAAACTCACTTCATGTGGTAGAGACCTCACTCCACCATCAGCATCAAGGCTGACACAAGGGACATTTCAGGATAATAGTCTTTTTCGCCACACTGGCAGAAAGAAGAAACTCCCTGGTTTGAAGAAGCAGCACTGAAATTTATTCTTCTGCTTACTGGCAATAGCCATCTAGGGCATTTTATGGCTTCCCTGATAGCATTAATCGTTCTGTTTTCTGCATTCCTCAGGCCACAGGGCTGTGATTACTTTTCACTTTCAAGACTCTCAACCCTTCACTCTGCTTTGATCATCTTCAGACTGGATTACTGTATTGTAGCTTACCTATCGTAGGACTTGGAAGTTTCTGTGAGGTTTTCAGACAATACAGAATGCAGCCAAAATCAAAGTTCAGGTCTGTTTTTTCCCCTTTTCTCTCTCTCTACAAGGACGTCACTCCCTGTTCCCATCAGCAGTCCATGCATTACAGTAAAAACCAGAAATCCTGCCCTTCCTTATTTAATGCAACACCAAAAAAACCCACCCAAAAACAAAACAAAATAAATCAAACCAACTTCCCCTCCCCCCAGGAGCTTGTAATGCTATTTCTTATTTATATTACTCTTAAATTCTGAATCATCATGCAAACACACGTAACTCCTCTCTACATGTACTCCTGATGTACAGGATAGTGAGTCACAAATCACTAGCCTGAATGATCAGAAACAAACTTTATCTGTCCTCAGCCCCAAATCTCAGTTAATAGATGCAAAGAGGAGACAATCTGTGGTAGTCACCCATAATCACAGAGAAACAGATTCTGCCACTGATACCTCACACTTGTTCCTCCCTCTTTAGCATTTTTCATTTCAGTGAAACTTATAAGCCTAATTGACCTCTGCCAATGTAACAAGCACACTTTCAGTTTCAAAAGATCTGTAGGAAAATAGCCATTGTGTAGAGATGCTGAAATGTAACACAAAGTACATAAAGACAGTGAATACTGTTGACAACAGTAAAATAATTCTCCCACTATCATTAGCATAACAGACACCATATTATTCACCAATGTAGTAAAATCATGTTAGTGAAGTGGGTGAGGGGGCAAATGAAAAGATTTAGTGACAGTACTCTGTGCATATGCATTTCTTATTATTCAGGAAAGAAAGAATAGAAAGTTAGAGGAAATGTATTTATGAAAATCCCTGGTGAATAATATATTAATTATCAAAAAGGGCTCAGCCAAAACACTCAGACGATTTGTATAGCACATCAGACAAAATATGCCAGCTATTCAAAAACCAAGGCAGATGAGATTACGCTTGTGCAGGTTGTCTCACTGACATGCAGCGTTCTAGACAAGCAAGCGAACATGCTACTAGACAAGCCAGTGAACATATTACACAAGAACCTACGCAAACTACAAAACGATCAAAGACTGCTTCAATATCATAATGTAAAATTGTAATGGGAAGGCAGACAGGATGATAAAAAGAAGCAGATTGCTTTGAAATGCAAGTCAAGAGGAAAAAAAGTGACAGGCTCATTACGTTTTTGGATGAGGATTTAAGATTATGGCACCTTCCGCAAGAACAATGTAAAAAGTGAACGCAAGTGTACACAGCATTTAAGACAACAAGATTAGCATAATTCTGACATACTATATTACTTCACTACCACAGCGGCTCCAGAAAAGAAGACAACCAAGTACAGATGCAGGTTACCCCTAATTAAATAGAGAACAATAAAGTTAAGGGAAGTCAGGAGTAGTTTTCTATCCCCAATACAGAAATTGCAGAGAAAATCTCCTATGAAATAACAGTTTTGGGCTCTACCGATTTCCCAGCATTTTTTCCAAAAGCCTGCTGCAAAAGTTCTTTCTCTTTTGGTAGTTTTGTGATGAGCAGTCATTAACTCAAGTTCAAGTGAAAAGAGAATTTCACAACTGCAAAACCAACAGCTGCGGTACCACCAGCTTTTAAAAGCCACCACTTGCAGCACAGACTGTGGGAAGTCTCATACAAGATTAAGACTCCAGCTACAGGAAATCATGTGTTTTTATTTAATGTTGACTATAAAACTTCTCTTTCCCATTGTTGAACTATAGGTTACGGGAAGAACAATTTTGTCCTTCAGCTGGAAAAGTACCCAAGTTCCAGTTAACTCCTGTTGGAGAGACTGGCTGACCAGCCATGCTGTGATGAAAAGAATAAAAGCAGAAGCCCTGCACGAATGGACAAGAGATAGTCATGAACAGCCACAAAGACGACAGGCAAGCACACTTCACAGTGTGATAAAGGAGGGAGTTAAAAAAAAAAAAAAAAAAAAAAAAAGACAAATACAATAAAGAGACACAGCCAAGTTATACTGGAAAGAGCAAAACCAAACATGCTGTTAAACCATCTGTGGGCAAAACACACTTTTCATACAATGGGAGAAGGGTAGGTGCCCCACAAGTCCTATAATTTCTCTATTTTTGAAATAGCACCTATCTTCTTGTTAAAAATAATCAGTAAAATCAAAGGAGAATTGGAGAAATCTTCCAGTTTTTGTAGTATTTGCAGCTTGGCTACTGCCTACAGTACTTCTGTAATGTGAATCTCCATTCTGAGAAGTTACAAAACACCAAATAGCAAATTTAAAAATGCTTCTAGAAGTATAAACCAATTCTCTTCTCCCTCTAAGTTAAGACATCTAGGATGTAAACACAACTCTATACACCATAAGTATTAGATATCATAGATTGTGTAAGTAGGATCAGCTTAATCCCATGGTAAGTAACAGACATTTTGAGTTAAGCAGAAAATAGAAAGTGAAAAATTCCTTTTTGACCAATCTTGTGTAGACAGTCTGGCAGACAGACTTCAGAGTACAAGCTTCTGCACATAGTCTTTCTTGTCTACAAGCACATGATACAAATACTTCAGGATAATCATTATTTAGCAAGTTGTTTTCTTTTCTCCAGTTGAAATATTATCTCTTTGACTCTTCATTCCCATTCACTTTCATGAACACTAGCTCAAGCCCAAAATAACTACAATAAAAAACTCAAAGGAAGAGAAAAATTAAATATTTATGGGCATGTGCATTGATGAAGCTAAAGCAGAGAAAAAAATAAGATGTAGTAGGTTTTCTCTTAGTACCAGCTGCTGGGGATAGATGGTGTAAGCCGCATGATGAGGAGAGCCACTGGGTCCACATAAGCTCCAGTGTTCACTGCTCTGATTTACAGCAGGGAGCAAAACTACAAGAAATCAAGAAATCTCAATTTAAGACAGTCATATATCACTGAAAACTGACTGAAAAACTGAGAAAGACAAACACAGTAGAATGTACATAGTTATTGAAAAGGAAATATTTTTGGTTTCAGGTATGAAGGGTGGTGGTTTGCTAGCACATATCAGGATGGGGGGCAGGAAGGGAAGAAAAGCTGTTCAGGTTTTTAAAACATGTTTATGAGAAAAAGTTTGGCTTTAGTCCAATAGCCTTTTTGTTTACTCATCATGATCTTAATACAATCCTAAACAACGTTGTTCCTATTGCAAAATGTTGTATCTTTAATGGCTAAGACTTTTGCATTTATTGTTGGGTTTTTCAGGTCAAGGGGAAGGGGTATTTGGATGATTGCGGGATCCCCATTTTTCCTCATTTTGAGCACAAGAAAGGCAAATGTTCTTAATTCTTCATTTCTGCAGAATCCTAAAAAAAGGTTTTTCTCCAGGTTAGCTGGTATTGTGAATGATTCTTTTGCATAACTCCACAAGCTACTCCTGTACGAGGAACAGAAGAACAAGTGAATAAAATGATAAGAGAAGTGCCTAGGGAAGACAGCACTGCACTGTACATTACAAAGATCAGAGGGAGCCCAGAAGCAGAACCAGAGAAAAATCCACTCACAACATGCACTGTAGTGCAGAAATTCCCAGAAATTTTAAATATCACCATTGTCATTTTTCAAATCAAGAAAGCTGGGGGAAAGTTATAAAAGGAACCTGTTAAACAACGATCTTACAAGTTTTCTACATCTTCTACAGAAATCTTCTACAGAAAGATTTTACTGAGATATTTGACCTTAAACAACAAACATTAGATTTTAAGTCCAATTAAGATACTATCAGTCCTTGAATCCAACACTTAGTCAGAAATATTCTCCATGTATGGTGAACAAAGCTATTAAATATGCATGTTTAGTTTCCTTTTGTGGAAGGACTTCAGTGAAACAAAAGCATAAACGAGCTTTAAACATAAGCCAACAAACAGAAATTAAGTTAGAAAGAGTTTGGAGAAGCATACTCTTCCCAAAATGTTGATTTTCATTGAAGAGTTAATATTATGCTGGAGCACCTGCCCTATGAGGAAGGGCTGCGAGAGCTGGGCCTCTTCAGCCTGGGAAAGAGAAGCCTGAGGGGGGATCTGATCATTGTGTACAAGTACCTGAAGGAAGGGTGTCAAGGGGACGGGGACAAACTCTTTTCAGTTGTCCCGTGTGACAGGACAAGAGGCAATGAGCAGAAATTGAAGCACAGAAAGTTCCTCCTGAACGTGAGGGGGAATTTCTTCCCTGTGACAGTGACGGAGCACTGGCACAGGTTGCCCAGAGAGGTGGTGGAGTCTCCTTCTCTGGAGATCTTCAAGGCCTGCCTGGATGCAACCCTGTCTAACATGCTCTAGGTGACCCTGCTGAGCGGGGAGGTTGGACTAGATGATCTCCAGAGGTCCCTTCCAACCTTACTGATTCTATGATTCTATGATAAGTAAGGGATGTGTTCAAACCACAGAACATAACAGGAAACAACCTTTAATGTTTGTAAATATAAAATATAAATCCTCCAGTTGCATTGCTCTCTTTTCTCACTCACTGATAGCCTTAGTTAATACAAGAAGTGATAGAACATGTTCTCCTGAGATGTATACTACATCTATGACTAGGAGATAGCACAGGTGACTCATTGGTTAGAAATAGAAATCAAACTGAGAAAAATGGTTTTAGCTCTTTTAATAACTAATTGGAAGAAAACATAGAACAAATGAGAAATATACCTGTAAATAGATAGAAAATAGAAATAATCATTAGTCAGTAAACTGAATGGTCAATAGACCACTTAGAAAACCTGAAACAGACATCTACAGTGAGCCTGGTTCTACTGTATATAAATGATTGATCAATAATCTTAACTGATCAATAACTTGAGATCCAGTACACTGAGATGTAAGTTCTTTTAGGATTACTTCTAGATGACACTCCTCTGAGCAGCATGCTGTGAGCAAAATTTAGTCATCAGCATACCAAGATGAAGCAGGCCTCAGATAGTGCAAACACTACAAATGAAATAAAAATAAACCTTTGTGTTGATGTCTGGCA
The DNA here is from genome assembly GCF_028389875.1 of Rhea pennata. Taxonomy (NCBI): domain Eukaryota; kingdom Metazoa; phylum Chordata; class Aves; order Rheiformes; family Rheidae; genus Rhea; species Rhea pennata. Next base: position 28,370,226 of record NC_084663.1, read on the forward strand.
TATTGTTGCAAGTCTCACAGTATCTTGTATCATCTTTTAAATGTCAGCTATTGGAATTCATATTGGAGTTCTCATAAAAGTCTTTGTCTTCTCAGTTTTTCCAGTAAGTTATTTTGTTGCTGCTTTTTAAAGAAGTGTTTAGCATATATGATTCCAAAGAAAAGCTTTAAAGTAATAAAAAAAAGCATCGTCAGCCACCAAAGTACTGGTCTTGCATCCAAATTCTAAACAGTTGTAGATCACACAGTAGGAGATCAATGACCTCCATGAATGAAGATATTCTAAAATGTAAACACTGATAAGTAAGTACATGTAGTTTTTATTTCTATAGAAAGCAAATCTGGGAATCACTCTAATTTGTGATACTCTGACATTAAGTTTATTTGATGAAGGAAAATAACCCAAAATCTAGGTTACATGGTCTGTAAAAGTGATGATGAGGCTTATGTTTTACTGCATCATTTGGGAAGCTCACACCAGAATAGATTTTGCTCTTCCCTGGATGTTTTGTCTTGTGACTTTACCATCCAAAGAAATCCAACTTCTGCCTATTTATATGTGATGTTCCCTTGATGCATCCTCTTCCACTAATCTTCTAAGTGTAGAATGTGATTCCTTCTGCATGCCAAAGCTGCAGAGCAAACTGTTATCAATGTGTAATTTGACTTAATGCCCTTTGAGTTTTCCAGTACTCAGAAACAGGCAAAATCATGAGGAGTAGCTGATTCAATCTGTCAGTAGCACAGTGTGTAACGTGTATCAGCCCTAATTCAGCTGTAGCAGAATTGGGTGTCTCGTCAGTCATTCAATACACTGGGTTATTCACAAGAGCACTGCAGAGTGGGATGTGAACCATGAACAATTCAAGATAGAATATTTATTTAGAGTTTTAAGGCACATCTATATGAACCCATGCACACACACAAATATTAACACTTACAATCAAATAAGAATATCTTTTATATTGTTAAATTTAGTGATTGCCAATATTGAAGGAGAGCTCACAGAACAGGAACTTTCCCAGATATCTCACCAGTGCTCAACTCTAATGTTACACAATGTAAAACAAAGTAATGCTCTCTACTCTCTCTAGTAATGTTTTCTACTGTCTCTCTTTCCTCAGAAACATATCACATCCAGGGGAGGAGACAGACAAACTTACTTATATGTACTTCCCCATCTGCTGAACTATTATGTATTAGGCATGAAGCCATCAGTCCGTACAGCATCACCTGGATAAACACTTTCTCTTCAGCAGTATGAGCTGCAAAAAGCACAGGAAACTTGTTTTTCGCTCTTTATTCTGTCTTCCCATGGAGTTCAAGATTTTTCAAACCATATGTTGAAATCACTCAATGTCCTGGGCCCACCAGATATAAAAAAAGAAACCTTCTTCTTCAGGCATAAAAGAGCTTCATTTCTCAAGGATAAAATTCATCTGTAAATCTATCTAAGGAAATAAATCAATATAGCTGAGCAAACCTTTCCAAAGGAAGCTAAGATAATGCTCTAGTCTGAGTGCAAAGCATACTTTTCTGATCTTCTCTTCTCTGTAATGCAGAGGCAGAATCTTTTACAGTCTAACATAGAAACAAAGAGCTGTAAAACAGAACATACTGAATATAGAGAATAACTTCATGCAGTGGAAGGGGTATATTATGCTTATTTGAAAGGCATTCATGCATTACGTTGCCAAAAGCACTGTAGGAAAACAGAACAGAATAAGACTTAACTGTTTATTCTAGAGCAGATAGCACACTGGTGTCTACAAAGTATATTTTAAAATACCTAGAATATTGGTTCATGAGACCTCTTTGGTCAGTGAAGAAGTACCAGAAGATCTCATCTTTGGAGGAGTCACCTATCATATTCACATAGTCTGAAATTCGTAGTGACTCAACAACAAGGTAAACTATTATCCTGTGGCTAATAAAATTAAAATGGCTTTAGATTTTCTTCAATTTGTTTTCAGCGCCCTCAGGGAGCCAGCTGGAAGACCAGGTAGAGATACAGTGTTACTAATTACATTTGCTAAGAGATACACTATTATTGACCATGTTTATAACCAAAGTGCATCATAAGCAATCAAGAAAGTGTCTTCAGTATATTAGATACTCTGCAAATTTAGAACAGCAGATTGTCCCTGCAAGAAAAACATAGGATGAGGGGAAGGATATTAACATCAAAATAGCATGTGCAATGTGATAGCAGTGAATCTTGTGCTGGTTCCAAACTTTTGAGAAGGTTAATTTATTTTAGAGAGGACTAGCTAAACTGTGGTACAGAGGAAGCAAGAGTTACGAGAAACTGGAGAAAAAGGTAAGAGAGAAGGACAGAGAGTGACAAGTGGAGGAAAGAGGGGAAGATTAGAGCTGCCAATGAAAGAAGGACAAAGAAAGTCTAGCCAAATCAGTAGAAAGTTCTCTGATAGAAGAAAGAAATCCTCCTTTTGGCTGTTTTGAACATATTTTCCAGTTTTCCAAGCTATTTCAGCAGGTCTCATAGGTTTGTTCTTGTTTTGTTCTTCTTTCTTTTGCTTTGGTGTTTTTTGCCCTCAAACCACCTGATAGAGAGGTGAGCCTACACCACCTGTCCAAGCACTCTGGGGTGCATTTGTGAGAAGAGAGAGGAGGGGAGAGATATAGGCTCCTCTGTTCAATACTGGATTCAGTAGTGGAAGATTTTACACAAGTCAACAAAGGTAGACGCTTCCCATGCCATAAAATATCAGCACTCTATTGTCAGACTTTTATATTCAGTGTTAAAGAATAGTTTAAGAATAGAGTATTATAATAGAAGTGACCTGCATGTCTACTGTGCAATATATTAATGTCATAAAATAAGCATTTACAACAATTTATCTAAAAGTAAGCAGTCAGTTCAGTTGCTTGTGGCTTAAAAGCCATTTAAAGGAGACTGCATACTGATCCTTGATCTGAGGTTTACCTGAAGGATATGGAAATATTCATACAGGTAGGTAGACAATGGGTCAATGCAGATGCACATGCATATTTGTAAATCCTTTACATAAATAATAGTTTTATAAAATATACAAATCTAGTGTTTGAGTTACATCTCAGGATCATATCTTATCTTCTGTTTGAAATATGCTGGAATACCTTTGGCCTCTATTGAAAATATAAATATGATCTGACCTGTGAGGTACATTTAAACCACATACCACACTGAAGAATCTTTTTATCAAGGATGCAGAAGGAGTACTTACCTTTCCTGATACATTGTTTCTTGAAATGTGAGGATCCTATAGAATTACCACTAAAATTCTAGACAGTTATGTGCTTTTCCAGATCCTGTCTCTCCCATCGTTTATCTGAGTCAGCTGGGCTCAGATTGGGCTCAATTGTTTATCTGAGAATTGGGCCCCCAATAATTCAGACAAGGATTCAACAAGCATATTAACCCAAGCAGCACTGCCTACTACTGCCTAATTATGCATTTCATGCATAATTAGAACAAAATCAAGCATCTGCATTACAGTCACCACAGAAGATATCGCTGAAAACACAAATCATGTACTTCACATTTTAATTTGTATAAAAGGCTTCAAGGAGGCTCACTGTACTTCAAAAAGTCTTTGCACTTTTGTGTAAATTGCATGGCCTTTGTGCACTAGCATCCTTGCTGGAGTGCTGCTGGCCTCCTTTTATCACCCAGAGTCAACAGCATCTCCCCCCCCCCCCGCCCCGCACTGATTAACTAATGGTCACTACTGGGGAAACCCCTACGGAGCAGCAGAATTCCTGTGCACCCAGACATAATGCTGATAATGAATGGATTCTGAAAGAATTTGAAAAATCTTCCTCAAAACTTTTTTTCTGTTTTTCAACCTATATTCAAAGCAACTCTTTGGCGTTGTTACATGATTTTTGACACGGTTATAATAAATTCATTATGCTAAACTGAAACGTTTCTGGCAGATGTCTACTCTGCAACAATCAAACTGTGTGTACAGTAATACGTGACAACCATAGCACTACATCTAGTTGTAAAAATTACACATATAATACTTTATTAATGCTAACCAGACACATAATTATGCAGCATATTATGCATTTTTTCATTAGGAATTTTTTGTTGCAAAAAGTTGCTACAGTATTACATTCAGTTTTAAAATTTAGTCTGGAGGCAAAAGTTATTAGCACAAAGAAAATAAAAAGCGACATCTTCTTTCAGAACTCTTTAGAAGCTTGAGATACATATTTTTGCTTGGTCCCTATCAGATAATCTTCTCAGCCCTTTCTAGTTTGCTACAGGAAAGCTACCTTGAAGCAATAGATTCAGAAAGCTATTGGTGGGGGGAGACTGAATCATTACAGAATACCATATCTATTCCAAAAACAACACTGGCAAAACAGGAGACAAAGAAGTAGCACGTATTTTTAAAGCAATTTAAACTATTCACAGTTATGGAAATAATGTTTAAATTGCACAAAACCACTTGTTCCATGAGTAGTGGAATTAATGAAACCTTGTTTCATTTCATTTCTATGATTTGAGTCTCTCAGTTTGATGCCCTTATGTTTAATAAAGTGTGAGCCTCAACTGTAGGTTTTTCCACAATTAGACACTTTTAGGAAGTCTCCCTTGTATGAATTCTCTGACAGCTTGTAAGAGTTGAACAAATTCTGCAAACTATTCCTCAGTGGGTTAACAATAGGCCTTTCCTTTATCTTGTTATCTTTGTTTATGAAACTTCCAAATTTTTTTGTTGTTGCTGTCATTTTTCATTTGGTTGAAATTGGCCAACAGGCCTAAAACGTATTAGTGGGGAAAACGGATGAACAAATATACAAATGCACACAGCACAGTAGATCATTAAGCTCCTTTTTTCTCAGAAAACTAGCCCAAGAATAGGGGGGAAAATATTTTTGTCATTGAAGAAATTTCCGTATGTTTAAAAATATAGTCTAATGAACTACTTATGATTTCCAAAGGGGTCAATTTTCATTTTATCATTCGACTCACTTACAGGACATCATGGAACCAAAGAAGGGCCTGGGGCAGGGAGGGGGGAAGTTAATTGCGTAGTTTTCAGGTTTTCTCCTGGAGCAGGATATTGCTAAACTATTGTTGAAGCAATGTAACACAGCATTGTACTAACCTCTAACTGAGGAGCGAGGAAGTGAAATACACAGTAAAGACTCCACAGACTCCTGACCTTTGCATCCTCTCTGTAATTTCCTCCATGGCATCCTCTGGAAGGAGAACTCGCAAAAAAGCCAGGGATCATCTTTCACCCACTTTTTTTACGGGCTCATAGGTATCGGACCTTCTAGCTCCATAGTTTGACTCTTATAATAGTTCAGAGTAGATCTGTAACAGCTGATGAACCTACTGACAGCTTACAACACCCAAACCCCAGTAGTCCTCTGCTTAGTACACTGGACTGTATTTTGTCTTGCAAATTTTCAAAAAACTTCTGCAGAATATATGAACTTTCACATTTTATTTCAGTGTGAGTGGACTATTTATCTTAACACTGCAGCTCATCTTCCTTTCACAGCCCCTTTTATTAACTTTTTTATATTAAGTAAATTCACTTTTTATCTATGATGTTTGTTTTATAGGTAATTCATCTAATTTAAAGTATTTTCTTAGGGACTTCAATTTAGCTTTGCCCTTGAAATTAACATTTAATGTGTTTTACATTTTTGCAATAGAAATTAATCTTTATTTGAATTATTAGTCCAGAACTATAACCTACACTCTCTATATTTGAATATTGATATTGAAAACACCCGTGATGGCCCTGTTATCCCAGACAGCCACTGTGAGAAAGGACATACATCTTTGTGTTGTGGTGATCACACACTAAAGGAAAAAACACCATTTCAAATCTAGTTCAATATATTAAGCATGTATACTGATACTTCTTGTGTCCCTACCAGCAAGTGCAAGCAAAGGAAAAAAAAAAAACAAACAACAACAGAGATATTATGGAAATTGTTACAGGAAGTCGGTAAAGGGGCAACCCACCTTACACACTTAGGGCCTGTTCGCTGCCTTATCTGATAAACTTTATCTTTGTTAAATAGTGTATTATCTTGCTCCTATAGAGCATGCTGTGGGAAACATCACTTCCTCTCTTCAGAGTATCTCTGAACAGAAGTGTTATAAATAATCAAGAATACAATTACTTTTGTAACAGACCTAGAATACAGAGAAATATATTATTCCCATGCAGGTTTAATGGAATTCTGAAGAGTTCTACAAAATCCATTCAAATTATCAAAATATATTTATCAGTGCTGCTAGAAAACAAATTTGTGATGTGCTACTATATTACCTCACCCAACTACTTGAATGTCAAAGGAAATTCAATTCTATCCAATTCACATTTTACTGATTACACAGATAAAGTTCTATTTTCTATACATATTCACACTTTCACAGCTAAATTCAGGTAAGGAATTGGCACCAATTTTTGGTTTGCCTTTAGATTTTAGCTCTTTTTTCATCTTTCTGGCAGAGTTATTTTTTTTTCCTACAATGATACCTGTACAATGTAGTAACCAAGTCACATCTCAATCTTCTGTTTGATAAACTTAACAGATTAAGCTCTGCAATTCTCTCCTTTTAAAGCAATTTTGCAGTTCCAAATCATTCCAAGGGCTGTTTTTTTGGACTATTTCTGCTTTTCAAAACACAAACATCAGAAAGCAGCGTTCAAAACTGGTTTCCTAAGCACACATTCTTCTATTCATTGCATTAGCCATTTAAAAATTTAAAGGTCACTAGGAAAGGCCACAGCATTTCAGCTGAAAACTATTGTTCAATTCATTCTTCATTGTGATCCTCAAGTCTTTTCAAAGTATTTAAAATAATTCCTCTTTCTATAAAGTAAATCCTAAATTCTTTCTTTCCATCTCAAAGCATGGAAATACGTTTTCTCAGAAGAGGTTCATATCCAGGTTACTCTAAATAAAATGCCTCACAGCAAAGTAGGTACTTGATTTACTGTTCTGCCAACTACTGTTCCATCTACAAATTCTACTGGCAGCATTTCAGATCACTGATTAAAATATAGGATAGTGTCAGGCACAGTCCTAGTTTCTCTAGACCCTCTCGACAATTGCACTAACAACAACTTTCCCTTTCACAACTAGTTTCTGAGACCTTCACTTACTCAGTTTTCAGTCTACAGCATCTGCACGTTACTGTCAAATCTTGCAATTCAGGATGTCATATGGGCTGTAAGATACCTTAAGATCTCAAGTAAAGTATGTGAATACAATTACTTCTATCAGCCAAACTTTTAATCTCATCAGTGAACTATAACAAAGAAGTATTTCCCCAGAAACTATGTTTACCTGCATTAGTACATTTCCTGTAATCAATTTGTCATTATTTCCAGATAAAACTTAGCATGGTTTTGCCCAAGAATGGAATTAGCTTTCTTCAAGTTCTCTTAATTATTAATTTTGAGCACTGAAAGAGTAGGAAGGCAACATTAGCCTTTTGAAAGGCAGCTTGTTTATGTTAAAATACACCCTCAAGTAAAGGACTGCTGAACAGAAATGGCAATAAGCTGAATGTTGAGACTGAACAAAATTACAAGTGACAAATGTGGACAGGCTGGACAGATAGAGTAGATTCATTTTCTCTTTTCCTTTGCCCAGACAACACCGTAGGTCTTTATTCCAGAAATTTCAAAACGTTCTATGAAGCTCACAAAAATCTTTCAAGAGCTGTTTGTAGGAAATCATAATGTTATTCTTTGGACTATTTCTTTTACTGAAGCTAAGGTCCAACTGAAGTACTGACAGATTTCTTGCCATAGACATCCATGCATGTTAAGGACAGGAATACATTCCTTACTCCAAAACAGAGCGCAACACCTACATTTCTCATCACCAGAGGAAGCCCTTGCACAAGTTCTTTTCTCAGGTTTGTGATACTTTTAATTAAGAAGCACGTACCATACATACTGCCTGAAACAAATGCCGTGCTCAAGAAGAAAGGGTGAAGAAACTGTGCTGTAATTCTTTGGACGAGGTAAGAAAAAACTAGGCAGGAGAACATAGTCTTCAAATATATGATAGGTTACGACAAGAGAATGGTGATTGGTTCTACATATCCACTGGGAACATAACATGGATAGATCAGTCTTACTTGCAAAAATAAAATTAAGATTAAACGCGATTTTAGAAAAAAAGCTTTCTAGCCGTAAGCACTAGAGCAGGCTATCTCTGGAGTGTCCAGAATTCCCCTCCTCAGAAGTTTTTAAGAACATACCTTTAGATACTGTCTCAGCTTAAGACTGTAAAAGTTCTCTAGAAGTTCCTTTAACCATGTATTTCTGTGTTTCCATAATATTAATATGTGCATTTTGGAATTAATCTATTTCAGTTTCTCCCTTATCAAATGATTCTGTAAAGTAATTTGCAATGGAAGTTGCAAGTTAATGTTACTCAGTTAATGTTACTCCTTTCCAAACAAACACATGGGACACAAACTCCATATTACATATTTACGTATTTGTGCATTAAAAACATTATAAATCTAGTTACAGATGCTGTAAAAATATGAGCTTTAAAAATTATATGAAAAATGTAAAATATATTTTTAACGTGAAAAAATACATTTTCACCAAAGGTTTTTGTAACAAGACTTGCATATGCAATACATGGAACAAGTTAAAAAACATTTTGATGTATTATGAATTACCTGTTTAAAAAAAAAAAAAAAAAAAAAAGGTAAGTGAAGACATTCTCAATTTTGGTAAATATTTATAGAGCCAAACAATATGAAGTATATGTAACAATCACATTTCTAGTGAAAATGTGTGCAAGCAGGTTTATTTTGAAAGGAAAATTCCTACTCCCAGTGTCATACCCAATTAAATTCTCCAGGTAATGACCCCATTTGCATAGAGAGCTGAACCCACAAGTGGGAATTTTAATGGGCACACCACCTGAGTACATTAATTGAGAGTGACACTACTTGAACTAGTTTTGTGCTTACCCCACTGAAAATTCTACTCATATTATTTTTAATGTCAAGCTACAAGTCAAATTTCAAGATGATGGATTTGTTCTTTTTTAAGCATTGAATTTGAATAAAAGAAAGCTTTAATTCCGTTATGCATTGCATAGCTTTAACTAATCTGTAGTTCTGATTCTCACTATTGCTTCATTTTTTCAGTGATTGGAATTTAATTTTATTCATTAATTTGTGAATAATTAGATAGAAAATAATGCCTTCAGCAGCTAAATTGCTTTTAGATTGCTGTTTAATGTACTTTTACTAGAATATGTGTTACAGTTAAGTTGGCATAATAGTTTACTACCTTGAAATGATTCGATGTATTTACACAATTACAAGAAACAAGACTGAATATGAAATTTCTGTAATGTATACCTTAATTTTTTTAAAACTTAACCCCATAAAAGCTTGGTAGTTGCAAAGCAAATTACTGATGCAAAGACAGTAGTTCTCAACAGCATTGGAATCCTTGCATAGTGTTTCTCTTTATCCTTCACACAGTACCCATAACGACCTTGACAATATTGTGAATTCTAAGTCATTGCTGTTAGTCTACATTAAATATGTAATCAAGGTGTCTCCTCATCACATCAAGAAACAGACAAATGGAGTTACATTTCCTAGGGAGGAAAGCAAACCCATGCATTTCTGTTTTCAAGCCCGTTCTTATTAGTCTTCAACAACTGAAAGGAGTACAGAATCCAAAAGCTAGCAGAAAATATTCCACAGTGCAATTTTAGAATAATGTATTGATCTCAGTCTGTGAGGAAAATTATATCGAAGATCACTAGTTTGCAAGACTTCATAAAGTCCATCTCAGCTAGGGGAAATTTCAGTTCTTTATTTCAATGAGTAAGACTGGGCTATTCTTGATAAATGCAAGCTTTGTGTAAATACTGAACATGTGCATCTCCAAAGTGTTTTATAAAGGAATCAACATCATTATTTATCCTACAGTGATGACGGAAAGTTGTAGAAATACTACAGATATTAGAAGCTCTGTTTTATAAAAAAATTATGATGGATAAAGATAGGTTTCTCTGTTTTAAATGAAACTATAGTAGCATAGTGAAAAATCCTAAGTAAGATCATTTTGCCCTACTGTGTAGTATCGGACCCACAGCACAGACTCCCTGGACTTTTATTGTACATCTGTGAACAGGTACAACATTATTCAATGGGAAATGTCATTTATTTCACCTATATTACTCTACATTCAGAGGTTACTTACTCTACATTATAGTGCAGTGAGAGTGCTAGCTACTCTTGCAATTTTACATGAACATGTAAAGTAACTGAAGTGCACAAGTTCAGAGGCTCCAATACTTCAACATAACTTCTGTATGCATTCTAAAGAATCAATGAATTTTGAACTTTACGTATTTTGAACTTTACATTTTCCAAAGTAAAACATTTTTGAGTAACAGTTACCTAGGTATATCCCAAAGTTCCAAACTTATCACTTTCACAAATCTATTTGACTAGGATTTGCATATAGTGAACATAGAAAAGATGAAGAAACAACTTACAACAGGACACATATCTAGGCAGGGTTCTAGACCTCTGCAAAAACAGCCATCGCTGTTCTTTGAAAAACAAAAATAATAAATAAACAAACAAAGGCCGTCTAGAAAACCTAGTGCGAAGCACATGCAAGTTGGCATACAGTGTAGTCACAATGTGGTTACTTTGTACAGATGGGAGATGAGGCAAATTGTAGAAGCCTACACTACTGATTGAAGAGGAGTTGTATAGTGCTTGGGCACCAATCACATTCCCTACTGAGATCATACAAAGAGCTTCAATCACAGTGAAGTATAGTTCAGTTAAAATACCATATGCATATCAGAACAAAAATTAGTAAGATACTATTAAAGGTATAACAGGTAGTACACACTCTTTCATCTGACATTATTATTTTATGAGTATTGAGAGGTAATATACTAACAATGCTATACTGTATACACATAAAGGAGGCAAACTGGATTGCATTTAGCATTCTACTAAATTATTCTCAAGTGACATGAACTTAATTATTGAAAACCATGTAGAGATTAATATCGCCTAATCAAATTCAACATCTGCCTGTCTTGCAAAATCATTATTTAGAAAAATTTATCTCCTTCCAACTATAGCAGAAATAGTCCCTCATATCAAAGATTTATAAAGGAGAGAAAAAACATTCTTTTATGTCACTAGCACCAAATCACTGGTATATACCATAAGCAAGTGCTTATGAAGAAGCTGCCAGATCAAGAGGTTGAATTTTGTGCAAAGTAATCAACTTCATATTCACATAGGTTCAGCATAGTGAAAAAACACATCTTGGAAGTGGATGCAGGGTATTATTTTTACAGATTTTTCTCCAACATCCTAATGCCAAAATTGAGCTAAAATTCCCTTGCTCTCTTTCAAAGTGAAAAGAACTGTCAACTTTTAGAAAATTAAACAGAGGGAGGAGATATCAGAGAGGTATTTTCCAAATAATGAAACATTTTGGGGCTAGAATAAGATTTCAGGTGTATCTGTTGTCTTTCAGAAAGATACAGAGCTGCTGCCAAAAGGAGCTTTACTGTGGAAATACATCAGTACAATTAGCATTACTTTCCAAGAACACACATCGAGTACTGCAATCATTAAGATTCATTAAGAAAATATTTAATAAAATGAGCTAACAGCTCAGAAAAGCTGTTCATACAGAAGATAATTTTATAAAAGCCATGATTCACTAAACTTAACAAATAGTTCTTAGCATGAGTACTGTAGTTAAAATAGTCACAATTCAATCAAAAAGCTCCCCAAATGCCACTTTTTTCTTGACATAGTATGCATACTAGCTAGAATACCTACAAAAAGTCTCAAATGGTGCTATTTTTCTATGTTTTTTTAGTTTTCTGATGCAAATGATTTTCTAGTAGAATTGTAGTATACAGTCCCAAAGGCAAGACTTCATGGTACACAATCACAAGCACAGAATTTTGTTAGTTCAAACCTGCCTATTACCTCTATAACACCTAGAGGAGACTCTAAGATCTCAGTTATCAGAATTATTTTAGATCCTCCAAGGGCATATATATACACACAGGCATGGTAAAATACTTTAGCAGTTTTTAAACAGATGGAGGAAAAGCAGTGCAAAAACCAGTAAACACACAGTTCCTTCAGTTTTAGATACAAGCTTATTGTTTTAGATACTCAGCTTAAACCAACATGAAAAAAATCTCTGCTTAAATCACAGATGAATGATGTACCGCATCTTTATTTAAACAGACTTAAAAAGTATACCTTAATTTAAAATAATGGTACTGTTTATAAGCTTTCAGTTTTATTAAAATCCATTACACCTTTATCTATTGAAATACTATAAACTATCTACACTCTATGTTCAGCTTGCTTTTTTTTTTTTTTTTTTTTTTTTTTTTTGTAATTGAAGCCCACTGCAGTAGATGTATTAAAGTAACTTTCACTTTGAGCAAAATTTATCGTTACTGCAATTCCCCTTAAATAACAGAACTACACTAAGGAATGAACCTTCTCTGTTAATAACGAACTTATTACTTTGGTCCACATGCTGGAGATTCGTGCTATCACAGCTTTCAATGCCTGAGGTGCTATAGCTCCACCCAAAAGACAGCTCATCTATATTGTCTCATCCTCTCCGTGCTTATCACCCAAAGGCCGGTGCCTTCAATAAATTTTATAACAGAAAAATCACAAATGACACAAAATCATCAATCAAAACAGTAGCAGGGCAAGACTACAAGAAGAAATACCAAAGTTTCAAAATAAAGATCTTTATTTCAAAATAGTGTTTGAGAATAGCACTTCTAGTTGATACAAAATACAAATAGCAAGTTATCATTTTTTAATAAGTCAGTTTGCGGAACTATATACTGAAACTTTGTACAAGTTCACAAGACCTTTTATAAAATAGACAAGTTTTCATTTTTAAATTTATTTAAAGTAGATTTTCACATTTGTCTCTTTCTAATTCTACTCATTTTAATTACACAAGGTGCTTATAAGATTGGCTATAGAGTGAACATTACAAAACAGAATTTATGAATATAAATATAGAAAGGAACTCAATCTATATACTAATAGTCTCTGCTACAAAGATATATTTTTCAAAAGTGCTAATATTTCTATGACGAATAGTAGCAGATTATATTTAACTGTCAAACAAATCACACAATTAACATTTTATTTTTAATTAAGTCTGTAATAATCTGATACTCTTAATCACTATAAGGGTTAATAAACATAGTATTTTCACTTCCTAGTATCTCACAAATGAAGTGGGAAAAGAAATAATACACCTCTGTGTATGTATGTGTGTGAGAGAAAGAGAGAGAGAGAGAGAGAGTCTGTGTACATATGTATATATGCAGAAACAGAGCTCTTCTTATATTCAGTTTAACAGTACTGAAAAGAAATGTTTACTAGTAAATACATTTCCCTGGTTTTCATAATTTCAATCCAAAAAAAATCTGGGTTCCTGTAAGTAGATACAATAATGGTTTGTGTATACTAAACTGTATTGACAAACTTTTGTGAAGAAAAGGATTGCCAAGATTGGTGTCTTTTTTATTAGCATTCAGTATTCACTAAAAGCTTGAAATACAGATGTGCAGTTTCCCAAACACAAAACTGGAACTGCTCAGGCACAGATGTCCTAGAAGGACAGGAGACAGGAAGTCCTTTGCTCTGCCTCCAACAGCACAGTTGGAACAAGATGCAGCCATAAGTCATCTCTGTGGCAAGAGGGACACCAGGACCGAGAATTAACAGGACTACCTAACCCCGGAGAGTGTGTCCTCACCACCACTGTGCCATCCATAGACCTACACTGGGCAAAGCCCTGTCTACACTTCCTCCAAGGTGCATCAAGTCCCAGTGCTCACTCTGATGCCCCCAATTTCCCCAGAGGCATTATGCCTGACAAAGGCAAAATGCCTCCAGGCACTGCCACTCAACCAATGCACTCGTCCCCCTTCCCAGTGTGGTTCAGACTTTTAGGAGTCATAATTGAGCCCCATGGGCCTGATTCTGAGCTCAGTGAATGTATCAGTTTAACTGTATCATTCCTTATTAGTGTGCCTATTACCATAATATCTTTGTGCTATCTCAAGCTTAACCAACGGAAAATACTGACATTAATAGAAATGCACTTAGTTTATGCAACTGAGAGATCCAAATCTGGCCCAGTAAATAAGAAAAAAAAAAAAGATAAGAATCACGTCTTGTAGTAACTATCAAAAAACAGATAAGATGCCCTCTGAGTAAATCTGCATTGCATTAGAGTATACCACAATATTGCAGATGCTAATGCAAAATGTACCACCTCCCAGCTCCCTAGCATAGTAGAGGATACAGCTATTTTACTGTCAGTGGTAACTTGCAGTAGTTAGCACTACTAGTCAGTGTTCATAGGAAGAAGCCTTTGGTTAATAATAGACACTATGCTGAGTTAGCTTCACATTCCTGTGATCTTTAGATTGTCACATTTATATAAACTGAATTCACTACAGTGGAAAGAGACATTTATGGTCATTTCACTTAACAGGGATATAGTATCAGCTATCATGACTCTTGTAGCAAGGCCCACATTTACTAGATACAGCAATCTATAAATGGGAAATCTGGAGTGTAGATAGCAAAGTTTACATATGTGAGATCAAGAACATGCAGGTGGTTTACAGAGAAAAGTTAATGAGCTACAGACTAGCAAATGGTAAACAAAAAGGGTGCCATTTTTCCCTAAATCTGGGAATGCCATGAATCTCTTTGTGTGTTGGACCAGATTCATCTCACAATTACAATGACAAAAAAGATATTTTCTAAGAAAATCTGCAATGGTATCATAAGTAAAAAATTGCCCACTGAATCCTAAATATATACTTTTAACATATTACCATATTACTTCTATTTTAAAAGGATATCAAACATTTTAAAATAACCTTTTTCAAGTAATTATTTTAAAAATTATTAAATGTTTGAGAATAAACATTTTTACATTTACTTTTTCCATCTGAAGACAGAATTCCTTAATTAGTCAACTTATTTTGGTTGTTATATCCTGTTTAATTTCTACCATCCTCTATGGGTCTTTTTTCCACAGTGAATAACAAAATATTAAGTTAGGTGATACTGGTTGTAAAGCCACAAAAACTGACAGGGCCACTAATATATAGCTTTAGAGTTTTGATTTAATTTTTGACAATTTCCCTTTCATAGACAAATTTTGAAGAGTTTTTTAGTCCAAACATCAAGATATATTTTATGTCCACCCAGATTTCCAAAGTCTCTTTCTAAAAACAAACATTTCAAGTAATACTGAAGCAAAATGTTAAGTTCTCTGTTCTGTCTTATCTCAATGAAATCTTGGTACTGTAAGAGATGGCAAAACTCAGATTGACTTTAATTACCCAAATCTTCACCTATTATCCGTATTAACTATGGAAAATACCAGGAATCCCTCTCAAACCTACGGGAAATGTGAAACAAAAGAAATATTTCTGATGCGACCTCTGTAGCAAAACAAATTGTAGATTCCTGCTGCAGACTTTTTACAATTAAAGAACAAGGTTACTTTCAACCCACAGAGATTGAAATAAAGACATTTTGCTTTTAAGAACTCCTCTAAGAGTATGTTACGCATGGAGGCATTCGAGCGTTTAAGCATTGAAGTAGTTAAAGGCAAATTCTTAAGGCTTCGCCTTGCAGTCTTTTCTCTGACCAAAACCTGTCACTAAATTCAAATGACAATTTTGCCCTTGTACAACCTGCAGTATCAGGCCTATAATTCAGTTCCAGTAAATTCTCCCATTCGCAAAGCCAAAAAGAGCTGGAATGTAGCTTGAGTTTCACATACAAAACTATACAATTTGTGTTAGAATACAAGATTCATGGATTGCTTTTTAAAAAATTATGTATAGGAATTAACAGTGCAATACCAGTTGGTTGTGTGAGAATCTTACCTTGTCTTTCTTCAAATGCATTTAAAGAAAAGCTCTCCAGTTTTTAAGAGAATAAAATAAAAAGAGATAAATATTTCATGATGGGAAGCAAATCCCACAGCATTCCATGCAGATCTCCAAGCAATCTGAAGATTCACAACATGCGTCCATTATGCCACAGTCCATATCACAGGGGCAGTTACAGTCTTCCCCCATCTCATCCCCGCAGCAACAGCAGCAGGCCTCCGACGTGCAGATGCCACAGGATGCTTGTCCCAGAACAATATTACAGAGGGTGAGAAATTCACAGAACAAGCAAGCCAGGATACAGTGAACACAGCAATCTTCACACGTACCGTATCAGTAGAATTTCACATATTAATAAAGAAGAAAAAGGAAAGAGAAAAATAAAGAAAAAAATATTATGTCATTCTAAATAAAAATGCATCACAATGCCACATAAGTAGCACATGAAAAACAATGATCCCAAGTTGACATTACGTGACTCCGTAAACAATGTATTTCTCAACCTCAAGTTCGCTAATGGAATAAAATTCAGCCTAACTTGTCTCAAGCTCAGTATCATCTTTGGTACGCGTTTCCTTTCATCACTCTTGACTTCCTGCAACTCCCAAATACTTCATGTCCACTTAGATCTACTTCTCCAATCTATAATTTATTAAGTATAATATCAAAATTATTATCTTCAGTTGTAACCCCCTCTAGCAGGCCTGTAAGAGAAACATAGTTCTAGCTTATGAACAAAAATAGCTAAAACGACTTCCAGCCTCTCCCAGTGCATCTTGTCTTTTCAAAAATGTTTTTCTGCCTTCATGGTTATGAAGAAAAACAAGGGAGTTACTGCAACATAACATTTTTGCTTTCTTTACAGTATTATGTACACTTTAAAAACACTATGTTAAAACATTAACAGCATGTTATATGTATTTCTGTACTTTCAACAATATATGAAATATTTAGTTGAAATATATATTTTTCTTTTGCTTTTCCACACAAATACCTTGGTAATCTTTTTTATGCATTACGTCAAGCTTCAGTAGAGTTTATACCTACACCTGATTCCATCTATCATAAGTACTACTAAACTATATTAAGGAATTGAGGAGGTATTCTACACACTGTCAACAAAAACTATGGTACCCAAATAGTAAATATATTGAATAACTTCAAACAATTAATATGTCCACAAGACATGTTAGGAGAAAAAACTCCAGAACTAAACATGGACCAATGAAAAGAAAATTGCCGGAGTGAAGGATATATTCAACTGCTTTCAGTGTCCACACATAGTAAGCATATAATACACATAAAGCACACTTAATTTGTGCGAACATATACTATGTTCACTACTACAATAATCCAGAAAGAAAAGGAAAACTTAAAAATACAAGAAATCTTCAGGCTAGAGAATACAGCTCTTTCTTAGCCTCAGCTTTCATTCTTGTTTTTACTGCTTGCAAGACTTGAATTCCTTTAGCACAACCCATTGAAGGTTGAGACCGTCATCTGGGGCAAACATTCCTCAGAATGGGGTTCTGGGATGTTACTCTGCCTCCTCACATCCTTCCCCTGACCCTACACTTTGTCTTAAGTACCTGCTATGAGAGGCCACTATGAGGCAGGATATTGAGCTATATGGACTTTTCACCTGACCCAGTACAATTCACAGCCTGTTACTGTAGAAGAAAGCCTGCAATTATTTGCAATAGTAATATAACAACCACATCTTCTAAACACTTCTATTATACTAATACTGATGGAGTAAGCTTGGCAAATATCTTGGTTGATTCAAAGTACATCTAGCACTGTAGAACTGGCTGCCTGCTATGGTAGCTTTAGAGCTGACACTAGCAAGCATGGTAGTGATAGAAGCACATGGTTCAACACTGCTTGGGAAATCTGTCCCAGGAAGCAAAGTAACTACTTGAGCTCTTAGCCCATACCAAACTCCATAATGCTGCAGACTGATTTCTCCTAGTTACCATGTCAGAGTCAGACACAGCCTGGGAATACCTGTACTGCAATGTGGTCACAGTCATCATATACAAAATGAACACATAGGCCCAAAAGCAAAAAAAAAAAAAAAAAAAAAAAATGGGAACAACAGGAAAACCAAGAAGAAATAAGCGTCAGAAACTCTGTAGCTATGGACAGGAAGCTGTCCAAAACTGTGGGATTAAAACACAGATAAGGTTGAGCTGTTTTTAAAGAAAGTAGTTGCCTATGTTAAAAGACGTCTTTTTCTGAACAAGAACTGTAGCTATATAAATGACCTTCACCGAAAGCCCAGAAGATATGTGAAATAAAGCTAGGGAGTATCAGTTCACTGAAGAGGACCAAAGCCAGACCAATAGCAATTAATTAGCTGGTTGTCATGGAGATGGTGTTAAATCTGTTCAGGTACAATCTCCTTTCAGATTTTCTTTTAATATGAAGGAAAAAGATAAAGAAGCTAATAGTTGTATCTAAGAAGCCTTCATATTTCAGAAATTGAGTATTTTACTGTTTTGTATCTTTAAAAGAAGTTACTGAAAGATGCTAAAAAACAAATGAACAAATAAATAATGTAAACAAGTTTTGTTCTATGAATGTCTTCTTAAAATTTATCATCATCATAAAACATCATAAACATCATAAAATCATCATTAAAAAGAATGACTATCAGTAGTGAAAATAAGAAAATCCTGCCTGCCTTCCCTTACCTTGCCCTGTGCAGGGATATGTAAAATTACAGGAAAGTGAAATAAACACTCACAGAAACTATAACTATATACATATTGATGGGCAAGGGACACTATTTACAGATTAAATAAGAGATTGCACTCAGAAAGTATTTTTTGGTCCCACAAAAACTTTTTCCCCAAATCTACAAGTCTTTACACTAAGTTGATACTTGGAGGTTTTTTCTTTCCATCTCTTTTTACTGACAGAAATACTGAAAGGATTTATTACTTACTGTTTATTCTGATTTGCTTCCATTTGGATTGCAAAACTCATTTTCCACTCAGAAAATCTTTATATAACATTTTTCCCCATGTATTTTACTTAACGTGCATAAACACTTAACATAAACTTGAGATACCCTTTACTGCTCTCTTCATTCTTTCAATTAGTCATTTGTACAATGAACATAAACTCTGATCCATAATTCAAGGACATATCTGAAATAATCATGCTTTTATTTCTTTCATGTTAATGGCTTTTAATAGTTAGCCAGGCAGAAATTGTTCAATGCATAGACAGCATGCTGTTACTTAGCCCTTCCTAACCTGCTGAATTCAGAACCATGACTCTGAAGATTTGTAATACATACTGGACAAAATAAATGGGTAGAAGAATAATTTCTTCCATGTATTATTCCTGTTTCTTAACTTCTTATCTACAGATATAATTATAAGGAAACAAGTAAAAGATACCTAAAGTGGTTTCTGTAATGGCAGTAAGAAGGTCTTATAGCAAACCAACACGCTAAAGAAAACTCATATATTCTTCTCTGGCACCTATATTCATACCCTAAACTTCAGTTCTGAGGTTAAATTTATAGAGCTAAGAAGGACTTCCTCCAGTTGCTGTTTTAGGATCTCATGTTCAGTAAAATCCAGTCATGGAGAAGTTACTACATAAAACTGACTCCAAACAAGATAATATCAGGTTTTTCAGTACTATGTTAGAGATTACTAAAAAAAACTCTTCTTCCTAATAATACTTCACTAGTTCCAAGATCAAAGAGAAATTTTAAATTACTGATTATTTGATTTTTCAAAACAGTATGTTAAAAATAAGGACTATACCTAAAAAATTGCAAACATTGGACGTTAACTCCACTGAAAACAATCTTTGACCTTACTACATTAAAATCCTAACAGACTTTGCAGGTGAGTGAGTAGTAGAACACATTAATCCTACTAGAAGTAAACTTAATTTACATATTTGGGATAGATATGTAAAAAAAGTAAATTCAGTGATCTTAATTTCTTAGACTATTTTTTTGAAACTGAAGACATCATTTCACCAAAAAAAGGCTACAGTGTCAGTTGCAACTTAGAACCTGTATTTATATTAAAAGTATCTATTTCTTTCCTTCTATCTTTTTTGGTTCGAATTAAAGGTTTCCTAAATACACTAAGGCATCTGAAGAGAGACTACAGCAACAGTTCTTCATTTTCTATTTGATATACTAATGCAATTAAGGATTGGGAGTGTTCCTTTACCAAGAGCAGAACTCTGTCTGCCTTGATATTCATGATGCATTACACTGGATAAATAGTTATCTTCCCAGTTTTTTGATGTTTAAATTTTCACTTGAGTATTTTCACATAAAGAGAAGAAATCATCCCATTTCTCATTACAGAAGCCTACCATTAAGGAAGATAAACCTTCATCTTTGCAGTTCCTTTCCTCAGGACTTCCACACTACACCATACAGTCTCAAATTACCATTGCTTTTCAATACTTTCAGTACAAAAATGTAAATGTGGCCAGTTAAACTTTACAGAGGGTTATTTTGTATACATAAAACAAAAGTGTGTGCCTGCACTAGTTCTTTAATCAATTGCATTTGTGATTTCAGCTTACAGCTGGAGAAAAAAAGAGGTAAGTTTTCAGATATGCAAGTTCATCTTCAATTATCCTTTTGTTATGCCTGGGATGAAAGTTGGACTTGCCACCCTGAAGTTAAAAGAGTCATCCTGTTCAGCATTTTTAAATACCAGTATAAGTAAAGCTGTTTCCTTAGTCCTTTGGAACTTGCCCAAAAGTTAAAGATATGTTAGGGAATTTTCTGAAAACTGTTAGACAATGCCAAGACAAACAGGAACCCAAAAAATGCATCAATGTTTTACTGCTTAGATCATATGCGCACATTCAGCTACTTTGTGCTGATTTAATCAAAAAGTGTAAAAGGCACATATACCATCTACTTTAACTGGGTTATAAATGATACCTCAGACAACCCAAGAAGCAGCTTAAAATCCCTTGAAAGTATTTATCCACTGTCATTCTAACAGCAATGCTCATTAAAGGAAATGAATATAACAACCAAACAACATGAATTTAATTTTTATACATGGAAATGTCTTGAAACATCTGTACTTCCTCAGGATTTCTAATACTAATATAATAATTTTCACATAGGTATTACTCTCAAGTCTAATTGCTTTTAAATCTTGAAATATGTATTTCTTTTAGTTCAACTTCCTTTTTATCGCCTCCCCTTCATTTTTGCAAGAACATAAAGCTCTACTTATGAAACAGATTTTAAGAGACCTATCATCTGACCATCTAAACTGTACAAGATCAGCAAAAGTTAAACTGAAAAATGTACAGAAAACACACATGCAGGCTGATCTGTGCTGCTTTTGTAATATTTGACACTAACCTGTCACAAACTGACCCAATAAGCTTTCATGCCAGGCAGGCAGGTCACATATGATAAAAGGTTTTCATGTCTATAATGGTAAATAAGCTCACTTAAAGAACGCTGACCTTGGTCAGCTTTTTACTAACTATATTCACAGAGTTCAGACAACTCCAAACAAATCTCCAGGCACTCTGCTGTCTCGCAGCAAGAATCAAAAAGGGCAAAACCGCAATCAAAGTGGCAGCCGAGGTCCGCAGCGGGGGCTTACTCCCGGCCCACGCAGAGCGATGAACAGAAGTCTCGGCAGGCACCGCAGGACCCCTGCAGACAGCGGGAGCCGGCCGGAGACGCCGCTCATGACAAACAGGGCACGAGCTGAAGAAGCCAGCTGAGCAGAAGTTTCTAAAAAGTAGACATTGAATAGAGGCGTGGTGCAAAGCTACAGAGCTGCAGCGCGCCGGCAGCCCCTGCACAGTTTCCTGTAATAAGTAATTTGTGCGCAGCCTCTCTGCTGCCCGACCCCTGTAGAAAAGCCACAACGCCTAGAAGAATTCAGGAGCAGAAATACGAAATCTAGAACAAACAAACCGGCACATCGCGTGTGCTGTAGCGCCTAAGTAACAAGACTACATTTACACGGGGGAAAACCGATTTACAAATCATAAGATACACGATATTTAAACATTTTAAAATTCAAAAGCATCATTTCTCTCGATGAAGAAAATTAAAAGGATGGCTGTACAGGCAAATTACACTGTAAGACGAAAGGAAATTTTCATCAGCCCCTGTATTCTACACTCTTAATACAGACATAACCTGAGGAGAAAATCATCCTCTTTTAAACCTATAGAAATAGTAAGAAAAATGCCAATTCAAAATACCTAAGGCTTCTTTACAATTCCTATTGCTCACCACTGCATATCCTATGCAAAATCATATACCCCAAATGTAAAGTAAAAGTTGACTGAAAACTGAAATTTTTCAGTATATATAAAATAATGTAAATCCCAATAAGACTCTATGGTACTTCAAGTAGAGGTCAGTTATACTGTTAAGAGAAATCCTCTCTACTTTTCATATATATGTGCACATATTGCTTCTTAAGACCTTGGCTCAACACAAAGGTTGATGGACTTGTTTTCACTTCAGTTAAGATACCAGTATCACTTTGGATACTCTAACAGATTAATGTAGCCAGCAGCATGAGCCAAATAGCTGTCTACCACTTCTATGCTTGGATTCAACATCTGGAACAAGATAATGAAGTTCTTTATATCAAAAAAAAAAAAAAAAAGTAGTAGTAGTAAGAAACAAAAAAGGCTGATTCAAATGAGCCTTGAAATATTTACACACCTGATTTTCAAAAATGCACGTGGGATGAAACTTGTGCACTGCATCTCTAAGTTTAGTAGCACAGGCTGCACAATCCAGAAGGTCAAAAACATGCTTAAGACCCTGCTCTTGTAAAAGCACCAGCAGTGACTTAAACCTGTCAACGGGCCTTCCTTGCCTCTGTCATTCGCCCACATACTGCAGGGTTTCTTCCTCTACCTCACTCCTCCTCCTAGCTTGGTTACACTTCCTGCGACCTATCTCTGACATAAATCACTTTAAATCTTATTAATATTTTTGAATTAAAAAAAAATCTACACTGACAGTATTTAAAATGAGTTTTTAAGAACAAAGTGTTACTATTTCATAATTTCTTTGTTTTTATGATAAGACATAGAGTAGAGTAAGTTTTCTTCAGGGGAAATATGGATTAATAATGGATAGAGAGGAAGAACACAACTAGTGAGTGGACTTACAATCTCCTAAGCCTCACGGGATGTGAAAGTGTTTCTAAACAGCATATTTCTGGAATTCTGACATGGCTCCATAGCATACGTGATCATTTAAGAAGGCAGATTTTAAATGTTCTCTACTATTGCTACTACCAAAATGTTTGGTGCATTTTAAGCACTTTCAGCACAATCCCAACTCCTAAAGCTCCCAAGGTATGATCTACAGCACAAATGGAATTTGGAACTTTAGCAATAAGTAAATAAGCTGTGAACTTCTTGGGGGTGGTTCCTTTTTTCCCTTGTTTTTTTTTTTTTTTTTTGATAGTTGCATAAGGGCTGTCTAGTACTCTAAAAACAACAGCAGCAGTTCTGACCTCCTTCATGAAAACATGTGCTCTCCTAGGTAAAACAACATTGAATAATATGTGCAAGTCTGCACTACATGAAGCAGCATGCAGCATTTGCTAACTTTTAAATAAATGCCCAAATGCTCTTATGCATAGCTTGGATCTTTCTTGACTCTACCCTGTTTCAAAACACTGACAGGTTTTCCGTTCTGTCAATAGATACTACTTTCTAGACCAAACCAGACATGACCAGATTGACTTACTTAGCATTACAAATAGGCGTGGTGCTGCAAAAATACTCACATCTTGTCTTTTAAGAAGAAACAAGAAAAATGAAGTTTTAGGGAAGGAGGAAGAACCTGGGGAAAATATTCTCTCTTTCCTATGGTCTAAATTCATCTTGATAACCAAATATCTCACTTCACTGCTGTAAAAGCAGTAAAAGTAAAAAAGAATCTTCAGAATAGTGTTATAACAAGATATCTATTGTCAGAAAACTACCACACACACAATTTACCTTTGTGTTCCTCCCAGCCTGTGCCTCATTTGAATTATCATCCTAAAGCTCACATGTATGTTTTCCTTCACTACAGAAACACTCTGGGCTTCTTACTCACTTTTATTTCTTTCTAAGTTTCTCTGCATCACCAATTCTGATATTCCTGACTTTATTCTTGCAACTACTTCCACTTTTTTTCCCTGGCTATCTGTTCTGAAGCCCTGTTTGTTCTCAGATACTCTCATTTCTGCATCATACACAGCCATTCTGATGTCCTTTTTATTCATATGGGACATCCTTCTTTGCAGGCTAAATAACTATACTATTCTGAAATACAGACTTTTAAGTCCTGGAAAGAAGCACTTCTGAGAAAATACTCATTTTCTTTTCTCTGGCCACTTTGCTTCACTTACAAAAAAGAAAGCTTTTCTCTTGACCAGCAATACAGCAGCAGCACTCAAGGTGGAAGACAGAGCAGACAAAAAAAGCTGTGAACTATAATATAAATTCCAAAGTAATCTACAAGAAATGACAAAATTTTTGCATTATAGTGAATTGGAACATCTGAAAGCATGCAAGTTTATATATCTTTCTTTCTCCTGAAATTATCTGCACTCTACAACGAATTAAAGCAGCTGAGTTAACTTCAGGAGATTATTCAATATTCACAGTAAAAAAATTAATTTAATTTGTCTCCCTCTGTATAATTTACATACAAATTAACATACAAATCATATTACTATCTTAGATGGGTGTGCATAAAGGCAGACATCTTCAGATAAAATTCAGCAGTAACCAATGGCTTGTGAGGTTAACACAAGTTAAAGCAAAGGCAGTTACAATATTTGTAACTAATTGCAAACAGTCCCCTTCATCCTTCTGTAAACCTTTCCAACAGTTTCCACAAAAACGTTATTTGATCCAAAGTAAGAGAGAACTGTTCACAAAAATATCTCTATGCCCAGAAAGATATGAACCATGACATAAAAATGCTGTAGAGGCTCAGTTCAAAATAATTTGTGTACAATATTTTGGATGGATGTCTGTACAATCCTCAGTTGCAGAACTTACTAGTGTCATCTTAAGGTTTTGTATAGTTAGATGTATTCAGGAAGTAAATCTATTAGTTTAAATGGAACTGAAATCTTTGAATAAATAATCTAATTATAGTAAGTTTTTCTAAGTGTAATCTTACAGTAGTCATAAGGGGTTAACATTTGCTTAAGTATATAAACATTTTTAAATGATGGATAAATTATCTTTCTTTAAATAATGATATGTTCTCTCTGTTATTTTATGTATGTCAACCGACCACTGCTAAGGTCTCTTCTCGTCTTATCATACATGCATCTTATCATGCATCTTATCAAACAAATCAGAAATAACAGATCAAGTATATATTGATGTTTTGTGCAAGGTAACAGCTTGATACAAATACTCCTAATGCCTACAGTTTCCCCATGCAGCCCACAGAGTGAATTATTGACAAGCTGAGGAAGCTGTCAGAAGGTTTGTTCGTGCAGATGTATGAACCCAAATATAAAAGTCTTCCAGAGAACTGTAAAACAAATATAAATTGGTAAAAGGAATTTTTTTAAAAAATAAATATTCTTTTGTAGGCAACCTTTGTACCCTGGATGCACTTTAATCATGGCACAATAAAATTTGCGCTTCACTCAGGCTGGGAACAAAAAACTTAAAGGAGCAGATATTAGCAGCATTGGTTATGCTATTCAGAACACATATTTAAGTTCCCACATTCAAAAGAGGAATATTAAAAGATTAGTTGAATAAAGTTGAATATATTTAACCTTAGGTACTAGATGAGTCAAGAGACTACATGTGATAGTAAGGATTACCCTATATTTCTGTACTTTGAAAGTATGTGTATGAGGTAGCTTGAAAACATAATATAGATATCTATATTGTAATCAGTTATATCTTTAAAAATATCCACAGTACTGACTGTATATAGAAAATATGCAATTTGCAATTTTATGCGACTAACGCTCACAATCATGTGTTGGATACTAAAATATGAGATGAGAATTTACAGCTAAATCTGAAGGTATCTTTTTCTTCAGTAATTCAATCATTCGATAAGATTGTTGCCAATGTGATAAACAACCTGACTGAACTTATTCTGATATAATTTTAGAAGAAAAAGGAAAGGTTGGTAAACCTTAAATCAATTAAAATTGATTGAGGCATGAACAGGACATGTACTATCTCTGGAATTTCTTTTTCAGTGTGTGAATTCTTGAATTCAGGGGCCTACACTTTATATCAGCTATGTAAGCAGCTCCAGTTCTCTTGATTAATAACTTTTCAATATTGCACAAAGGAACTAAGAAAAGTATCAGGGTTGCGGCTAAAGTGGATAATAGAATATTATCACATAATAGAGACATGAGGATATAGCAAGGTGCAAATTCTGAATTTAGAAAGAAATGTTACATTTGAGGACTAAAAGCACAGTAGAAAAATAACAGGGTTGTTGAAGGTATATATGAAAATAAACCTCAGCAAGGAGGACTAGCACACGACACAGTACGAGTGAAGCTGTTCCTGATATTATTATACACATTCACTCAACAGGTTTGACTGAAGGAGTTCAAGTCAAGAGAAGTCACGCGACTGACATCTGTGTGCTTGATTCAGGCGTGCTACATACAGTCCTTCTGATCCTTTTGCTTTCATCCAGGCTGAGAATCTTCCCCATTTCACTGAACAGTCTCCCATCTCTCTAAGAACCTATGTCTTTGCCAGCATCCCCAGAGCTTTTTAACCAGTCCCGTCTACACATCTTCCCCACATGCTGAAAGAAAGCCTGCCTCAAACCAACGAAGCTTACAGAGCTTCTGTCCCCTTGTTGTTACGGGCAGCAGCAAAGCCTTCAATGATATTAGTGCAAATGGGAAGGCAGTGGGTTGAGGACAGGCTCGGGAATTCTGGGACCATTATGGTAATTACAAGCAGTGAAAACACACACACTAAGATGTAAGGAAAATTATTTACTTTTGCTTATTTAAGTTGTGTGTAGGGAGTAGGAAGCTCTTTCAAGCAGTTTATTTACAGTCTAAATATAACATAAGGCACATTCATCATTAAAGCACAAGTCCAAATTTCATTATTTAGTGATCATATCATGGCTAGTCAGAATATCTGCTAACAGAATATCTTCAAAAGTAAACTCTGTCCTCATGGAAACTGCCGTTAGTGGAATTAAGTAATTACTGTCTTTTGAACTTGTGCTTTAAAATTATTTCTAGTATATCTGTGATGGTGTTGACAAGAGTTTCTGATAGTTAAGATACTAACTTAGAGATACTAAAACATTATCAGGCTAGGATGGCCAAATGTTTGAAAGCAAGAAATCTCCCACTGCTTCAATTTCCTTCAAATACTTAATATTTTCCTTTGGGGAAGTAACTTGTGTTTTATCATAATGATTTCTATTTGCTTCTGGAGCATGAGTCATGCCCTTCAATTATTTTCAGTTGATTGTGTAATTATTAGTGAGAATGGGGTTTGGCTAGTCTTTATTCTGTTTGTTTTTTCTTTCTTTAATAAGAATTTCTGCTTACCTTCAGGTGAAGTACCTGGTTTTTGAGAAAATGCAGAGCTTATTTTACTCTTCTTGCTGCTGTCACTGTTGACAGACAGGGTGGACTGAATTTTTCTGTGCATTTTTTCTGAAACAGGAGCAGAAAGTTTTCTGTTGTCTGCTGATACATGCTTGACCCCACTGTGAATTCCACTTCCATTGCTCAGACCCACGTGACCATTTTGTATTTTGCCAGCTTCTTCCTCACCCCTTTCCAGTGCTGAAGTATTCGGCTGAGGCAAACGTTGAGGTTGTGCTTAAAATGAAAGCAAAAGAAAGGGTTAATTTAAATTGTAAACTGATAACTGAACACATTAAGGATAGGCTGGGAAGGTAACGTTCACTGTTCTTATTCAGGGACCAGAGAATAGACTGAAAAGTTAACATCTTCCCATCAAAATGAGAAAATAAAAAGTACCTCTGGATTAAAAATAATGATAATTAGATATTCAGAAAGTGCCTCATGTATATGTGAGGCCTGAAATCCTCATTAGACATGGCACCAAACAGTTCATAATTCTCCGTGACTTAGAAGGAGAGAGTAAGACAAGCAACCTGAAAAAAGAAAACTCAGGAATGGGAGAAAAAGAAATAAAACTGAGGTAAAATTGGGCTAAAGTGCCACAAATGAAGAAGGGGGAAATGTGACAGAACAGGAGTAAGAGCTGCAGAAAGGGAAGTGATACCGCAGGCAGGCCAACCTGCAGGCTTCAGAAAGTATCCTCACCGACCACGTGAGACCAAGCTGTTAGAGAAGAACATTACTGTTGAGGTAGCCAACGACATTTTGACCTTAAACTCATAAGGATCATGGACTTCTGGGAAGGAAAAAACAGTCAAAATCTTCAGGAATTGGAGGAGGTGATCCAGTAAACAGCAGAAACATATGTTCAGATACCACTCAACTGTACCTATGGCAACCCACAGTCCCCTACCATTATTTCTCAATTCCAAAGCATTATTTGAAAAATGACCCTAATGGACCAGTCAGGGCTTTTAATTACTACAAACTGAAACAATTCAAGGAAAAAATTATACAAAAACTGTCAAGCTAGGAATTTGCAGTAGTCTGACTAAGACTCAGAGAGTGCTTGTTATAAATTCATTCTAATGAGATGGCACAAAACTCGATCATTCATTGTTGTGTTACCATATCATGAAGGAAAGTATTTTTAACAACATGGGAAATATACTTTCCATGAATTTTAAAGTCTATATCGAAAGAAAAGACACAGCTTTTTATGTAACGCTTTGTAATAAAAAGACTGGTTTACAATTTAGGATTCATATTTTAAACAAATGCAGACTTAGGTCTAAAACTAATTAAAATACATACATAGTAATATAACAAGATTTCGTAGTCAAAAAGTATCAGCCCAATCAAAATACTATGGTATCATGCTTGGACTTACAGAGGTCTTCACAGAGTCCAGTACACAACTATTTATATATTTAACGTCAAGAAAAAAGCCTGTATTTTACTGAACTCTGAGCTGACAAGAGGTAAGACAGCATCTCTAGAAAAGGGAAACAGTGCTCAGAACTGCAGCTCATTCTCTTTTCAGTAGATTCACATCAGTTTTCGGATGATTTCACAGTATAGCTTCCTATATAAATCACAACTTTACATCCTAGAACCAAGATAACCAAATGAAGTTAATTTCCTTTAAAAGAGTGAGCTACACTAATCACTTCAGCTATAGGTGACCAAACATTTGGACAAATACTACCGGGATACTCAGACCAACTAGTCCTTTAAAAAAGTCCTCAGTTCTTAACTTGCCTAACAAACCCTCAACACTGCCCTTTTATCAAAGACACTGGTACCTACCATCCTCAGATTGCTTCCTCCAACTATCATGATCTTGTCAAGATTAAACTTCAAATAAGCCTTCAACTAAGTCCTGGTTATATTCACAGACCAAGAGAGAGATTTTTCATTTAAAATAGCCCCAAATAGAGTTTAGATACTGAAAAATGTAATTGTTCATTCTTCTTGCCATTACATTTTCTTAGTCACTGGAGCTAATATTTTAACATGACACCTAGGCTGCCCACATACTTATTTAGGTCAGAGTAACCCTAACTGTCCCCACTTTACAAAAGCAAAAAATTCTGTTGGCTTTAGGAAAGGGCTGGGTAAAATATTTATGATATTAGCTTCCCTAACAATTTTGCAGGAAAGAAAAAGATGATTTCTTTCTACTACCAGCAGTAACTGCTCTTAAATTTCCAGTCCAACACAGCAGGAGCACAAAACAATCTTGATACCTGATATATAACCGCTGTTAGTTAACAGTTAGCCATGTTTTGCCACAAAAGTTTTGGATGGCAATATTAAAGCTGCTGCTCCTTTCAATCTGGCATCAGTCCTTGTCAAACATTACAACAGAAACATAAGCAAAGGTATTTACTTGACTCTGGAATTCAGTTTGTATCATATATTCTGTTAACATTTGCAGACTACCATAAAAGCCCTGAAACAAGTTTTTGGGAAGTTTGTTCCTACCTGAAAAAAGAACAGGCATAATAAAAGTACACTACCAGGAACCATTTGCACAAGGCATCTTTCCATTCATGTACAAAGCATTTTTTATTATATCTAATCAAAAGGTAATTCTTCCACTTAAAAAATGGTCAAGGTCAGCCAAAAATATTAATTACAGTCAAAAATAAAATCATTAGCAACATGAGAAATCAAAAATTTTACTCCCTAAAATTCAGTGTTCATATCCGTAACTCCCCCAGCTTTATTTTCTTTATTCTGCATTCTTAAGAAATGCTTTTTGTGCTCCATACAAGGATGCTTTTCTCACAGTGTGCAGCCTAAGACTCCAAACTGTGGAGTATTACTGTTCTACCAATAACCTAGAATTACCTGGGAGGGGTTAGCCTTCCTCAATAAATAAGAAATAGACTATGCTAAATATTCTGTATGTCTAGACATCCAGTTTCTAAAACTGACAGATATGACCTTTTTCAAGCCAGCTAAACTGGTGGTGGCAGCTTACAATTGTTTGTATATGTTTGGCGCTTTATTACAATACAATAACTTGACAAATTATCCAATCTTCAATCTTCAAAATTATGCTTTTATCTGTCAAATTGTAGGTGAATGGTTAAATCTTGCGGAATCTAAATAAACGGTTATTTATTTTACCTTTTATAATTATTTTTATTAATGTTTCTTTTTATTTTTTTAATAATCCTGTTCCCAAAGTACACTCTTATATCAGCCTTTTAGTATTAACATATAACTTTTTAGCCGACTGGCTTTAGAGTATTCACATGTGATACACAGGTCAAATCAAAATGGAATAAACCCCCAAATGTATTAGTTATCTCAATTTAAATTTATTTTAACTTTATTGATAATTTTGCACGAGGGAGACTTGAATCTTATGGTTTAAACACACTTGAAACCAATTAGGAACCATATGACCGCATTCTAGCATAAAGAACAAAAGCAACTGACAGTTCCAAGATTAAGCCACAACCGCTCAGTTTAAAACAGAAATATTTTTACCTTATTTTTTAAAGGTTGTGTATATCTTAAAAAAAAAAAAAGTGTAATATGGGGAACGACACAATGCTTCTTAAAACACAGTGATACCCAGGGACTCTCACTCTCTCTTTAATGATCCACTGCTCTCATTCAGCTGTCTTTCTTTTTTCAAATCTTTACATATGTGACAGCTCTCAAAAGTAGACCATAGACCATCTGGCATTTTCAGAGGTGTAACTTGTGCAAATTCAGCTCTACTGGGAACACAATGCTATCTTCTGCCTGCGTTATAAAAGATACAATAGAATGTAGAACTTATGAGTTGTTTTGAATTATTCATTTTTTGCCTGTATATTCAAGAAATTTTACAAACTCTGCATTTTGTACTACATAATCACACGCGTTAAAGGTACAAAGAAACTTTTTGACACCTCTTTTCTACAGAAAGATGGCATTTTGTTTGATATGTGAACATTCAGCGCCTGTTATATCATTCTAAACAGGCCGTGTGCTGCTACAAAAGATCCCATTTTACACTCTATGTATGAGCAAAAATTTTATTCTTGATATTCAGTAACTAATGCAATACACATCAAAATTTCAAATGTGAGTTGTATGAACATTCAGCATCTTCAAATTAGGATGGCACTGGTCACTTACTATATGTTAAAGATTTAAAAAAAAAAAATCATTCCTCAGACAACACAGAAATATTGTCATTTTAAACATCCACAATGAATAGTTTCAGATGTCCTAAGAAATACTGTTCTTTTTAGGTTAATATGTTTTTAATCTTTAGCAAAACCAGTAGATTTAAGTCAATATTTTATACAGTGCTAACACTAGTGGATTTTCAATAAGAATGATAAATATTGGATTAATGATTCAATAGAGTGAATCTTTTTTGATAGAAAACTAGCAGATAATGTAGCTAGTAATAACTATACATGAATCTGCTGCCTGTGGAAAAGCAATAAAAAAGGCAATATATTGCTATAGCATATAATCTATTAGTGTATTTCACTTCTTCCTTGTCACTGGTTTCCTTGCAAAGTGGATCTTAATACAGTAACTTCTGCTGTTATTTAACTGACTTCTATAAAATAATTTAATTGTGAGGTTACTACATGGTGAATAAATATTCAAGTACTAAACACTTACTGTGATTTGGATGGTTTTGGATGCAGTAACTGTGCTCATTCTCATTTAAAGTGTGAAATGCGTAACAGCTAAAATAAACATGCATATATATATGCACACTGGTAATACTTTGTTTATACCTCTAAAACTATTCTTATGAGAAAAATCCTGATGCATGCATTTAATAGGAAAATGTATGTAAACAGAGGGGAACTCTTTCAACATAAACAGGACAGTTTAAGATATCATTAGGGATTTTAGACAAAACACAAAAACAAACATACACAGAGAATACAGACTCCTCAAAGTGAATCAAAAGAAAACATCAGGAGGAAGAAAAAAATTGAGGCAGCTAATTAGTAACCTCATATTTCAATCACATTTCAAAAGCTTTTCGAAGGCTGCTAAAATAAATGCCCATGGAGTTTACTACACAGGGCAGCACCATCAATGGAAAAAATATTTTGCTACTTATAGCCTCGGTCATCTGAGTATACATCCAGAGAGGTAAGAATCCTAGTTTTCTTAATTTATGACAGTAAATCAGAACATACTGTAGAAACAACATTTTTGCAGGTGAGCCACGGAGGAATAAAAAGGCACGACTTCAAAATGTAGAAAAGGAAAATCTCTGGCATTTTCAAATATTCAGAAAATATTAAATACCATTTCAGTTTTAAATATCCTTGACACTTCTCTACCTCCCAAACTGTTTTTAACTGAAATAAGAAGACAAACCCTTTTTTAGGAAATAGAAAGGTCCTGCCTTGGTTTACTAATGCTGAAAGCCCTGCTCTACACACTAATTGGAGTTCTGATCTCAGTGGTGGCTGCTCCTACTCATTCTGTGGTGGATTGCACTGAAGAGACCATATGCGCAAGCTAGGTAAGAATCAGGCATCTGTACTTCTTCACAACACAAACCTAAGCTTGAGGGGAAAAATAAAGCACATGATGGATAGTTATGGATTGTAGAGTAAAACCAGGAGCTGTCTGCATTCTAGAGTAAAATTAGGGTGATTCCAAATTGCTTCTGGAAAAGACATAATTCCTGAAATATAAAAGGCAACATTTCAAACTGACTGCAGCAAAAAATCTTACCTTTTCAAAAATATTACAAATTGTGTGCATCCATATGCTCTATAAGCATAAAATTTCAGCAAAGCTAGGATAACTCAAATATCTCAACACTTCTCCCTCCCCACTTTTGTAACTAAAATCCTGACTAGTCTCTACATGAATCTTCAAACTACATCAATAGTTTTCTCTGCTTAGCTATTCAGAATATTAACATTCAGATTACAAGATGTACCTCTGAGTCAACCTGTGAAGTGGCTTTTGTCAGCAATTATTTTTGAATATTTTCTAGGACATAAATAGCATATACTGCAGCTTCCATACCACAGAAAGCATACATTAACTAAATAACAAGGTACCATCAAGGTACAATCTATCTTACAAAATCAATTTTTTACACTGAATTTTTTATACCATGCTGACTTTACAGGGAAAACAAAGTACCAACTAACAGCATCAACTACCTTTTCTGAATTGCTTCTTGTAAGACACGAGGACATCTTCAAAATGAATACAATATATTATTATGAAACAGGATGTCCTTTGTAACAAAAACACTGTAGTAAAATTGCTGGTACAATTTTTAAAAGACCCACACTGAGAACTGTATGTTAAAATTTGTCTGAAAACATATCCATGGAACACCAAGCATAACAAAAATGGAGCTGCAAGGACAAAAGAAAAATACACTTTATCCGATCAGCTCTCTCAAACAGTGAAGAGGTGACTAGAACAGCAAATGTACATGCACGTGTGTTTATGGGTTGTGAAGGTGACACAAGTACATAAGAGAGTGCCAAGCATACTCCTGAATCTGTGCAAAGACCTGCAGTTTCTTCCTCCGAAAGCACTGCAGAGCCTTATGCACTGTTTGAAGGGTTGCAGACATTGTATACAGGTGTCTGACATACTCAAAAAGAACCACAGGGAAGCACAAAAAGGACAGGTAGCCATAAATTCACAAAGCTGATAAGCATTCCCACATTCCCACTGAAAATTAAAAGTGAATTTACAAATCCTCTTTCTTGAAGTGTTTTTCCAAAATGAAGAAATGCCTGTTGAATTTTTTAATGATTTCTTAATCATTGCTGAATTAAGCAAAGCCTTAACTTCTTTTAAACTTCTTAATTTCTAATAGTTATCTCAAAATTGAAATATCATTTTGTCTTCTAAATACATTAGATGGTGAGAAAATTCTCCTTCTGTATTTTGCCATCAATAGCAAGGTTTTTGTGAGACTGAAGCTATACATACATTGGCATCCATGATAAACTTTGCAGGTGATTTGGAAATCCTTGCTAGAACACAAAGTTAGCAATAAAGATGATTCACATACAACTATTTCACAATGGATGTTAAGCAATATCAAAATAAACTTGAATATGGTTCATATTGTAACATGGCTTTCCGTTTTCTGGAAAACAGCTGTAGCTTGTTATGAAAAATCAAGCAGAGAATCCACACACAGAAACAGGTCATCGTAGGTAGCAGGCACTAAGACTCCCTAGACATGAATGTCTACATAAAGCTGTGTATAAAAGTGGGGAATTTTACTGCAAGCTTTCCATTTATAGATTTATCTACCCAGTTTTCTCTCCATACATTTTTCTGCTAGAGGGCTAGAAAAGAACTGCAGTGTATTTGCTCTTATATCTGGCAGTGTTACAAGTAACAAAAGCAGCAAACATTGCGTAGAGACACGCAGCACTAGGTTAATTTATGGTCATCATTCCAAAAGTCAAAGTTCATATTTATTATATTTTACACATTTATTAATTGTTTTTGAAGAGGTTTTTTTTCCTTAAACAGTATTTGAGGTGAAATGCATAGCTGTTTCTTCCTGTGTTCTCCCCAAATGTTACTTACTGTTTAAGAAGCAGAATGATCTCCTTGATTTTTTTTTTTTTTTTTTTGTTAAATCTTACTTTATAATGCATACAGGCTTGTAGAAAATGGATATACGGACAAAGTAATACACAAATTAAGAGTAAGAGAATTAATTTTTAATTTTTGAAATGCTCATAGTGATCTGTTTCTGAAACACAAATAATTGATAACTTAGTAAATGTGAAGATTGTCTCCAAAACTATAAAGGATTCAAAACGGATGCAAAATCAATACAATTCCATTTCACTAAGAAACAGAACACTCTGCTTCTGCAGTTCTAATTTTAAAAGAAAAGTTAATTAACCTTCCTTTAACCAGACACAAACAAACAATCCAAGATGTTGGTATTAAAACTACAGCAGTTACACAACTAGTACCTATTACAACATATGGTTATACCACTGCAAAAAGACACACTGGTGTGCCATGAAACTAAGACATAAATCAAACATTTAGCACAGTTTTGTTGCCTCTCCCATTGTGTTATTTGTTCCCAAATCAGATAATAAGCATCAAAGGGAAAGCTAGAAACAACAGGATACCCCTTGCTGGGTATTGCCTCATAGGCAGCACAACAGGATGTAGCAAACAGGAGCGATAACCTCAACCCAACAGAATGGAGCTGTCAATGTCATTAACGCTCGTAACCTGTGCAAGTTCACAGCCAATTTCTCTGGCTCCAGTGTCTCCTTCTCCCTCTCCCAAAGCCCCAGCTACCTGGAAAAAACGAACGGACAAACACTGTGTCATTCTCTGCAAGAGAAGAACATAGGATGATGAAGATGGGCAAACACCAGTCCTGGCTTGGCAGTCTGTCCACTAACCCAGAAAACATTCAAAGGCCTGGTTTATTCTCCATCGATCCTATGTACTGAGTTTTCAGATGACAAGATTACAGTAACATAGTTTTTAAATGAACAAAATAGCAAATGGTTGAAATGATCTATTTCCTTAAAATTCACTGCTCCCTGGATTTCCACTCCTCCACTTACGTAAGTGACAGAATTTGAGAGGACTTCAAAAACTGTTACACCACAAGAATAAACCTGACCCACTGTTCTTATTTCTCTGTCTTCTGTCATCTCTATAATACTAAGTATTACCCAATGCTATTATTAACAAAACTAACAATGCAGAAAGAAATAGAAGTAAAAACAGGACAGTGGAAAATAAAGTGTAATATCAACAGATAGGAGAAAAAACAACAGCAGATCAGTAGGAAAATAGTTGTATATACATAGGTATCTGAGTTTTCCTGGAACCTTTGCTACATTTTTTTTTCTCTCTGCTATTCTTTCTAGAAAGCTACAGCTGATGTGAAATTTGGCATCAGCTGATACCAAGTACCAGAGAAGAACAGGAAAAAAGAGGTAAAGCACAGCTGCAAGGAAAATGGAACAACAGGAGGAGCAAATGTGTAGTAATCACAAGGAACAGACTAAAACTTGGGATTTTTTTTTACTAAAGCAGCAAGTGAGTAAAAACATCAAAAGAAAAAAGCAGGAGATAACATCCACCAGAAGAAGACAGCACTGGAAGGAAAGGAGACATAAAATGAGAAAATATATAGTGAGCTACGCCATTTTAGTTTGTGAGGGCAGAGAAGAGCAGAGAATAAGAAATAACAGAATTTAAAACAAGTGAAATCTCACTGTAGCTTAAGAATTTGCTGTAATTTTACATCTAAGGAAAGAATTAAATGATGAATCAGTAGTCAATAAGCAATAAAATAAAATGAAGATAAACTGATCGTACTTTTCATAGCACACTGATCTAGAGTTAATACAATGCTCACCCTTCTACTTAGAGTCAGAGAGGCTGCAGGACCCCAGGCCAAAAATTAGCCACATTCACATAGTGGAATGATGAAAAATGGAAATTTTGTTTCACAAAGTAGAGGAAGGACTTGGGGTGCACAGCACCTCATAATCCAATTTGTCTTTCCTGCAGACCAGATAATTAGTAGAGTGAACTACTCTACTAACCCTCCATTACTACTAGTCAGTGGAAGAAAAAAGAAGTGCAAACATAGCAGAGAGTGAGGCAGGTATCCATCTATCTCCTAACCCTGAAAAACCAAGGTGTGAGGAGAGAGAGAAGCAACATGCATCTGCATGCACAACATTAAGCACACTGAAAGGTTTATTCTCTGCTACCACGTGATGTGCCACTGGCGTCCTCCAGTTATGGGAACCCCTCTCCAAGCAGTGCATTGGAGATCCGCACAGGACCCCCTTCACCTGTCTCACGCAGCTGAGATACTTGAGGGCAGGTCGAGAAGAGTTTCCCCATCACAAAGCAATCCCGGGATTTCAGGGTGCTAAAGACTTTTGAATCACACACAAAGCCCACACAGAGCTAACACAACCAAAAGTAGCTTTTACTAAAATAGAGTGCACTAGGTTGGCACTGAGATGATTCAGAAATTACGGGGTTTTCTCCTCAGTTTGAACCAATCATTTTGGTGTGCCCCAAAGAGAGAGACAACACAACCTTACCCAAAATGTTTTTATGTGTAAACTGCATAAATCAGATTCTTGAGAATATACGTAGAAGAATCCTCTTAGAGTCATTAAAGATGTTTGAATTTTCTTTGCCTTCTCCCTCACATACCAAATTAGGTATCAAAACTGCAAGCAGCCATGGAGTAAAGACTGCATCTTTGCATCAGCGCTCACTGCCCTTCCCGTCAGTTTGACTGTTTTACCCTGGCACAGTTAAACAGTAATGTTTCAAATGCTAAAGGGAAAGGCAATGTTGTATTTCAGAAAGTAAAAGTATATTAACTAAGAGATTCGTATATGTTCAATTCAAAGCTGAATGTGTTTAACATATGATCACTGTCACAAATACTTGGCGCAACACAAAAAGGTTTTTTACTTACTTCTTATTTACCATATTCTACCAAAATGATGTGGGAAGTCTGCTTTCTGACTCACTTGGATAATCATCCTTGCAATGCTTTCATACACTATATCCATTATATGGAGCTGATATATAAAAAGTATATTAAACGAG
This sequence comes from Rhea pennata, assembly GCF_028389875.1. Classification (NCBI taxonomy): domain Eukaryota; kingdom Metazoa; phylum Chordata; class Aves; order Rheiformes; family Rheidae; genus Rhea; species Rhea pennata. The sequence goes on from NC_084663.1 coordinate 28,408,435, forward strand.
TTTTTGCCTGCTAGTCAAGCACACACCCCTTAAAAGAGTGCAAAAGTCAGACTGCTGACCGTGTCTGGTGAAGTCTGAACTTCCTGTCAAAATGATGCACGTAGTTTCCTGAAAGGAAGTAAAGCATAAGCTGCTCAAACAATTCACATGAAAACCTTGATATCTGAGCCACACAGTTACAAATTTTGGCTGCTACAAAAAATTCACAGAGAAACACAGAGAAATGCACAAAAAATTCAGAGAACAAATGTACTAATACAAAGGGGAAAATACTAAAGTATCTGAAAGAATAGGTAGAAAACAGGATGAAATTATCTACATAACTTTTTTCTTCCTTCCCACAAATGAGCTGAAATTCTGATTCTCCTCTCTGTTCATGAAATGAGATATAAATCTATACGAAATTACTGTGCTCATACTATTTAAATCAATCCAGTAGCATTTGCAAGTTCTTATCTGGAAGAATTTACTGAATAGCAGCAGAATACATTCCAACATACAGAAATGGACTATTATTTAAACGTGTTTAAAAACATTCAAAATTACATATGGATTCGTTTCATTCTAAATTAGGAATACTTCTTTTAACCCATGAAGCTACATAATTTTGCCCATGAAGCTTATTCAGTTTACCTTTGTTTAAAAAAATTTATAAGTAACGTTTAATTTTGGCTGATGTGTGTGCTTTGAATTGGTTTCAAGTGCTTATTGCAACAAGGACCTTTTTCTGAAAGCCTTCGGTTTTGTATTTTACTTGGATCTAGATATTTCCCCTTATCTGAGGGGAAAAGAGATTCTTCTGTACACTAACCACAATTGTCTTATTAAAATGGAGTAGAGATACACAAATGAAATCTTTGTTTTATCAGCATTATTCACAATACTGAAAAGTGTCAGTTTTTCCACTTAACTCTTGCTTATAGAACTTCCACTCCACTCTTGCTTATAAGGTTTTGCAACTAAGCTGAGGGATTTCACAGGGAAGAAACAACATTTTAAGTGACAATATTAAAGTTTACAGTTACACTCATCTTGTATCCTGCACCAATTCAGGAGCTCTGTAAAGTCACAGCCGAAGCAGCAGTCCCCCCCCCTTACCCAAGAGGTTTAAAAGCGCAGAGGCAACTCTGCTGTCTCAGAGCCAAGACAGCAACTACATCACATGCAAACAGCCTTCCCTCACCGGTTATAAATGCTGCTAGCCCAGCAACAGCACTCCTGTCATCGCTGGCAACAGCAGCCCAACCAGGCGACCGATCAGCGAGCCAACATGCTGCCACCACCCCTGTGCGCTGCGCAGCTGTTCAGTCCTTGGGGAACACCTCAGTCCCCCGTCTCACATTTCTTGGCCTCAAAGAGAAAAGCTCTTAGGAAATCACCTAATTGCCAAAAGCACAAAACTCAAGAAAAGAACTGCACTGTTTTGGATACTTCCTTATCTACTTTAGTAACGCCTCACTCCATCTGCCATTTTATTCGCACTCCTGCCATACTTCTGCCATTTGGAATTTATTTCAGCATCCTTATTTTACACTGTTCCTTCAGCATAACCAGTTTCACTTTATTGTGCCATACTATTTTTTTTTAGGCTGCCAGAATTAACAAATTACAGTGGCAACACCTTTGTACTACCTTGTATTTAATTTGTGTTACGCTAATTCAGATAAAATTCTGGATTTCTGTCCAGTGCAGTACTGCCAACCCAAATTACTCAAAAAGCATGAATCATTTTATTTTTAAATAATTTCTGTGTATTGTCATTCTTAATTTTGAATCTTTACTCTTTTGTCAGTAGCTACAAAGACTAAGGCCAAGTTATGTTGTTGTCTTTTAATGAAAATTTAAATCTCACATAATCACATGACTCCAGAAGCTGCCTTTCATAACTTGTTGTAATATTTAACAGTTTTCTACCTGCATGCACAGTAGCTTTTCATAATTTTTAATTTACTATTAATTACCCTACAGTCAAATCAGCCATTCTCACAGGAAGGCTCATTGCTACTTACAAAATGGACTAAATGCTGGCAGTAACGACATACTGAACAAGCCTTTATACTGAGGCACTTTTACAGTATTTCCAGTCACTCTCTAAGCACAACCTTCCTGTCATTGCTTACAACTATGTAATCACAATAGAGAAAGACCTGGAGAAACAGGGAAAAGAACTGTCAAATCCAAAAAAAAAGGGAGGTGTAGGGTGGTGGCTAAAGAAAATTATGCAAATATAACATAAAAATGGGCTAGAGAGAGTAATTGTAAGAGTGACGGTCAGTCATTTCTATCTCATTCTCCTTAACAAATTCAAATATGGGAAAGAGGCTACTGAGCAGGTTTGGCTTGAGCTTGTCTTAGTTACAATGCTTTAAAAATACAAATATTCATAGACAATATTTAGGTAGAGAAGTATTTGATAAGAATATTTTAGTTACAAAGGGAATAGTTAGGAAATACTGAATTGTTAAATGAGCTGGAATACACTAGTAAATTGCATATAGGAAAACTACATATGCATTACTCAGACTTACCTATCCAGCCATGCGAGTATTTGTTATATGACTTCTACAAAATACTCAATTCAACCATTCATGCAAACAGTTCCAGGCATGCTGATCTCAAATCCCCCAAATTTTCTCACCATTCCTTACAAGTTTCCTTACTTTGAAATTCAAGCAAAAGAAGTATTGCCCCCTAACTTCCTGTACTTCTGAATTGTACAGATCTACAAGATGTTCATTCTTCTCTAGTTTAGTGCTGCTTTCATGCCAAATTTTAGTCCGTGTAAGAATCTCCCACTGCTCTTCCCCTTAAGTGTGAATTTTATTTCAATTTGCAACTTATAGAATGCAGTTAAAATATGTGCTTGTCCTAAAAAAGAGAGGTAGGAAAAGGCCCTCCAAGCGACTCAGTGCTTTCCCTGCTGAAGGAGCACACTCTATTTCATAACAACCCAGACTTGGATGCAACCTTGCCCCTGCCCAGCCATGGAATGAACAAATGACATGTGCTGTCCCTCGGGGGCAAAAACTTGCCCTGAAGGTCAACTTTGACTCAGAAGCTACATATTTGAAAGGCTTGCCTAACAGTCTGCTCTACTTGATTTATGTCAAAAGCAAACTTTATAACATTTTATGCAAACATTATACAACCTTGAGTCTAATAAATCAATAAAACTCCCCTAAACTTAAGCAACTCTGCATCATGAGATAGTCTCTTGAAATTTCTACTGTAATTAATATTAGCATTACTAAATCTTGCAATTTTCTTTTTAGAAGTGTCATAATATTTATAGCTTCAGAATAAAAGTAAAAATATTTAATCAAGGCAGTGCATAGAATTTGAGGAGTGTAGGTTTTAATATAAAGTTTAAGTCTCTAAATTTCATATACTTGGACAGAAAATTTAGAATTTGAAAAGCATTTTGTTAGAATGATGTTGGTTTATATTTCATCAGCACAAATTTCATGAACAGCTTCCATACGAAAATACATTTCTTACACGCTAGAAGAATACATTTCATTTAAGAGTAGTTAACGGTGGCAAATATTTCTAAGCATCATTCTCTCCAACCAAGGCTCATTTCTGATGGCCTACCTCATCAATATAATGAGTTAACAAGGCTGATATTAGAAATAGCCTGAGTGACCACAGCTATTTGACATTTTAATGTTTTTTAAAAGAGATTCTTTGGATTTGAGTCATGAAGAAATTAAATAAAAAATAAAAAAAGACAACAACAACAACACACAAATAGGTCACAGGCCCCTGTTTTTCTCTGAAAGTATTTTTGTAAAGGGCAAGTAAACGTATTTGTGGGTACTTTCACACTGCAGATAATACCAGAACGCAGAATAAATAACTAGTTTTCTGACCCTTCTTTCTTCTGGATAGCTATTTAAAGAAGAAATATGTCTAACCATAATTACTTAGATAAGCCTTCTGATGTGGCCTTAAGTCCCTCAAATCTTTCCTTTCATATCAGTTAGTATGAAATTCTATGGAACCTACTTCAGCTCTCTGAAATTTCAAGAATTAAAATAATTATTTTTACTTAACCACAGAATGGTTCAGGTTGGAAGGGACCTCTGAAAATCATCTAGTCCAACCCACCTGCTCAAGCAGGTTCACCAAGAGCACATTGCCCAGGACTGTCCACATGGTTTTTAAACATCTCCAAGGATGGAGACTCTGCAGCCTCTCTGAGCAGCCTGTTCCAGTGCTCCGTCATCCTCATAGTGAAGAAGTCTTTTCTCATGTTCTGATGGAACTTCCTGCATTTCAGTTTGTGCCCATTGTCTGTCATCCTATCTCTGGGCACCACTGAAAAGAATATGGCCCCATCCTCTTTACACCCTCCTTTTGGATACTTATACATATTGATAAGATCCCCCCTCACTCTTCTTCAGGGTGAATAATCTCAGCACTCTCAGCTTTTCCTCATACAAGAGATACTCCAGTCCTCTTAGTAGCCCTGGACTCTCTCCAGTAGCTCCATGTCTCTCTTGTATTGGGGAGCCCAGAACTGGATACGGTACTCAAGATGAGGCCTCTCTAGGGCTGAGTAGAGGGGCACGATCACCTCCCTTGACCTGCTGGCAACACTCTACCTAATGCACCCCAGGATACCATTGGCCTTCTTGGTCACAAGGGCACATTGCTTGCTCATGGTCACCTTGTCGTCCGCTAGGACTCTTAGATCCTTCTCTGCAGAGCTGCTTTCCAGAAGGTCAGTCCCCAGCCTGTACTGGTGCATGGGGTTATTCCTCCCTAGGTGCAAGACCCTGCACTTGCCTTTATTGAACTTCATAAGGTTTACCTCTGCCCATCTCTCCAACCTGTCAAGGTCCCTCTGAATGGCAGCACAGCCTTCTGATGTATTAGCCCTTCCTTCCAGTTTGGCATCATCAGCAAACTTGCTGAGGGTGCACTCTGTCCTGTCATCCAAGTCATCAATGACTAAGTTCCACAAGACTGGCCCCAGTACTGATACCTGGGGGACACTACTAGCTACAGGCCTCCAACTAGACTCCACGCCACTGATGACGACCCTCTGAGCTCTGCCATTCAGCCAGTTCTCAATCCACCTCACTGTCCACTCATCTAACTCACACTTTCTGAACTGGCCTATGAAGATGTTATGGGAAACAGTGTCAAAAGCTTTGCTGAAGACAAGGTAGACAACATCCACTGCTCCCCCCTCATCTACCCAGCTAGTCATTCCATCACAAAAGGCTATCAGATTGGTTAATTATGATTTCTCCTTGGTGAATCCATACTGACTACTACTGATCACCTTATCCTTCATAAGCTTAGAGAGGACATCCAGAATAAACTGTTTCATCACTTTCCAGGGATTGCGGTGAGACTGACTGGCCTGTAGTTCCCTGGGGCCTCTTTCTTGCCCTTTTTGAAGGCTGGAGTGGCATTTGCTTTCTTTCAGTCCTCAGGCACCTCTCCTATTCTCCATGTCATTTAAAGATGATTGAGAGTGGCCTAGCAATGACGTCTGCTAGCTCCCTCAGCACTTGTGGGTACTTCCCATCAGGGTCATTTTGACATACAAACATTTTAACTGTACAAACTTATTCCAAGTTTTTCATATACAGAAATACATACACATATACATATTCATATACAGCACAAATAAAAGAGAAATTAAAAAGAGAAAGACTAACAGAATTTTTGGCATAACTTAAGTTCAAGACTTTTTTTGCCAGAAAACAGGTTCCTAAAAGCACAACTTGCATGATGATACTTTCATACAGTTTGTAATTTGGTGTTTTCTTTGCTAAAAATGGTCAACTGAATACCATTATTACTGAAAATAGCAGACTGAAACCACACTGACTCATTGGTTTTGTAGTACAATATTTTACATAGAACATAGTCAGAGTTTTATTCCTCTTCCTCTTTAAGGAACCACTACAAAAATATTGTATGGTTTTTCCTATAGGCAAAACTAATCAAGAAAAGAATATAAATATTCTTTCCCACCTAGGCATAACAGCACATTAATTCTGAGACAGTACCAATACAACAAAGGAAAATATTCCGAAATTAAGATATAATTTACTTCAGGCTCAAACACAGCAAGCACAGTAATATTTACATTACTTCAAAAATTTCACCTTTGGTACTGATGATTACTGCTATCCAAACTTTCCTGCCTCAGACCATAAATTTAGATGATGTTCTGAGAGTCAGAAGAATGGTAAATGGTAAAGCAGTGAATGAAAGACTGCAGGTAATTCTGGCTACTGGTCATAAACAAGAGTGTGTGCAAGTATCTTATGGTCATCTGGTGCAGTTTAAAGTTCTCAAAGAAGTTTAACTACCCTTCTGTATATGTAACAACGAAAGCAAGAAATTTCTCTCCTCACACAGAGTCAGCCATACTGTTTGCGAATTCTTCCGATCAGACAGCCACTGCAATTAACATCACTTCAGAACATTGTTCTAGGGTCAATGGAGAGACATTCCATAGAAAGTATTAGTCCCACAGCAACTCTCTTTATTATTAAGGTACTACTAACAACGCATCAGTGGCACTCAAAGGTATTCGAATGAGAGGCATGGGCAAACTGCAACACAGGAAATTCCACCAAATGTAAAAACACTTTTTCACTGTGAGGATGGTTGAAGGTTGAAACAGGTTGCCCAAGAGGTTGTGGAGTTTCCAGCCTCCAAGTCAGTCAAACCTGACTGGACACAGTCCTCGCAGCCTGCTCTAGCTGACCCTGCTTCAGCTGGGGGGTTGGACCTGCAGACCTCCAGAGGTGCCATCCAACCCCAGCGACTGTGTGACTCTGAGATCCCATTCATTCCACAAACTTATGTTAATGCTGAAGACTCAGTCTTCCACATTAAAGGTTAAAATTTTAAGGGTTTGACTATCTGAGAAGAAACCCCTCTGCCCAGGACAAGGTTAAATGAAAATGCTAGCTGTGAAACAACAGAGTATGAAATTCTCCAGATAAAAGATCTTACCAGCTGAGAAACTTTGATCCTAAAAATTCTTATGAGAAATCAAAATGGTGAACTTTCAGGACCAAAAAAAAGGCTTATCTTTCTAAAAAAGTCTTCCAATCAAATACTAGGAACAGCACATCTTCATTGTCCATTAGAAAGGAGGGGAGGAGATTCGAAATAACTCCAGTTCAATCACCAAGACTCAGGTGAACAGTAGTGAACCTGAGACCCAACTGCATATGTTCACGCACCGGATCCAAACTCCACTTACTTTATTTAAATGCTGAAAAACATTGTTGTATTGGTATCCTCATAGTAGTGACTTATGATTTCGCTCTTATATTTACCAGCTTATTGCAAGAGCACTATTATTCATTCTGCTCCTCAGCTATAACTGATACATCTTCAGCAGGATTAGATTCAAGAGACTTTCACAGGCCCTACTAGGAATCTTTTTGCACAAAATCAGTAGCCTGATTTCAAACTGACAAAATTGAAAAACATTATTGAAGAGCTTAAGTTTCACAACCACATTCATGAGACGCTTTATCTTGGGTGGCGTGAATATTTTGTGTAGCACACACTGTAAAACTTCCTATCTAGCTTTCTTCCAGTTTAAATAATCAAAGGCTGAAAACTATTATAATAAATCACATTTTAGCTCCTGTGTTGTGCTAAAAGAATGAGCTGATGTACAGTCTTTTCAAGTAATTTTTCAAAAATACATGCTTTGTCAGGATTCTTGTAACTGGTTATGAAAAGCTTAAAAAAAACATCAGGACAAACAGTATGTATGTGAGAAGTTTTTTAATGACTTTGAGAACCAGAATAGTAAGAGATCTCCCATGTTGATGGGAGAAAAAAAAGATACTTGTCTGCTGGAGAAAGGATTAGAAAATCTCCCTGAGGGAGGAGTTTTGGGGGAGGTCCTTCATACCTCCATTATTACTTCTACTGGCTAAGTTCCTCAAAGACTGATCTTCTCTAAAGACAGACCTAAATACCAAATATTCCATTCCTATATTTCAATGTTTAAGTATTGAAATGACTAAACTTTATTCATTCATAGGTCCACACTTTTTGTCACAGACAGATGGAGTGGGTACACTGAGAATATCATGCAATCACTGATTTAAGTAAAATAATACACTTTCTAGATTCAGCAAGATATTTTGAATAATTTCCATTAATCAATTCTTCGAGATTTCTACGCCCACACACTGAGTTACACTGAAAGAAGACTGTATGAGTTATAACTTAAATGGTTCTTCTCAAAGCTAGAAGGTATCTCTAGTGCCTGCATTATTTTTTAAACAGAATGAAAACATTCATCTGAATTCACAATATTTGTAAGATTAATGTGCACTTTTTGGTATCCAGTAAGAGATATTTGAGATTAAGACCGAACAAAAAGACAGTTTAACATCTCCTTGTTATTAGCAAAAAACATCCCAAACCCAGACTGCATCATTTAAACTATGGGAAAAAAACAACCTCGCTGTTTAGCTAATAAGGGAATCTGCAGACAACACTGTGATTTGAATAGCCATGTAAAGTAAAAATATTAACATGAAAATACATAAAACAAAAGATAAAAGGCATCGAATTTTATATCTCACTACAACAAAAAGCAATAAATAAGAATGTACTAAATAAAATAGGGCAAACAACAAACGTAATTGTTTAATCCCCACAGAGTCAAAAAAAGCATCCCTTTCTCTGAAGAACAGTCTTATCAGGAGGGTGTTTCATGGAGGAGAAAGAGGCAATTGAAGCTAGGAAATGATGGATAGCAATGACCTTTCCATCTGTAAAACGTGGGCATATTTTAGGTATTTAATCTTGAGAATTGGATTATTATTAATCAATTATTCATGACAATTTGAATCTATGGTAGATGTTTTTTGTTTTCTTAAATATCACAAAGCTAAGGTCCTGCTTGAGAACCAGAAAGGAGATTAAATCCTCACAAGCAAATAGTGTTCAAGACACTGGCATTTTCTTCCATCTCCTAAACATTCCTTCCCCTACATAACAACACACGCTAACGATAACTCTCTGTAAACCTTCAGCCTAAATAGTCTCAAACCCACCATCACAGCCATTTCACCTTAATAAATAAATAAATAAATAAAAAGCTTTCCCAAACAGGACATTGCGGCAATGAGGAACAGCAGAAACTTCTTTGACTTCACAGGAACGGAGCATAGCCACAGGTTACCCTGCTGCATGTTTAAACATTCAGTCTTCCACGTCTGCCAAAGGCGAGTGACAACAGAAGCAGAATGTCTCCATTACAGGCCACCAGATCATACAGTGAAAATGCACAGAAGGTGCTTGCAGGTATTTAAAATGCAGTACTGAAGAAGGAAAAAACAATGAAGCTATTCTAAGGCTAAGCTTTTTTTAAATTTGAACCTCTGTAGATCGAAACAAAATGCAAAGGATGTGTGCATGTCTGTGAGGGAAAACGGACAGGTTTCAATATTGCCTTGAAATACACCTGAGGTAAAAAAAAACTAAGATTGTCCCAGCTTTTGAGAAAGGGGATGCCCCTTACTTAGGTGCTAAAATTCAAGAATCTGGATAGCTACGGTAACCTGCCAAAAAGTAAAGCCTAACTAGCACATCTAGAAACCAAACAGTTGGCAGTTCTTCATGTTCTCAAATACTCTTGCTATTAAAAATGTACACATCATTTCTAGCCTAATTATGTTGGCTTCAGCTTCCAGACATTAGTTGTAAGTTCTCCCCTTGTTCACTACAGTGAAAAATTATCAAATTTCTGTTCCTCATGGTACCACGTTTCTTAGGGACTAAGCAAGCCACTCTTTAATCTCCTCCTTGTTAACACTGAATCGATTGAACTGCATGAGTTTTTCACAATAAGACATGTTTTCAAATATTCAGTGATTCCTGAGATATTTGTGGTTCATCCCAGCTAAACACAGTATTCCAGTAACAGTTACGCAAGTGCATTAACAGTTAATACAGAAAGATAATACAACCATTTTCCTCTTATTTAGCTCTCCCCTGTTTGTATGTCCAAGATTACAGTAACCTTCTCAGGCACAGTGCTGCCCTGAAAGTTAATATTCACCTCCTCATCTACTATGACTCAAGCTCTTTTCGGAACCAATTAATTCCTTGGCAAGAGCTTTTTTTAAGATTAGCCACTTCCCTGGGATATTATGAAAGTCTTCATTCTGGGAAGAAGGATGCTCCAAAGGAGTTTGGGAGGGGGAGAATCTGGGAAAAATCTCCTCGTCTAGAGATGAAAAAAAGGGGCTTGAGAAAAGGACTGCAAGGTAAAGGTGAACTGAAAACATCTTACTGTGGAAAATGGTTGCAGCATTTTAGTTTATTGATGTTGCCTGGTAAACTGAGTTTACAAGTGCAAATGAGAAATCATACATAATGAAGTCATTACAGAGCCTCTAACACTGGACTTCGTTGTTGGTGTGCCAATAAAACTGACTGATTAATTCACTTCCATATAACAGCAGGGTAAAACAGCTGCAAACAAGGAAAACCTAGGAAATTAACAGCTGGAAACATTTATAAAGTGAAAGCTAAGGCTAGCACAAATGAACTATGCATCAACTGTGGGGGTGGAAAGCAATCTGTATAGGAAAAAAAATTGAATCATTAGGATAGTGGTAAATAGATGTCAATACTTGAGAAAATTTAAGTGTGCCCTATCTAAAGCAATTTAAAGAAACAGTTTTAAAATAAACCTGAGTAGTCAAAACACTGTTTACCTCTAATCTCAGCCTTCTTTTAATAAGTGGTATTCTATGAACTTTGGTCTAGTGCAGTAATAGATTTTGTTGAATCACTGTCATTGTTATTTGTGATGAAACATCTAAACAAGCTCTGATACAAACAAGCTTCTCTTTCTTCTGCTTGTTCTATTATTCAAACTTTTACATATTGCAAGAGTTATTTGTAATTGAGCCAAACACTGTTCCTCAGTTTTTAAAAGACTTATTTACTCATGGCCACACCTGAAAAGAATACAAGCTGCTTTAATTTTACCATTTTCACTTCTGGAAGATTTTATCTGGCAATAGAAATACTAAAGGTAAAAAAGAAACAATGAAAGAGAAACAGAGAGATGACTGCATCACAGCAGCTACTCAAGTATATATAATAAAGCCACTATCCCAGCTTTCACCTAAGCCTGCTTTCAACAGAGTGAAGGGTAAAACTGCTACTGACTTCCACAGCAGCACATTTATTCATTGAAGCACTACAATCTACCTCAGATTTTTATCATATCTTTACCCTTTTTCCTGTCACTTTTTTAATTCAAAGATAGATAACCTTCTCATCACAAAGACATATAACTGTATATAACTGTCATGCCACTTCACACTTCTCTTACTGCTAGGAACTTGCAAAGTCTGCTGCAATTTTTACCATACATTGAAAAAATTTACCTTTTCTTCTCCCTCTTCCTCCAGTTCAGCTGCTAGAGTATGTCTCTGCAGTGAACAGGTTAAAGGAACTACAGCACCATTCTAATATATTTTGTCATTTCAGGCACTCCGCAAAACCAAATAATTCTGCTTTCCTGGAGGTCTAGGAAGAAGGAAGCCTCTAGGAAGAGGGAATGAAAAAGAGGCCACTACAAAAGTAGCAGATGCCATGCCCACCTTCCCATTTCTCAAAAAATAGGAGTAAGTAAACTCTCAAACTGTTCAGGACAATTCTTCCCTTTCATAGGACATTAAGAATTATTTTAAAGCTGTCAGATACTATGCTAAATTCAAATTCTCCTGTACAGGATCTAGCCTAACTATACAATGCATTAAGGATATAAGAAAGTATTTACTGGGATTCATTATTTAGAAAAGAAGAATTAACTAACTTTTGAAAAGAATTATTCAAATGCTCACACAAATTTCAGAAGACATAGCTATCACACAGATCAGATTAAAAAAAAACAGATAATTCCAAAGAGAATAACCAACTAGGACAATAGCAGGCTCAAAAATATGAATTTAGGCTGCTGTGTATGGTATAATAGATGTGCAGTGCAAAGAAAAACTGACCCAGGAGTGCATGGTCAGACAAGGATCTCAGAGGGAAAGCTGAAGCACCACTTAGCATTTAGTCCATTTGTTTTCTGAATACACTCTATAATTAACTAAGTTTCTCATGTTCCCCCTCCCTTGAGCATCTAACATTCAAATAGTCACAGAATGTTAAAGTAGCCTTAGCTCTGGTGGTTAACAGAAGTATTTTAGCCTTCGGAGATTGTATTTGTGGATGATCTTTTGGGCATCTGTTCTTCAATTCAAATAAAAATGGGAATAAACTTACATAGTTTTCTAAAAATTTTAAAAGATCCAAAACTTAAATCAGGATTGTGGGCTCATAAATACTAACTTAAAAAAAAACATAATTCCATAGCATTTTAGTTTAAAACTGTCTTACAGCATTCTTCTAATTTTGTAAATTTGTCCTTGTGAAAGGACTACCTTTGGTTACATAGGCTTTCCAACGCTTATGCTACTTTAGGACTCAAAACTCCTGATCAACTTTTACCTCACCAGTGCTCAGTGTATCTGAAAGAAACTGTTCTCAAATACTTTGCCACTTAAAAATGTAACCTGAGAAATCAAAGATGATGCTATCTAGCACAGCAGCACACTGCAGTTCATCAACCCGCTTTCCCATCATGAACAGTAACGAAAGAATATAACCTTAAGGCTTTAAAGGGTAAATGCTATAGAGTTCTTGAACATGCTGCAGCAGGAAGACACTCGTACCACACCTTTTGACTCTTTACCAATACATGCTGATAGCAGAAGCCACTCCAGGAAAGAAGCTCTGTAGGCATGCATTATAGCTGTAACACATTGCATTTGACATGCATTTAACTCAGTCAGCTGGCAGTAGTATCTTGGTACGCTACTAAAGCGAGCCGAAATAGCAGCAATCTACTCTGGAAATACTTACTTCTGATGAGGTCAACATCAGTGCGATTTCCCCAGGCAGCCTGCTCCTGTATCTCTGGTTGTATACTCTGGCTATTGGAAGGCTGTATTATGTCTTTGTCTCCTACAGCAGTATTCTCCTGGTCGGACTTTTCTAAGTCAAAAGAAATTTTAAGATATTAGTTTCTGACATATTTTTCCTTAATAGGAGCAAAACTCATCTTTTAAAGTTAAAAACTAAGAACATAAAATACAACTTGTCTTAACATCTTATAAACTTTCCGTAGAGATAATTCCTAATAAAGTAAACTTTAAATTTTTCTTCTTCTGAGCAAAATAATTTCTATTTAATAAAGTATTTTAGCAATTGTATGTTTAGTCATGCAAAATAATACTCTAACTTTTATAATGACAAGTTACTGATAAGTTTGTGTACTTTCTACATTATTTTCATACAAAAACTTGAATCTATTGACACACAAAAAACATTTTTTCCCCATGTAGATGCATCTCTGGCATATAATATAATAACAGAAATTCCACAAGTCTCTTTTCTTTTATTTAAAATTCAAAGTATGAATAAAGACTTCAAATCTCATTAGTATAAAACCTTTATTATGACACAGTTTCCTATTTTTTCACTAAGTCTTTTAAAAAACATTCTTGAATAAAAGTCAACTTGTAGCCTATGATGAAAGGAAAATTTGACTCCCTGCCTCCAGGTATATACAGGACGCATAGAAGTTTACATAGTAAAGTTGTTTGAGGGATTCTTAAACTTTTTTTTTTTTTTTTCACAAGATAGCAATCCTGTTGTTTTGATGGTTTCCCCAGTTAACAAAGACAGACCTGTATTTTCTCAAACCAAGAGAATAAGTGACAGCTTTCACTTTCGCTATTGTTACTGTCTTAATGGGGAAGTTCAACCCACAGACAAATCCTTCTGTTCTTTATTGCAACAAGATTTTCCTACTAGCATTCAAGAAAACATTTGTAAATCTGGAATTACTTTATTCATTATTCACTGTCAATGATTATCAATTATATCTCACATTTGAGGGATGTGTAAAATGCTAAATAGCTTTAGACTGAAGTATTTTTTGAATGTAAGTACAAAATTTCATATTTACAGTTAATCTACAGTAAGTGAGCAGTTGTTGAAAAATTTGTTAGCTCCATTTCTTTGTTTCAAACTAGAACATGTTTTTAAACAACTTATCACAGTGTAATAATATCATATTCCCAGCTAAAGCAAATGATTCCAGTCTTGAAACACAGAGAAATCACTTACTGCTACTATGGCATACTAAAGCTTAGTTTCTTGACATAACTAACAGCAGTTTGATTTTAAATCCTAACTTTCTGCCTTTGTTATTCACCCTATTAAGGTGAGTCATTGAACTTCACTGAAAATAATGCATGCTATGTTGTATGTATGCATATAGCATGCACCTTCAAGCACAGCTCTTCTCCTTCTATTAATCTGCACCTCTGACGTATCTGCCCAAGCTTCCTACATGGTATTTATTTCTCAACTCTCCCTCACATTCCATTTCTTCAATAAACTGGCCAGTATTTCCTCAAGCTCACCCTGAGAGGAACTGTGTCACAGGGATTGACAGTAAATTCCTGAAGTAATCAGAAAGACTTCAGTGAGTTTTGCGTCTTGCCCCATATGATTTAATCTCACCTAGATTCTCATTCTAGCCAAAAAAACACCAAATCTTCCAGCCTTATGGCAGATGTCAACCACAAATGATTTCCACCAGATATCTATCAGATACATATACAGCTGTATTAAAGTGTGATGGTTTTGTCTGTGCAGTTAGGAACTAGTTGAAAATGTATTTCAAATGTACCCTGAAATAGACTGAATGAAAATAAGTGGCATCCTGGAGAGAGCTAGTAAAAAAGAACTCCAAGTATGGTATTTTCTTCTTCTCATATAGAGAAGCTAAGCCTAAATGAACTATTTTAAAAGACTTAAAAGATTTTACTCTTGAATTACTTTGCTGCAATAACAACACTAAGATTACAATGATATCAACCCTGCACCAGTAGTACCAAACTGCAGAGCCACTCTACACAATTGTCTTGTGCAGGACACAACTTTGCCAGCTCTACTATTTGATGTAGCAAACAATGAACAACTGCAAAAAAAAATTAATATTAATACTATTAGCCACTCAGTGATCTAGATTACATTTTTACCTAATAAATTGGAAGATGTGCAGAATGCAATCAAATATCATTATTTATAGCTAATTAGTTTTCAATCCTATATTTGTTTTCTGTCCAGTATCTTTTTTTGCTTAATAAGTTGTATGTATATTTTCTCACATTTACTTCTATTATTCCAGCTGGATACAGTAAACGATCTGTCAAAACCATATAAACAATATCAACATTTGACAACAAAAAGGGAAAGTGCACTATTAAAAAGAAAAACAACGTGGCTATTGAATATCAAACAATCTTGATAGAAAATTTGCTACAATTAACATTGAATATCTGGTCTTTGATCTATTGAGTCAATCTGAAGACTTCCCCATCAATGTCCAAAACAAACGCCTACACCAGTGACATGAAGTTTATTTGATATTTCACTAGAAAAACTAAATTAATGGCAGATTCTATAATATGGAGCTTTATAAAGAGTAGGTTTTAAGTTATATCTATTCATGATTCTTTCATACACCCACACTATTAAAAAAATAACGCACCAGAAGAAAGAACATAAACAAAACATAATATCCTGATTAATTATTTGTTATTGTTTTATGACTGCATACCAAGTTTCAGTTTTAGTAAAAAGGAAATTCCTCCTTTATTCCCTTAAAATAAACAGCTGATGAGATCATAGCATCTCACTTTTTTAATCTAAAAATGCAACTACAACCAACTGACCAATCATACACGAAAACAAACAGCCTTAAGAACACTTCCGAATTAAAGTCTGTGTTTAGTTGATATTATTATTTTTGTTAGGTGCAGAGAAATAGTTATCAAGAGTAGTTTATGACAAATAATACATTTAAAAATTACAAGTCCAGTAAGAATCCACACAAAGTAAAGACCTTAATCTTCTCTGATGTGCTATGCTTGTTGCAGAGTAGTTTTAATAAAGGCTATAGCTGACACAAGTAGTAATGGCAGGATCTGGCCATAAAACAGGTATGCTGAACTGCATTTCTGAAGAAATTTATAACGCTTCTCTGTTTTAATCAAGCTTGACCTTAAGAAATTTTATGTAATATTTTCCTGGTATGTTAGCTTCTGCTTCCTCTAGTATACCCTTCCGCTCTCATGTGATTAACCTCCAAAACTGACAGCCAATAAGTAAAAGGCATGCACTTCCTAACAGTTTAAATAACGGGAAGAAAAGAATCATTATCTTCTGAGTATGGCTGCTAAACACTCAAGCAGGAACGTTTGACGCTACACAAATGAACATATTTTATCTAGTGGTACTTCCGTCCCAAAATCTAACATCTTTGCATTTAATAATAATATATGTTGAGATAGAAATTCAATGTCTCTTCAGAACCACAGTGAGCTACTCTAGGTCATGTCATAAAAGCAATATGGTCTTCTTATCTTGGTGCTTGGTACTACTCATGTGTACCACCTTTCAGTCTCCAGATCAGCAAACTAATTGACTACATAAAAATAATTGGTAATGCCACACAACATTTTATCATGGAGGTCAGCATGGGCCAAAACTCCACTTGTGTAGAGATTAATGCAAGTTTAAGATTTAAACAAGGAAGAGAGACAACATGCAAGCAAAGTATAGACTTGAGATGGTTAACAACCCAAATCATACCTACACTACAGTCAACTGTGAAGCTGTTTAGTAAAATACATAAATAAAATTTTTAAGCACTTCTCAAATTCATGAAATAATTGAACTAAGCAAACTCCTAATCTTTGGTTGCTTGGGGCTGTTGTTTTAAAACATATAACAATCTCTTTTATAGTATATTCTTAATTCTACCATAATCTTTTCATTTTTATTTCTAAAACTACACAGCAATACACGTATTTCATAGCACCAATACTTTTTTTCCACAATTGAGTTTCTACTATTGTTTTGGTTTGTAGCATGTTCTTCTGATTACATACATTCCTTTCCCTCATGACAAATATATTTTACAAGACTCCACCAAAATAATACTGGCAGCAGTTTGGCTCACCACAAAGATAGCTATCATAATAGCCTTATCAAAAGCAAAATTTGATTAATGGCTTGAATTGTCTAAAAAGACTTATGTATAGTTGGGCAAGAAGGGTACACAATGCAGTTTCTCAAGATCCCTAGCACTCCTATCTTCTACGCTTTTATAAAGAACTGGTATAAAGGTCAAACTAAAATCTCTTAAATTTCTTAAATTTTGTAACTTCTTAAAACCTTACAAATTTCTTAGAAGTTCCCAGTGAAGTATTCCACTTTTCAAAGTTATATTTATTTCATCTTTGTCTATGATAATACAGAGCATATTGAGTGGATTTCCTATTAACATGCAAAACTCTGACAGACGATACAGAAAAGACAGGTAATGGATGCACACTGAGAGGACATACCTCAAAGAATTCAAGCCTTTAACAAATAATCCCCTTTCTTTTTTACATGCTAGTCCATTCGTACATTTACACTTTAGCTATCCCCTCAACTCACATCTCTTGAGTTTACTCAGAAATGGGTCTTAAGAGTGTTCAAACATGGCTACTGCAAGACAATTCTATCTAACACGGCATCATACCTTAATGTATCGGTAATTACGCAATATTCAATGCCTGAACATGCAGAAAAGGGAAGCAAAAGCCCACATAAGCAGGTTAGACATCCTTAGACCATCATGGACAGCTGATTCTATTCATTAGATATGAGTATATGAGACTGTATAGATACAGCCTTCTCTTCCAGAAAGTGAATTTTTAAGTATGGAAACATGAGAAGCAGATTTAGCATTTGTATATTGACGTACAGATGCTACAAAATACACAATAAGTTTAAAAAAATGCTGCAGCAACAACAAATAGAAAGTAAAGCACAGGCAATTTCTGGGCACCTTGAAGTACATCATTCTCCTCAAGGAGACAGAGACAAGCACAAAGGACTGGCTCAGTGGAGGGCACAAAAGCCACTGGCCACAAAAAATGCAGGAACTGGAACAGTTCAGCAGTTGTATTATCTAAGGGCAGAGCAATGACGGTAGCATGGGAAAGCAACAGTACTTAGGCACCTAAATTTGGCAGAGTAGCTGGGGCCTAAATGTGAATCCTCCAACTTCCTCAGTAGTTACCTCTGAAGAGGCAGGTGCAGATTTCAACATACATGATGCTAAGCCATAACCAATACAACTAGAATTTTATCCTTCAAAGATCAGAATTATAAAAGTGGGGAAAATCACCTAAAAAGTAGAAGGTCTATGAGGAACAAAAACACTTAAGAAAGTTCCTAAAAGAAAAGGTAACAAAGGGGTTCTCTGTCTCAAGCCTACAGTAGTTGAGAGGGATTGAAGAGCATGTAACTAACATTGCATTTTTAACATTTCTTTCATTCACTAACACTGTAGCTGGGAAGAAATATCTGAGGATACTATCTCCCACAGAAAATTCCACTTCTCACAGTAATAACAGAATCGAACATGCGTAATACCAGGTTTCACAATGCAACTATTAAGAGTCACATCAGCTACTTCATGAAATGCCTAAAACTCTTACGCATTCCAACAAGTTCAGCTGTGCTATCTGTATAACAGAACGCCTACTGCAGTTCATGTTGTGCCTGAAATGCTCTCATTTCATAAATGACTGGTTCTATAACGTAAGTGAAACATTAATATGAAAAAAATCTACAAATTTTAGTTGGAGGCTTCCATTTAGATGCTTAATTATTTTAAAACTATATAATTTGATTGTATGTCATTTCATGGCTTTCACTGAAATGTCTCCTTACAACCTTCAACAGCTCAAAAAATGCCACTGAAAAAAAACAGTCTCTTAAAATTAGACCAATTCAGCTGAACTTCTTGGAAAACTCTTACGCATTTTCCAGGTGCAAGCAAGGTAACAATTATTGATATACTACAGGTTTAACATCACTTGACAGAGTTCAAGAATGACGGAACAATAAACATCAAAGTACAAATAGGTACTCAATACTATTAAAAGCATTTAAAAGTTCAAATACATAAGTCAAAACTTCTTTCTACACTTAGTCATACAAACTGCCAAACAGTTAGTTACAAATTTTTGACATTCATTCAACAGTATTTTGCATATGTATACAAAAATTAAGATCGTGGTAATGCTGAGCAGTACTGCACTCAGTGGCTTTGCCTACATTACCAAGTAGCTTGGTCCAATAAAACTGAACCTGTACACTGACAGAGCTGATGTTAAGGACGTTTGTCGCATATTATACTATACTTCCTGGGGCTTTCTACTTTGGACTTGCTCTCTAGCGTAGTCTCAAAGACTAAAGACTCATTAGTAGCAGGCACATTCCTGATGTGCATCTTCCAGTTTATTTTGTCCGGAAGGAATCCAGTCCAGGTGCCCAAGATCATTCCACAATGCAAACCAAAGCACAGTAAGGGAGAGTAAAGAGGAGATTCTGCATTGCTGATCCAAATGAAAACACTAGACATGCTCATCTTTGGATGCTACTTATGAGGGAAAAAGAAATGACTGTTTAAAACAAAGAGAAGTCTGATTCGTGGAAGTCTGGAATGAAATCTGTGACAAATAACTGTGATATAAATTTAACCAATGAGATGGAGCAAAAATAATTCAAATTTGATGCAAGACCTTTACACTCAACTCTGTAAAGCGTGTGTCACACCCATATGGAGATCACTTTACCATTTGGAATCACTTTACTGGAACCACATGAAACCGAAAGCAGAAGTGCATTTTTATGACAAATGAGAGTTAGACACTTACCACTAAGTTGTGGGTATTTTAGTCAGTAACGTTCAATAAACGTACTGACAGACAAGTACAAAACAAATTAACATAAATTCATTAAAAGACTGTCAGATTGCAAGTGAAAACACAAATATGGAGGAGGTATTTGCTAAGTTAGAACTATTTGAGTGTACTGGTTAACTGTTAAAAAGAAAGTCCACCAAGGCATTGCCGGTAAAGTGCAGCTATTACAGTGATAGCAATAGTTGTCACCTTAAGACTTTCCAGACATTCCCTTCAAGTAAGACTTCTGGCATCCATACCTAATCTAGATAGAAAGTTCCTTTGGCATTCCTATTCAGCAAAACACTTTGCACATAAAACATTAAGGGACTCAAATCACATTCTTGAAGAGGAGCACATGCTTTTTGTGCTTTCCTGCATGGAGGTATTAATTGCTGAATATCATTTCTTCAAACACTAAATCAGAATCACACCTCTATTCAGCAACAGTGACACGATTTGTACTGGAGTGTCACTCCAATACAGTAACAAGAAGGGTCACTTACAGAATTTGACTCCAAATATTTCTACTCGACTTCTCCAATTTCTTTCCCCACTCCCTAAAAAACCTACCCAGAGATACCAGCAGTAAGTGATTTGCTCATGACCACATGCCTACAAGCATCTGAAATACTCTGCTCAAAGCAGAGAGGCTGATGGTCACAAATTGTCGGATTCTTTGTTTAGGGATGTTATTTTGTTACCTACCAACGCAGAAAACAGTTCATAAGAGCCAAAATAAAGTCATTTTAGGGTAGATGTGACACTATTCACTCTGACTACATTGCACAGCTTACAAATAGAGGTAGCCATAATCCGATTCAAAGGTCTATGCAACCATAAGGGGGGAGAAACAGCATGAACAGGATCTTGAACAACTATGCACAAGTAGAGTTACGCTTTTGGAAGGATGTGGCAAAAATGAACTAAACTTATAGAAATTAGGTTAAACCTTTCATTCTGTAGTCTGTACCCAAGAATTGCAGATTTCACTGACATGGGTGAAGGTTTAAAGACTGAAATTGATTATTGACATTGCTACAAGAAAAGACAGTATCATTTGCTATCATTTGCTTTAACAGTTTGGTCTCTCTTGTAGTACACCAATTATGGAGAGGCAAGTTCCAATTATCTCACACAAATATTTATGCATTATTTCAAACATGAGCCAACAAGGAAGAACAATGACTGGGGAGATGTTCAGAGAGCATGTTATTTAAAGTAATAAAAAAAATCTTTTAAGTTGCAGAAGTCCGGGCATACCGTATCTGTAGACCAAACCGTCTCTCAACCCATAACTTATGTATATCCTTGAAACTTACCAAAGGTTTATTTTCTGTTTATTTTTCCTTAAGTTGTGAGATAGCTATTTGGTAAATATTTAAAATTCAATCAAAATTTCTTTGCCTTTTATGGAAGAGAACAACTAGCTTCAGCATCTGAATGTATATGATACCAAGTCAAGGCAGGATCCTGAATATTTGGATTTTTTTTATATCTCATAGAACTACATAAGATAAGAACAGAAGTTTGTTCTCAAGAAATAAAGTATCTATACTAGTTCCACAAATAGAAAAAACATGTTATAGTATGTTGTCACCAGTCAAAACTTCTTTCTCATTGGAATGTGTGTAATACTTTATTACGCAAACACCACAAGCTGGTTATCTCTGATCAAGGAAACTTTGTTCCTAGGTGGACACAGAATTAAATACCTCATTGTAAGCATATGGAATCATCACTTAAATATGAAGAGATGAAGAGATGCTTCTAAGACAAGTATTTATGTTTATTATAGATTTTTCAAATACCTCTAGCCTATTTGCAGAAATAATAAGAATTTCAACCAAAGCTTTTAAAGTATCTACAAATTCTAGACACATCAGTGTAGTTTTTGATGTCCTAGAAAATTTAACAGGTTTAGAGGGTTTTCTTGTTTTGCTATAAAATGCGTGTAACATTTGCTCATTATTATCATTTCACTACTTCCCATCTATGGACCTCAGTCCAGGTCTTAAAAATACATGCCTAATTCCTATGTACACACCTAATGCCTGGGATCTCAGTCTTATTCTGGTACTTTAGGGTTTCAGTTTTTCACCCTGACAAGTACAATAACTTACAGCACCACAAAGAATTAATGGCTGGGGTGAAGGGGGCAGTTGAAAGACCCAGATGTATTTTCTTAGATCTTCAGTCCTGGAATATCTGGACTACCTTACTCTGTAACTACACACTGCAAAGCTGACAACAGAAATGCTGGAAAACAGACTGGAAATGTTATGAACTCACCTCTTCCTTTTTCCACCCCCATTTCCCCAACAGACTTAGGCTAGAAAAAAAAGCAACAAATATCCACAGTTATCCTTAGATCTAAGTTCACTAGAACAAAAAATATATTTGAATGCTAAATTCAGTAAAGAAAGCCTCCTTTCTCTGTAAATTATATATATATGTGTGTATATATATATATATATGTATACACACACTTTAAAACTGAGCATGTGCTTAAGTGCCCTAAAAGGTGTGGCCAGTGAGCAAACCTGAATCAATATATTACCGTTATTTGTACCTTACTGATCTGTGAGGAAGCAACTCAATAATCCTTTACTTCAAAAGCTGTGAACTATAATTGTGTCATTCAAATTTTCTGCATATAACTTTTCTGTGGACAGATCGGTGTTTCCTTCCTTGCTTTTCATAAAAAAACAGCATATATTTACAACACAGAATCACACATGACCTTTTTTCATAGTAAAAACATAATTCAAAGTGATACCATAAAAAAGACTATATTCCAGGCTAGGCTAGATAGCTGTCTGACTTACATTTTCAATAATTTTGATGTATGGCCTACATACAAAATTTAACCAGTGTGGCCACTTGATCACATGACAGATAAAAACATGTTGAAAGTAAACACATATTACAGTTACTGACTTTTCTGGCAAAAATATGATTCTAACAGTTCAGTTGTGCATGCTTGATCTTCTGTATCTAATCTTTTTTTTTTTTTTTTTTTTTACTGTTTAGAAGCTATTAGTCATACCCTAGGACAAAAAAAAAAGAAAAAACAATAAGATAAGTATAAGCCAATTTAACATGTCTCCCTGCCAAAGCATTTCTTACTTAGCTACGGATACTTTCTGGTTTCTCAAATGAGTCTTCAACTTTGATTTCACATAGCTATTGATTTTCCAAGTTACCAAAGCAGAGACTTCATCTTTAATCTGCAGTTGCACAACTGTGTTACCAGGCTCTGCTCCAGTTAACTAGCTATGTATAAAGTTACAATTTTTGAACCATTTCATTTCTCTGTTCTACAGAGAATTTTTATTCCACTGTCAGAATTCTTGACAACAAAACTGTAGCAGTAGGGGGAAAAAAAAAAGTTTCATCTTCGCAGACCAGAACAATGTTCAGTAGGCAAACATAATTCTCTATTTTGAGGATAACCTAAAATATACCTTGTCAAACTTATCTGCTTAAGAGTGATCGGGATATGCTGATAATATAAGCAAATATATAAAATATAATTTATTTTAAGTAAATGCAAATAAGATATAATTTAAAGAATTTCTCAGTAGGATGACTGCACTTTTAAAAGACCCTTTGAACAGCAGGTAAGAAACAAGCTAACACTTGCAGAAAGTAGTCTTAGCTGCAGCATCACAATATACTGTAAGAAAAAAAAAAAAAAAAGGCAAAGTGACCACCCGCCAATCTAACGGTCCTGCCCTCAGATCTACATTTCTCAATTTTCTGTAAGAAATGGTAAAGGGAAGCTTTACAGAGAAGAGCTTCCAAGCACAAACACAAGGCTGAGAAACAGCCTCCTATGCCTCTGAATGGCTAGGTAGGGAAAACTGGTGCTGGTATCAGTGCATCTCTTTTTCCTTCTTCTTCTTTTCTGTACATAGGAAATTCTGGTTAAAACAATAAAGATGTGGAAGTGAACGTGTTACAGAGTCACACCAAAGACGGGGGGGGCGGGGAAAGAAGAGAGGGGTTAAAACCCACAAAATAAATCAGTAAATGTATCATTCAAATAAAAGGCGCAACAATTACAGAGAAACTTTAAAGCAACTTACCTCGAGGGAGCGAGATCAAAGAGCTGCTTTCAGTCGGAGCTTGCTCTGGCCCTTCAGGCCCTGGAGGAAGAGGTTCTCTCACTTGGGACATCTGCCAGCTCTCTCACCGAGTAATAAAGAGCCTGCACCCCCCTCCAACAAAACTAACACACGACCCTGGAGGAACAAACAAATGAAAGGACTTTTTTTTTTTTAATGTATTTTATGCAGAAAACTCACGGCTCGCGGGCGAGCAACTGCGGAGGGGCAGCAATAAAGCAGCGGCAACTTTGCGGCGGGGCGGCGGGAGCGCCGACCGCCCCCCGCGGCGAGCACCGCGGGGCCGGGGGCGGCTCCGAGCCGGGCCGGGCCGAGCCGAGCCGGGCCGGACCGGGCCGGGCGCGCCGCCCCCCCGCGCCGCAGCCGCGCGCCTACCTCGGCATTTCCTCCCGCTCTGCCGCCGCGCTCTCCCCTCCTCCGCTCCGCTCCGCTGCGCTCCGCTCCGCACCGCGGGGCAACCTCAGCGCCTCTGCCCGCGCCGCCGCGGCAGCATCTCCCCGCGCCGCCGCCGCCGCCGCCCGGGGCCTTCCCCCGCGCACACGCTCACGCTCACACGCGCGCACACACCCGCCGCCCCAGTCACTCCTTTTCCATCATTTCCGGACAATGAAACATCCCACTGCGGCTGGCGGCCGCCGCGGCTCGGGGGCGGCCGCTGCGCAGCTCCCGCCGCCCGCCGCCGCCGCCGGGCCGCGGGCTGAGCGGGCCGGGACCCGCGGGCGCCTCGCTGCCCCCCGCCCGCAGCCGGGCCCCTCGCCGCGGAAATGCCCGAGGAGGCCGAAACCCGTCCAGCAGAAATAGGGAAGAAGGAAAAAAAAAAAAAAATCTGAAAGGGAGGCTTTCATGCCTGGACAGGGCTTGCAGCTGTAGCGTTTGGCAGCAGTGCAGGGACACTTTTAATAGTGCAGCTGCTGGCTCAGAAGTTGTCCGCTGCGGTTACTGTTCGCCTTCAACCAGTTGCACCTCGCAAGCTGGGGTGAGCAAGCACGTGAGCCCGCGCAGGCCTCCGCGCCTCTCGGCCTCTCCTGCCTCCCCGCTTAAAGTTCAGGTCCAGCACAATGTGATGCTCTCCCATCCTTTAACCGATAACATACATACATGTATGTAGAAAGGATTTTAAAACACCCACACAAAAATATTCAAAAGAAGGGGAGAACAGAGATTTTACAGAAGTAAAACCTTAGCAAACTACTTCCTCCACTAGCACCTGCAAAGCAGTCTTACTGGTTCTTGTCTGTAGAAGAAATATCCTTCTCACTACACAGATTCACTGATCATCAGCCTTAAACTCTGCTCCTGCCCACACCATGGAGCATTTCAGTTGCTCATGTGAGTACCTGCATCCATAAACTCTCTTGCCTAGCTCACACTATCACAGCGTATCTCAATTTCTCTAACAAAGACAGGGTTGGTCACATTTAAACTGTAATTTCTGTAAAATTTAACAACACAGTGATCTGAAACACAGATCTTAGAAACTGAAACTCAGTAGAAAAAATAATGACACAGTTATAAACAATCTGTGACCTAACATAAGAGAAGGTAACTGATGGCAATTGATTTTGAAACCATAAACGCTAAGGAATGTGCTCAGGTATAAGTTCTCTTCTTAAAGGTTAGCATTTCCCTGCAATGTTTGCAAACCATCTAGTACAGAGGTAAATTCCTAAGTGGAAACATTTCTGTGTGAGATACCATACATTTTAGGGCCTCATCTTACTCAGAAGTCATCAACAACTTTGCACCATTGCATAGCTTTATGACTGGTCACTACTGGTGACAAAGATAGCATTTCTTACCAATTGCATTACACTGCTTTTTAAGGTACAAATATTTTCTTCTGAGAAATACAGTCATTTTAAAAGTATTTCAATAACCTAAGATGCTTTTAGGTACAGCATAATCTTTAAACTTTTTCTGTGATAAAATGAAAAAAAAATATGCTGTGTGAAAGAGCTAAGTATGAAGATTCCATTTCTTGTACACAAAATTATGTATTCTATTGCATAGTAATATAGCAATATTGGTATCTACACTTTTCATTTAAGAAAGCATTGGATAAAGTTCTGGTAGTTCCAGTATACTCCTCCTTTCTTCTCTCTTCTGTGGACAGAGGGACTGAGACATAAGGTATAATGACTTACCTAAAACTCCCAAGTGACTCAGTAGCAGAAGAGAGGTTATGACTCATAGTCCTCAACTTACAAGCTTGTGTTTTTCCTTCTGAAACTGGAAACATAGCACAGAACAGTGGGAGGAGCAAAAATTTAGCCAACCACACCCTGTCTTCAAAAAGTTTCATTGGATAAAAAATGCCCATGCAGAGCAGAGTTTCTTTTTTTTTTTTTTTTTTTTTTTTTTTTTTTTTGAGCCTTATCTATGAAAGACACATAGTAAACTTCACAGTATTCAGTTTATCTTCTTCAGAAAGATGAGGGGATGAGCAGTATAGCTACTGGGAGCCTACATAGTTTTTAAACTGTTTTTAAATAGTTTTTGAAACAACTAAATAAAAGGAAGAAATAAACAGCTGATACAGCCATATTCCAGCTGATGCAGTATGAGATAGCCCTAAGCAAAATCAATCAAAATAAGTTAAGAGAATTCAATACACAAAAAAGTGCAATTCACTGAAATGACATATTAAATATATTGTTCAACAAGTAATACACTAAATACCAAGAATTTCAATTATTTTAAGCTGATGGGTCCAGTTGTGGTCACTGTTGATGAAATATCACAGATAGGCAAAAATCATCAAAATAAGCCAACAATACAGCACTTTCCTGATAGTACAAAATAGTTCTAACAAATACACAGCTGATCTAAAGTAAGCTGATTCTTTTATTCTTTTCCTCAAAAAGAATTATCATTCTAAAATGTTATCATTCAAATTTTCAGGAAGTGAGCAGTTAAGACTTTAACATCAGCAGCCCTTCAAGTAGGCTACAAATTTGAGGCATGATGACTCTTACTACAGCAACCTAGTTATGGGCTGTTGCACATATGTATTCTAATATATTCTTTCATTACCAGATGATAAAATTCAGGTATGCTCTCCCAGACCATAATGGCAGATTAGGAATGGTTGTGAAGGGAAGCTCAAAACACTTGTAAAAGGCAATAAGTATAAGCTGCAGGCAGCTAAAAGATTTCCAGAAGCCTCCTCCAAGTTTCTTTTTCTATTAAAAATTTTTGTAAAACAGATTCCTACTAAAAGTGCACAAACTGCAGAATTTTTGACAGTTGTAGGTCTTAGGACAAAAATGGGTTATCACCGTTTCCTAATCTGAGCTCTTACACAAGCCCTAATATAAATATTACCTCCAGCCAAAAGAGAGTTGTCACTGAACCAGAGAAAGTATTTTGGAAAGACACAAGCTGTTGATTTAAAGAAAATCCACAATATCCCCAAATAAACTTCTCCAGTGGTTATTTATTTACATTATTAAAAACTTGAGCTGTATTCTTGTTTTGAATTTTCCAAGTCAAACTTTTAGTCTTTGAACTTTTTGGATATCAGATAGTTTCTTGTGAGGGAAGTTTTGGATAGCAATATTGCTCTTCTCAACAATGCCATTGAAAAGTGAAGCTTGCAAGTTGATTTTTAATTTAGAGTGAAAGAGGTACTACATGCAATATGAGAAGTTCAGCAGTGCAAAGCACTGTAGGGGAATTTGCAGGACAGTTGCAGGCCTGGATTGGAATATTTTTGGTTTTCAATTTTCATGGCCTAGTTTGTATATTACCATTTTCCTAAACATCCCATTTAAAAGCCATTTAAATTGTCATGCCAGAACAGAGCTGGATGCATCTGTGATGTAGATTAGGATTTCTACTCTGTAAACACCACAACTGAAGTGTTGTGGGATTGACAGTGCCTTAGACACCGGCTGGTGATAACAGGGCAACCAATCCCTCTTAGCCCCAGGAAATCTACCTCCAAAGAGCACAAAAATCAAGACAAATAAATAATCAGTAGGGTACCTAAAATGAAATTAAAGACACACAAATTTAACTCCTACCATAACCAGAAACTAGTGTTCTCCTGCTGAATCCCAAGAAGCCAGAAGAAGTGAATTTAAATAGGAAAAGGTATTTTTCTCCATTTCCTTTTTTTGTTTGTTTACAATAAGCTATTTTGTTTCAGTGAAATATTTCTAAGACCTTTTGCTTTCTACCACTGTCGGAAAAGATTTCATTAAAAATAGTAAATTATAATGTAAAGAAAAATAAAATATTCTAAGATGAGTTATCTGATGTAACTCCAATGAAGTCAAAGAAGCTGCATGAAAGAAGAATTCAGCTCAACTAGCTTTATCCTACTTGAGGCAAAACACATCACATGGCATGGTTTATGGTAGTTTCAGCTATTCCTTAGCAAGCTCAAGCAAGTAGTTCACTCAAGCAGGTAATAGATCTCACATGAAAAAGTAACAGATCATATATTGAGGCATGCAAACTGACATTTCATCACAACAAAATGTCAACTGGTAATTCATTATATTCCTACAAATAAGTCAAGAAGCATTATTCAATATTCAAATATGACTAAGTTTGCTGGATTGCAACAGTTAGTTTACTTGCATATATTCTTTTTGGCAATTCAGATTTTCACATTCCAGTGTAACTTTAATAAAAAACTTATTTAAGACTTCAAAAAATACTTAAAAGTCAACAAAAATGAACATTTCAAACACTTCAAAGGATATAGTTTTTTTTTAATGAATTCAAGATTATTTGGAATTTGTCTTGACGCTAAAGATCAAGTCAGCAAAGACAAGCAGATGGGCAACAACATCTTTCTAATCAATGGGACAGGAGGCTTAAGAGAAGACTGATAAAAAAGTGCAGCTAACTGAACACAATTCCGTAAAATGAACTATACAGAGACTTAGAAAATTTCGAATAACTCTTTAATTTACCTAATCCATTTGGTCAAAATAACCCCAGAAACTGCATAGTAAATAAATGAAAACTAAGCCAAATATTTCTGTTGCTTTTCAAGTAAACGAGGCTCCTTTTGCTTCTGCAGTTTGGAAACTACCTAGATCTAACGTTATTCTACATTATTATTTTATACATATTCTTAACAATTGTGAGTATCCATGAAATTTATATTGACATTTCTCAGCAATGTCAAACTCACTGCTGATATCAAATGAAGGTTGTTAAATATCATATGTGGAATTCTGTAAAAATAAAAATATTTCCATATAAAAAGAAAACCTAGTCAATCCTTCCTAAAAATATTAAAATGAAAAATACTAAAGAAAGTCTATTTTATAGATAGAATAAATAATACAGTGGAACATAAGACTATATGATACATTGTTTTGTGACATCATGGTATCGCAAGCAGGGATCCATAAAAATTTATTTAATTTTGTGTGTGTTATCTTTACTATGAATTCATAACACAGTACAATTGCTCCTTTTGAGCTGTCATAGGGCGTGCTGTGAATGGATATTAAAATATTGTGCATTCTGTATCATTGTTTCATAATACAGATTGCTCTTAGTTACATATTGCATATTATTCCTAATACATATTCACAGCATATCTTGCAACAGCTCCTTTGGCACCACCAAGTTGTATGCTGTGAATGTGTATTAACAGCAGAATGCATTTGCATATCATGAGTCCATAATCCTGAATGCACAGTAAAATCTTTGATAAAAAATCTTTGATACATAAAAACAGAAGTATTTTACTCATCCGTCTCACTCATACCTTTGCCATCTTGCACAGTCATTTCTCGCCATGTACAGACATGTACAACTCACAAAAAAAAAGAATTCTGGTACTGCAACAACTCTGTGAACTACAGTTTTCTTACAGTAAAATATTTCATGAGGTCATTTCTTCCTCTATTTCTTCTAGTTGATAATTAAGATTTTTTTAAAATTATCTAAATATTTCTTCCTAGCTTTTAATTTTGGCACCCATATAAATGCTTATGTTAAAGTCTTTGTAAAAATGCCGTATCTAGAATTCCACAAAAATAAAAATGTTGCCATATAAAAAGAAAATCTAGTCAATTCTTCTTAAAAATATTAAAATGAAAAATCCTAAAGCAAGCTTATTTTACAAATAGAATAAATAAGCTAATTTTTATTTAGATATGTTATCTTATATCTTAGACTAAGAACAGTAATGCTTATTTAGATATTACATGTAAAATAGAGCTCATCAGGACAATTCTTAAAAACAAAGAAAAAGAAAAACAAAAATGAACTTCAGACAATGGTAAAAGTGTTTTTTTTTTCTTACTATCTTGGTTTTTTTGTTATGCTATTTATTTTTTTCCAGCCAGGAACATGCAATCCTTCTGTTATCAGGGTCAGCTCTCTTGGTTGGACAAAATTATCCTTTTGCATTACAAAACCACATGATTACAAAACTTCACTTGGATCAACAAGCAGTTGTTTTTCTATATTGACAAGTGAGCATCTTGGCAACCCATGTGAATAAAGATGGAAAAAGGCACCATTACTTGTATAAACTAGGAAATTAAAGAAAAAAAAAAAGCCTTCTGCCTTGGTTTCTTGCTTAGATAAATAAAAATAAGACAAATCTTGGGTACAGGTCTGATATAATTCTGTACCTATGCTCATAATAGGAAGATTTTTCCCCAGGAAGCAAAAGCAAAGCTAGCGAAGACCTGTCTGTCTGCTCTTTCTCCAGTCTGTGGACTAGCTGAAATAACTAGAAAGACACAAGGGAAAATTATCTACACCATTTCGTGTTGTGATTACACTGCCAACCATTAGTTTTAAAATGCATTCAGTTGTATTATTTTAATAAGCAGTCATGAAAAGTATTGTGGTATTACTTCAGAGACATTAGCTCCACAATACATCCAAGCAGGCATTTGGGCAATTAATAGCAAATATAAACTACCAGTCATAAAAAAACAAAATATTTATGCACATGTAGTTGAATATAATAACACCTCAGCTAAAAAAAAAATCAGAAAACACAAAATGGTTTCAAAATGTTCCCCCACAGAGCTGGTACTTTTGGACCACAAGAAATGTAATTCTGTCCATTGAATGATCACATGAATGTCTGTCACATTGTTATTTGTGGAATTTAGAGAGAGAGAAAGAGAGAGACAGACTGAGAGAGTATGTAAAATCACTGGACTTTTAATGTTTTCCCTTTAAAATAAATGGTTTGGTTATAGTTTAGTGAGGAAGGCTATTATATCGTACAAATTCCTTTATTTCTCTTTTCCTTTTTCGGAGGTTTATTTCAACTGTTGTAAAGAATTAATGAAAATGCTGTAAAATGTTAAAGTATAATTTTATTTAACATTGTTTTACATTATAAGAGCTATAAACAGGCTCATGTAAACTTATACAAGCAGTTATTTTGAGGTCTGAGCTATTTTTTTTTTCTTTTATGGCTATAAATAAAAATAAGACAGTATGCATGCAATTATTTTATAATTCTAATGTATTAGCTGTTCTCTCTCAGATCTTCTTTATGGTTTAAAATACCAGTGGTCTGTGTATTACCTTGATCATCAATGATCAACAAAAACAAATTAAAATGCTTTGTTTTTTTCAGAGTGAGATTTAGATCTTCTCCATAAATTATCTGCATTTTGAATTTAATGCAATTTATTGTAATTATAATAAAAGTAAGAATCTTTTAAATATGATCTACAGCCAAGTAAGATTTAAGCAACCATATCATAATATCTTTGTTGGAGAATCTCTGATATTCCAGTCCTAGATCACTGATGAGTTTCCTGTTTTTAACAGATTGTATTATTTTAGTAAAATAGAAAAAACCCAGCTTTTTTAAATTTAATAGTGTTAGAGAAGTCCTGAGCTTTTTCCAGTAATCTTTACACCTTTTTACCATCTACCACCTTTTACTAATTGTAAAACCTTCAAGTACATTTTTATTGTGGGCTTGAAGAAGATTTGATGCCAATTTTTTAGGGTGAAAGATAAAAAATTAACCTTCACACAGGTAATTCAGTCTTTTCAAACTCATCTTCTTAACTTCTGGGCAGGTACCTGGGCTTGCCCGTGTAATGTTAAATGTAGTTAGAATTCAAACAGCAACTCTGTGGACGGACCCAGACCTACCCGGACTGAAGGTTTGGTCTCAGGAGCACTGTTTTTACAGTCACAGCCTCCTGACTCCACAACTATGGAAGCAGTTCTTTAAATGGATTACCCAGCCCCTCAAAAATGAAGCTTACTAACATCTCCAAGATGAGCAGTTAATCTCAGGTAACAGAGCTGAAGATAAATTTCAACAGTGTGGTCACAGTATCCAGGTAGTCTTTGGTTTAATTTTAAAAATGTGGAAGATTGTGATGGGTACAAGAACATATTGTGCTTTGGTAGTTTTAATCGGTTTACACCATACATACAATTAAGAAGTAAATCAAGGGGGATTTTTCTGCCCAAATGCCGCCACCACTTTTTCTCAGCTATTTGTCACTTGAAGAGGGGGCATGAAGCTTTCCAGCCTTCTCCATTTTTCTTTCACTTCAAATTTGGAATGTCCTCATGTTGTGAGCAGCAGTGCTCCTTCTATGGTCACCCCCTTGCATTCACCCCAAAACAGTAAATGCTTCTCACCAGAATGATATATTTTATTCTTTTATTACCATTCATGGATATTTCTGTAAAGACTAATATACAATTTAGAAAAGAATTATTGAAATGGTCTCTCAAAACTCTATAACATTACTAAGATTTCATTTTCTTGAAAACAAAATACAGTTTATGTCTAGAAATTTCTGTAAAGGAGCACTCTAACAACGACTCTGCTAGTCTTCAGAGGCGTGGAGTCCCAAAACACAATCCTAGGTTAGGGATAACTGCACAGTGCTTTGCCCAAATCCCAAGTTTAGCCATTGACTAAAATGGCAGTCAAGTTTTGCAGCAAAGAAAGACACTTTGACCCAGAAATGTGTCAAGTACTATATTTAATAAGGAAGATCTTCTGCCAACCATTGCAACGGAATTAAATAGACTAATTTTTTAAAGGACCTTAAATACTTTGTGAAAACATAAAAAATGACTTATATAAATGATGCAGTAAAAGTTTAATGCTATGTATGAAGTATTAGTACGCAAAAAATGAGTCTTCAGACACATCTAATGTAGCAGCCATACATTTTCTTGTTACAAATCTGTACTTGGAAAGACAAAACAAGACAGAAAACAAAACTACAAAGGTGTGCTATTTTTTCCTTTACAAATTCTGAAAAAGTACTGTCTCTTATCATGCCCACAGGTTCTAACATCCTGCTGTGAAAGCAGCACTAAAATCTTCTCCTCTGAGAGATTTGATATGGTATGCAATGCGGTGAATAGTACCATCAGGCTCCCCTGACAAAGGAGACAGTGTAATACTTTTTAAAAGAAAGCAGGACATATTTGATCACATTTACTCAATGCAAATGAGTAAACTCAGAAACAGTGGAGTGACTTTGGCTTTACACTGATGCAAATGAAATCAGATTCTTGACCCATGGAAAGAGTAGTCTTTAAAATATTGTATTAATTTGCTCTGCAGTTTGCAAAATCATATGCAGTTTTGGAATCTGGTAAATTAAAGTGAAGCTTTTGAGAAATACATAACAGAATTCTGTACATATACATAAATGTTTACCTAAGTATCTGTCTAGACACCCTATATAGACACCAGTATAAAGGATATGCTACAGTAGACCATGAGATTATACATTTATCCTCATTTGTGAAGATGGATGCCTAGAACTCATGAATGGCAAACGATTCATGAGTTTAATCCTAATCAATATTTATTAAAAGAGACAAAGTAACAGTAAGGCAAACCTACACTACTGAAGAAAAAAAGCAAAAAAGCTTATCATGCAATAGTTAATGAAGTTCAGTAATTTATTTTAACCCTAGAGTGGGTTTAAAAACCCTAATTATATTAATATATTAAAAGAAATACAATTGTCACTTAGTCTCATTAAGCGTGACAGGTGACGGTTCCAGAGATAAATGCTGCAACTATTGTAACTTGTGAAAATTGCACATTCAGGTTGAAGTGGTAATAACTGGTACCAATGGGATGGAATAGAGTTGCTCACTACATTAATCAATAGTACAAAATTTTTTTTAATACATAAGCAATAATTAATTTCATTAATTTATGACTAGCTTGTTTCTACTTATGTCCTCCATTTTGTCTTTGGTTTTTGGTTGCATTTTAAAATATTTTGGCTATTTATTAATCCAAAGGCCAACTCATAAAATATCACTGTCGGGAGAGAATCAGTCTTCTGGGCACCATGCTCAGTTTGGGGGATTGATAGTATAACTGAATCAGTTAAAGGGAACGCGGCTCTATTGAGATTGTAAAGTTGTACTATTGTCACTCTGTGCAAAATCAGAAAAGTTAGACTTGTTCAGTTTATTATATCTCACTTGTCTTTCACAAACATAGGCTATGCCTTCAATCACTTAGCAAAAAGCCAGCTTTTTTATTTCCAGTTGTTAACAAGCACAAAAATGTACCAAGTCAGTATTATATTTAGATTAGCAGTGCCTGTATCATAGTGTCACAAATTTGAAGCTCTTGAACTAGGACTGAGAGGATCCTGCCATAAAATATTTTCATTACAGGCCCTTCAACTTTATGATTCAAAACACAAACACACACGCTCTGTTCTGCCAAGCACAGAGGTGGTTTGCTTGTATTGTATTTTGTGATAGCCCACGTAGTTGAGTTTTAGTACACTGAGAGATGCAAGCAGTAAAAACTTTAATTTCTATTATGGTTTATGACCAGTGGTAAGGTGTATACAGTAGACATTTACGGACAGCTGTTGGCAAGAATGCTTATAGCCCCTGGAATAAGAATGTATTTGGGTTATATGGCTTAACAACACAGTAGTTGAAATATTCCTTTAAACTTCAAAAATGGCAGTAATATAATCTCTGCAGCAAGCTCCTTCACAGAACTATAAAAACAATATAGTAAGATTTCCTGTAACAAGCCTTTAACTCTAGTTTGGGATACAAAACCCTTTCTGAGGCATTTCAGGCTTGAAGTAAAAATATAAGTGATAGCTAGTATCATACAGTATTGAAAAAATGCCCCTGACAAAAGATCTAAACTTTTCTTTGACACTATTAGAGACGAGAAATAATGTAAACACTTTCATGTTTAATGTAAATAAAGTATATTAAATCAAATTTAAATGTTCATGAGCCTGTTGATAGCCTTTTTTACTAATATCACATATTTCTACTCTCTGCATCTTGTACAAATTTAACCTTTACAACTAATATTGTTCTCCACCTCTCCTGTACAGCTGGCTCATCATTCTCATAACCCACCAAAATTCACATATAAGTAGGTAATGTATCCTAAACTTATTAATCCAATTTGATTAGGAGACAGTGCTCATAGTGGAGGAGTATACAAGGCAGTTCATGGCTTTTGAGGGTGATTAAATGCTGAGGTGCAGCAGAGGCATTTGATAATCACAGGAACGATGTACTGCTAGAATACTCCAGCCCCATGGACACTTTTTCCATCAGCCAATAAGAGATGCACATTTAACAAACCACAATAAAAAGACACACTTTTCTAGATACATGAAAGTTTGAAAGCTCTTTCAAACTTTTCTGCATGTGATTGCAGCTTGAGAGCCCTCCCAAGTTGTGTGAAGAGCAAGGACACATAAAGCATATATGGAATTTGGAAGGAATATGTTCATCTGCCTAAGAGCAGAGACAAATAATCGCATGAGGGTGTTACCTGTGTGGGAACAGACTTGTCTCTTCTACACCTCCAATAATATAAATGAATAATTATTTATATAAATATAAATAAAATAAAGGCACCTTAGGAAGAGGCCACAATGGGATCAGGAGAAGGGAGGTTCTGGTGGAAAATCTGCATAAAAGCTTGGAGATTAAGTTGAATCTCAAAGTTTTGTTTTTTAGTTATGTTGTGAGTTGCAAGTAAAAGGCCAGTGCCTTTTCCATATTTATTTAGTCTATATTTATTTGAATATCATGTTTACATGATTATTTTGCTTTTTAAAGAAGATTCCACAGGTACTCTTGTTAAAATTAGATAACATCTTCCACAGTAGAACCTCTAAACTCAAGAATATTAGATTATAATCTAGTGGAATCCAAAGTGGTAGCAACCAATTTGTGCACTCCAGGTGAAATTTTTGATCCTGGTTCTCCTTCGTCCAATTCCCTGAACTCATATACGTAAGTCTAAAATGGCAAAAAATTCAACCATCTTTTCATTTCATAGAACTGAAAAAGAAAAGTGGAAGGACGATGCTGGAGAGTCGGGCGGGCAGGCTTGGAGAGTTGATTCAAGTAGAAGACACAGGAAGCAGTTAACAGTGCTGTCAGTAGCAAGTTGGAATTTCCTTAACTCTTAGCCAAGAAAAAAATACAGAGGACCTGTCCTTGTTATTGACCATTATGGAGAAAAAGAAAAGGCTTCATTTGCCTCAACAGTTTTCTGATTCAGTTTTCCTACTTCTCACTTTATGTCCACTAGCAGTGATTTACAGAGAGAGCAGGAAGAAAAGTGGTAGGAATGAAGTTCTCAGAATCTGAATTGCTGAACATAGATAAGACCTAAGATCTGATAAGATCACCATATCACCCCTAACATGCATTAACAGCATAGTAACAAAGCTTGGAGATGGACTACTACTACATAGTAAAATATGAGTACTTTTACTTGTTTGCTAGATGTCTAATTTCCATTCCGTAGGTAATATCAGAAGGGAGAGAGCAAGAAGGCAGGAACACAGAGAAATGCAGCATAGCGTGAGGGCACTGATTTTCACTTGAATTTGCTTATAGATGCTCTATAATTCCTATGTGGTGAGAGGGTGGAACCAAAGAGTTGCCATACTGAGTCACTCCGGAGACTCTCCTAGTGCAAACTCTCTCACAGAGAGTGGTCAACACCAGGAATTTCAAGGAAAAGTGCAAGAAGTCAGTGATAAGTGTGTGGAATAATCCCCCACATCTACACACAATGAGCTCTCATGCTGAGCTGTAGTGAGCTGCTGCTTCTTTAACCTCAGGCATCGGACTTTGTCTGCTCAGGAGACTGCCCCCATGCATTAATGGTCTGTATAGTTCAGTTATGACATATCTGCAAAGCAATGGATAAAATTCATCCCTAGTGTGATGAGGGGTTCCGTTCTTTCTTTTTTAACTTTAAAAAGAGCTCAAGCCTCACACTGAATATGGTCTTCGTGCATCCAAATTCTGAGGCCCAGCTGCATTTTTTAAACACCCAGTTTCTTCTGCATCTGCCATTGCCTTTTTTTTTAATTGCACGAATCCTCAGTTCTCTTCTAAAATCTACCACAAACTTTCACTGTATCTTCAAGCAAAACGCTTAATCTTTGCATGCCTTTTTTTTTCTTATTTAAGAAATAAGGTTGGTAGTATTTACATTCAAGGTAGGTTATATCCACACTCCTTTACTTGAGATCCTTGGATGGAAGACACCAATGAATTCCGAATAGTAATTATTGGTTAAAAAGGGCAAGACAAAATTTTGGGAAATCAGCAAATATACCTGTCAGTCACTTTCAACAGGACGATGTCAGGAGGTTCCATTAGGAGGCACTTTTACCAAATTTTCAGTTTTGTTTGACTCTCAGTGATAAAGTTTGGCCTATCGAACCTGTGGTATTATTGGCAGAGATCACATTACCCACTTTCAGTTTCCTCAAAGAGTTAGAAAGGATGTGATGACAAAATAAGAGCTACCACTGAGATAGCAGGATAGTTATCGGAAAGCACACAGGGCCACAGTTTCACAACAATCCCACAACACTATTTAGAAGTCGACTGGCTCCTTGTTAAAGACATAACAAATCAGTTTATTCATTCTTGGGATAGTAATGCCGTTTCACTGAAGTACTACTAAGTTCCTTTTACAATTTCTGTGTGCGGCAAGAAAACCCATAACAATGCTGTTGAGCTTTCTGAGATGAATACCTCTTGAAGCAATAAACCTGTTAAAGGAAAAATGGTTTCTGGGCACCAAGGCTATGTGTTTAAGGATTTGAAATTGCTTAATGCCTAAAACCTGGGAAAAAGTCCCAAAAGGACACCCAATTAGAAAGATATTGACTCATCCTGACAAAGAGGGGGAAGAAGGGAGGAAGGAGGGAAGAGATCGAGGCTTACAACAAAAGACCTATTCATTTCTAACAGCTCGCCTGTGGAACCGTTCCAGCATGCTTAAAAATACTTTATCCATTAGCTGGGAACTATTTTCTAAACGACAACTTGCTGCCCATATTTGACCACAACCAGCTCACTTTTCCTATCGAACAGCGAGGTTCGTGTTGTCAAAAGCAGCCTACTGCCTCTTCTGGACGCTGTACAGGAGTGAGAAAATGTAAAGCAGAGATGCCGTGCGTGAAACAAAAATGCTTGACCTCCAACATATATAGAGGGAAAGTACAATACTGCTCAGTTCCTCCCAGGCTATTTTAGGAAAATAGGACAAATGAACACAATATTTAACTGGAGTTTTCCTCACATGAAAAGCAGGGAAAACATTTTAGGTTAATCAAGTTGTTAAAAACAAGGTCACTTAATGTCTCAATGTATGAGCTCAACAGTAATCCTTTGCAATTTTATATTAGGCTCCCATATGTTAATCTCCTATCACACACCTCCGTAAAATCATCAAAAACTTTTCACTAATATTATTACTTATTAGTCAACAGATAAGCATTTTTAATTGCAATGTTATATACTTGTTGAACAGTGCGATTTTTAAAATCAAATTAATACTCTTTTATGAACAACATTTCTTTCTCTGCTATAAAGTGATTTAGCTGGAACTGTTAATATTTTATGCTAGGGTCTATGGATAAAAGCTTTTCTTTATCTGAAATGTGACTGTTGCTATAAAGTTGGCACTCCTACGTTTTCCCGGGATTTTTGTTGTCTATGCTTTCAGTGCTTAGACTGAGGGAGAAGCAGCTCTGGTTTAATGTGTGTTTATTTCTCTTGACATACACATTGCATCCTTATGTTAGTGAATGTTAGTTTGAACTGAGACTGCTGAGGAGACTGTGGGGAGAATTTTGTGCCGTTGATCTTCTCATCAAAGCATCAGCTTTTCTAAACATGTTTCAGAGAGCTACAGCATGAGGTGCACTATATTACGATGTATGTTATCTGGTTCACCTTCTTACAGGGAACATTTCTGTAACCTTTCCTCATGTGGGTATTCCTAATAACACCAACCCTATGTAAACACAAAAAGACTACATTTGTGTCTACACTGTGTGTTCAAAATAAAAAGTCACTGAACAAATGCTAAACTCTTAAAACAAAGTATTCAGTAATTTATATTTGGGGTTTAGATTTTAACAACTGGTGTGAGATGCAGTAAGGGTGATAAGAATTCCTCTCTTTTCTTAGTTCAGTTGATTATTTTCAAGGTAAGTAAAAGATGAGGAAGCAGTGAAGAAGGTGGACACTGTAAATAAATATTCATGTGTATCCAGTCGCAAATACACACAGTTTTAATGTATATAACCAAGTAAATACACCATAGCTGCTTTTGCACAAGACATGATAGCTATTAACCTAGGTTTGCAGGTACATTGAAATGTTTATGAATAATACAATACAGATTCTAAAATATAATCTCCTTTTATGAATACTGAAACATTGTAACCCAGCTCTGCAGAAGATCTAAGAAAAATGGCAGGGCAAGGTCAAGCATTTGTTTACATCTCACCTCCAACAAAATATAATTTTACTTTGTCTGACCTTTAAGTAGATGCAATAATTATGCAACAAAGTAAACTGAAAGCCAAACATAGAGAGACAGTAAGTCATACAGTACAGAATGTACTAAAAACAAAACCTGGTTATCACTTTTATCACATGAGAGTTGCTGTCTAAGTTTTATGTGCAAATCTAGATTTATAGATGATTCTAATTTAATGCGGAAATGTATCTAGATTTTAATAGATCATTTCATTTTCTAAACTGCATCAGAGAGCCAGATGACCTCAGCCCAATACCAGGAATGAAAAGAAGTCCTCAGTTCTAATCCTTGCTGCAACATCATTTCAGATGCCTTACTGTCACAGCCTGGCTTCTGTATTCTTAGATTATTTTTGTTTAAGGGCAGTGTTTACCTTCTGCATAGGAACATTGTGAAGATTGATTCATTTGTGTGCCATGTGAAATATGAAATGGGCTAGGAAACAGATCTAATTCTTGGAATTGCAAAGGGCAGTTAAGGTGCTGTTAGAAAGCTGTCCAGGAGGAAGCGCGTGGTGAGTTCTGCTGACTTTAAGCTCCTTGCTCTGTCGTTCCTTAGGGTACACAATCAGAACAGAAAATCAGGGGTCTCAGGGACTATCTCCTCTCTAGAATCCACAGTGGAAAATGTCCCATGGTCTCTAGCCCATACTGGGGCAGTCACCTTTCACAGCTTTACTGGAAGTCACATATTGAGCTTTGCATAAATTCTCTAATTTATGCCTGGGCTTCTCTGCCAAACGAACCAGTGCTTTCAATTCAAGTTGGAGTAAACAGAGAGTAATCAACTTGGCCACATAGATATAACCTATGTATCGCATAGCACTTGATTATTAAATCCTAATCAGTGTGGCTAGTGCATCCTTAAAATGGAGGAAGGCTTAGAGATGCTCTGCCTCTCAAACCCAAACAGTTTTGAGCAAGAGCTTAGTATAACAAAAGCTAATTATTAATAGCACTGTAATACTTCTACAATGAACCTCTCAAAAATAAAATGCTGCTATTCGTCACAGCTACAATCACAATGTACTGTGCTCCATCAATAGCATGAAAATAGAGGTATATTTGAATATCTTAGTAAATTAAACTGGTCTAACAAGAAAAATGTAGTCAGTACTACATGAAGTAGAATAAAGCAATTGTTAATTCTTTTTCTAGGGATAAATAAGGAAAGGGAAATGCTTGCTTAATGGAACATAAAAAATAAGCAGAGAATACAATAAAACATTCATCTCCATACCAGGTAAGACCAAGTTCCAACTAGCTCGTTATCCTGTCTCTGATATTAGCCAGCAGCAGATGCCTGTGGAATAACAATTATACATCCTGAGTCTACTCTTCCAGGCCACTGAGATTTGCAGTTCAAGAACTTCCTGAACTAGATAATTCCTCCTATTTTATAGCCTTTCTGAGTAGTTCGTGGATTTTTTTCCAATTCTTTTTCAAGCCCATATATACAAATGCCCTGTAATAACTTATTTATACACTACACAAGGAAATAACTCTTTTTTGTTTTGAACTTGCCATATTTTAATTTCAGCTAATAGTCACTTCCCTCAAGAAAAGTGCACAGTCATTCCATATTTAACTCTTTCATAACCTTGATAAATTTACTAAGTGCTGTGACATCCTCCTTCAGTTATCTCTTTTGCTAGGCTGAAAAGTCTTAAGGTGCTTGATTAAAAATTATATTGAAACTATTTCATAATTTCATCGCGGTTGCCTTCTCTGTATCTTTTTGACTTGGGGAGGGAGATGGCAAAGTGAACTTAAAGTATGAGTTCATATGAATCACAGAGTTCAAGATATGGACACCTTGTGAAAGTAGAGAGGCGTAATGGCATTTTCTGATTTGATTTGACAGTTCCCTAAGATTGTTTATCTACACTTATCTACTATTTATAATTTGAAGATCTCATTCCTGAGTGATAGATCGTGTATGTTAAGTTAGGTTTTATATATAATTAAAGCTGAGGTTACTTTACCCTGTGGATATCACTTAACATTTATTTACGTTTCATTTGATTTTTTTATTAACAATATTATATTCTGCAACTCTTCTCAATCAATCCTCATCTTTCTTGTCCCACATAATTTTATAATACCAGCAGACATCACCCATCTTTCCATCTCATTTTCACTATGTTGAAAAGCACAAACCTAGCACACACTCTCCACTAGTGATCTCCTTCGATGGAGAAAATTGTATAATCCTTTTTTTTTCTCTCTACATTTTGAGCAATTATTCATTCATTCAGAGACCTTGTCTCTTATTCAATGGCAGCTTAGTCTTTTAGAGGTCCCTAGTAAGAACCATTGTGAAAAACCATTTGAAATTTCAAGAAAATTTTGTCAGCTGGATTACCCTTGTCCTTATACCTGCTGACTTCTCCAGCAAGCCATAGTCACTTTGTAAAATGTGACTTCTCTTTTAAAAAACCACACTGCTTCTCCCTCCGCAATATATCATATTATTTATTGGGTGTGATAATTCTATTCTTCTATTCTACTCTTCTTTGCCCAGTTCAAACAGGAACAAGTCATTTCCCTGGCCCCTCTTGGAATATTTACCTAAAACCTGAGCATCACTTTTGTGCCTTCCGTTCCTCAGACATCAAAGTAGTCAAAGCCAAAGTTTACATGTAATAAATTGCTTAGATACCTCATACTTAAATTGCTCTAAAATTATTTCATACAAGCCAATTGATTTTTTGCTCTTCATTTTGTATCTTCTTTCCATTAATTCTTCTGTTGAACCTTCAGTTTGAAACAGATGTTGTTTTTATTATTTATTTATTTATTAGAAGGTGTTAGAAAGGTTTCTGATATGGGACTTAAGTTGCTCCACAGTGAACACTGAGACAAAAAAATACTTGTAATTTCATCTCATCTTTATTTTCCCTAAGTCTTCCTTTTGTATACCCTGACCATCTAGTGTCTCCACAAACTCTCTGGCAGCCTTCTTGTTTTTGATATGTTTGAAAAAAAGTTTTACATCTTCATGCCTTTTTCAATTTTTTCCTTAATTCATGATTTTCCATTTTGGCTGTCTTTTTCAGTTTCTTCCTTAGAAGTTTCTTCATTCTGATGTAGTTCTCTTTTTCAACATTAATGGAATTGTTGGCTTTCTCGTTCTGGCATTAGTTTTGAAATTAGTACCTTATGGCTATTCTTTCATTCTAAGCTTCCTGTGTGGACTGCAAAACAAAATTTAAAAACTAAAGCCTACTATAGCCTTGCTTGCAATAACATTTACATTAATACCTTTTATTTTAAAATAGGAAAATGAAATGAACTCTTGATGTTCCCAGAAGTGGACACACTGCCTCTAAAGAAAAGGTAATAGATCATAGTACAAGGCCATAAAGATAGCATCCTAGAATTTGAAATGTTTCTCGATCATCCCAGCTCTAGGGAATGATAGAAGCCAAAAATGAGCATGACCTTAGCATCTGCTGCAGCCCGAAGGCAGCTAGACAATTCCTCTGAATTGTTGAGCCGAGGACCAATGTCAGCATCAGTTTTCAGATCACAGGCCTAGACGGTCCATGTGGTTGCTCCCAGAGCAAGCACTGGAATATTGTCTCACATGACAACACATTCACCTCTCTTCTTGACCAGAGCTTCACTTCTGAAAACTTCCTCCAATTAGTATTACCTTGCTGTAGTATACTGACACAGAGATGTCACTGTGCTGAAGAGTGGTGACAGGCAGAGCCTGTGCAGAGTTACTTACTGAGGTGACGAGACATACATAGTGCAGAAAAGACAAGTATTAACAAGAAATAAAAGGTGGGATGTTAGGGCTGCATCAGTCACACTGGGCCCTCCGTAAGCACCTGATGGCAAGACAAAGATCTGCAGTCTGGATGTCAAGAGGGACCTCTAACCTAGAACAATGTCAATGTGACCTTTGAGCCTTGCAGATGTGGCTTTAGACTACCTGGAGAAAAAAAAAAAAAAAAAAAAAAAACAAAAAAAACCCAAAAAAAAACCAATATATAAGGCAGATTACAGAAGCAACACTAAACACTAAATACAAAGAGAAAATTTGGATGACATTACAAAAATAACATTACATGGGACAGAGAAATTGAGACTGATTTTTATGCAGAATTAGTGAAAGAAAAGTACCCCAGTATGCTCAGTAGCTGCCACAGTGATGTCTTTTATTCCCTTAATGGATAACACAGAGTTTGAACACACACGTTTGGGTAATGTGATAGATTTCAATACTCTCTGCTAGAAAGTCACTTCGTGATTAGGAGGACTGTCAAAGCGCGGGTCAGAATTTAGTCAATCATTTAGAGTGTGTTTAACATTTGGCTTAGAATTTGAAGGATCCCAGCCATGTCTGCAACAGT
Source organism: Rhea pennata (assembly GCF_028389875.1). NCBI lineage: Eukaryota > Metazoa > Chordata > Aves > Rheiformes > Rheidae > Rhea > Rhea pennata. The sequence continues at coordinate 28,452,622 of NC_084663.1, forward strand.
AGGCTCTCAATGATTTATCGTTGTTGCTGTTATCTATCTGCAGCATTTGTAATCTCAATCAGCTGTTAATACTTCTCTTGTAAGATATTGATATGAAATAATTGCAAGTAGCTCAGATTAGGAAATGTGAATGTCATTTAAACCTCATGTTGTTTCATATGCTTTCCAGCATTCTCTGTAGGCAGCAGATGAGGGTCTACAGAAAAATGAGAGCAGAGAAACAAACAATAATAACAAGCACTAGTCAGAGTGTAATAATCTTTTGAGTTGCATTTACGTTAAAAGGTAATCAGTGATATTCACACAGCCCTGAGTAAGTAGCAATTCATATAGACTTCATAGTTACCAAAAAATAAAGAATGTTGCTTCTTAAAGGACATCAGTAACAAAATATGAATAAAACATAGCTTTATAGTTCTACTCCTGGCTTTCAAAAGATTGCATTTACTCAGTTATGGCATAAAGTCCTGGGTAAGCTTGCACAAATCTTCTATCAGTTCTGTATCAATGTTATGCTTAACACACTTAAGTAAGTTCTGTTCAGTAGTGATATTGCAGCAGATGGGTGTCCACTGGTTCAGACTTGAGCATTTCTAGGCATACTTGAAAGCAGTCAGATAGTAACTCAGCTGGTAGAAACTTCTTTAAAAAGATGCCATGGTTAGATGGCAGGTGAGGGCACGGTTTCACAACGAAGGGGCAAGAGGCAACGGTAATGTGAGGACTTGCAGTCCCTCTCTCCCCTGTTCCAGAGGCAGTGGGAGCACGCCACAAGGACTGGAGAGCTGTTACTGCAGTGAGCTCTGTACGGTGAGCTTGTGACCTGGGAGGGCTTTTAACTCATCCGCTTAGAGAACTAGTTAGTCATCTGAATCTGTGGATCCAACCATTAGCTTTTCTTTCTCACACCTTGCTCATTTTCAGAGTACAGTAATAACATCTATTTCACCACTGCATGCAAACACTAATTTCCAGGGTACATAAAGTACTTTGAGATCCTTGAAGAAAAGGTGTTGTCGAGTAGTTTATTTCTGTATCAAACACAAGAAAGATGGTATTCTTCTAGGCGCTATTAAAATTTCTTCACTTTATTGAGAAGCCTGAATAAAATAAAACATGAAGAGCAGAAAATTCAGCACTACTTCCAAGTATACATAAACACTATTTTTCACATGACCAGTATAGAAAGCAAATAAATTTCAATATCCTAATTTATTTTATGTTTTATATACATACACAATAAAAATGTACACATTATATGCATGTATATACATGAAGCATGTGTCCTAGACACTTGAAAAGTTTTTATCTGCTTGAAAAGAATTGTATCTGCAATACTGACTACAAGCATTTCTCATAGTTTTCTCCATTTGTTTAATTAAAATTTAAAAAATACATATTTGGGGTTTAAGATACAATAATTATGAATGTATGAAAGAGAAATATACCCAGCAAAATGTTTATATCTTAACCATGTTTCATCACATTATATTTGCATTCCTAAATACGGTAATCAAGAAATGTGGACTTTAAAATGAATGATATGCTAGCATGTGAAAAAGTAGTATAGTTGTTCTTCATGATAATAGTGCTAGTGATATGAGATTTTTTTATATACACAAATATGATCTTTAAAATGGCCTCTATCAGCTTTAAAAATGGACAGTATCATGAAACTTGTTAAAGCCAAGGTGAACTGTGGCACAATATCCAAATGTAGAAAAAGACAATCACATTTTTCGACATTTCTACAGCTGATGGCATTGAAATGTCAGCAAAGCTCAAAGCAGAAGTACACAATAAATTTGATATTACACCACATGTTTGATTAAGCCCAAGGGTGAAATTGTAACCTGCAATTTTATTCTGAGTGAGGAGATTTCTGACACATTTTGATTTCTAACAAAGGGAAATTCAGTCAGCTTCTCAGATTTCAGCAGCACTGTCACTGTTTTATCCAGACTCTCCTAGAAATTGGTCTTACAAGCCCACTGGACACAAATACGTTAATAAACATTATTATTGTAAAAATTATTCCCAAGGAACTGTGTCAAATAGCAAGGCTATGACTATACTCAAAACATAGACTATTAATTAATGGCAAAAATGGTGGTAAAATGTTGTAATTTTTATCAAAAATTGTTTTAAAATATTTTTATGCATGTTGCTGAAGTTGCTCATGTTTAAAATGAAAGAGCATTGTCTATTAAATCTCAAGGAATTTCTGACCATACTTATTTCTAAAAATCCATTTATACTCCTAAAATATACAGGATAATTCTAATAATAGTTAAAAAAACAAATTCTGCCTCACAGTGAAGACACAGTGAAACTGTATCAGTTATTGTGACAGGTGTCTGAGAAGAAACACTTGACTACAGATGAAAGAAATACAAATTTTGAAATTCAATCAGGTTTATGACCACTGAGGATGGCAATTAACTGACACATATTCAAACACTTTTTAAGAAATAGCCAATTCACAAATCATATGTTGTTTCTGTTATTTCCTAATTTTGATCTCAGTGCTGGATCACTCAGAAGTGATGCTGTCAAAGCGGCAGTCAAGGACTGAAGTAATTGGAACTGCTAGGTGAAAAGACAAGCTCCATATAGGAATTTCCTGCCATTCCAGTAGCTGTGACAGAAAAGCTCTGAGAAATGCTGGTAGAGATTTAGAATGATGAATAGCTACTACAGTTAGTGAGAAATCTTGGAAGTTCAGTTTTGTTTTATTTGCTGAGATATTACCAAAGAAGGTTTGAAGCTTGTGTCTTGTAAAATGTGACTCCAGAATGACCTCTGACCGTTGGGGTTGCTGTGGATGTTATGCTTCTATTTATCTGTGAATATTGTCAGGTCCTTTGTCTCATTTCTCGAAATAAAGGCACAACCTTTGTTCCACTGTTTGTCATTATTTATATACGGCAAGGTCAATTCTTTCGTTTTGAGCCCTCCTAATTTTCCTGACATTATTTCTTGGGGTTGTCTTTTCTACTGTTCTTGATAATTATCCCTATATTCCATTCTACAGTTTTCAGAGATAAACTAATAAGGCTATGTCCAAGTAATGGACTTCAAAGTAAATTGTTGCAATGTTGAACCTAATTACCCTGCTGCTCGGTGGAATCTGTAACCCTGCGACAGACAGACAGGCTCCTGCTGCCTTGAAGGGGGAGAGTTAGGCTGTTAAGAGAAACAGCCACTAAAGCCAGAGAACTGACACAAAGTAGGAAATGCGAAGAAGGACATCCATCAGCACGCCCAGGCGGATGGCCACCCATCTCCTGGTTGGACTTTGGCTCCTACCTTTGCTGAGATTCTCAGATGTGAACTCATTAACACAGGTTAATCCTCACTACCACAACACAGAGCTAGAAGTATTTATATACCAGAAGTAAATAGAGAGTGTATTACACCCAGTAGACTCAGATGGAGCACTTGCTTGGGATGCAGGAGACCCACATTCAAATCTCACCTTTGAGGATTTAAACTCTTCAGTCTCTCTGCTCTTGGATAGTGCTCCCTGTGGTGCAGTGGGCTGAACAACTGGAAGTAAAGCTAGCCTCCTGGTAGGACTCTCACATGCAAGGAAGTGTATAAAAAGTATGATTTGAGCATATCTACATAGTTAGATGCAAAAGACAAATACTTAATCTGTGAAATCTTCAGGTATTTAACTGTTGATCTGTTTGGTGCACCAGGACCATGGTTGTGGTAAAGAAAGTGTTGTCAGGTGTTAGACATCAGGTCTAGCATCTTAGACACCCACAACAGCAGCTGAGCAATGCTTTTAAAGATTCAAATTTTGACGTGAAAACATTAGGCACCTATAAGTTATTTGAAGGGAAAGACCTTCACATGATTTCACCCAAAAGGATCTAATTGCAGTACCAGGCCCTAATGACTTGTCTGGAGTTCATCTGCTGGAAGTATTAAAGCTTAAGACTGATGAAAAATCTGTTGTTTCTGCTAGACACTCTAGATATAAAACCAACACCCAATGTAAGTGCTAAAATAATTTTATTTTTTATATGATGTTTCAAGGTAGCTACAAAACATTGCATAAAGCAGTCAAAATGAAAGCAATAATATTCAAAGCCTAAACCACATCCTTTTCTTTCATGGCATAAGTACTAAAACGCAAGCTAAAAGAAGCTGACTTCTTACTGAATGAGACAGCTTTCACAGATGCTGGATCTAAACTACTTTCCTCTAGTCTGCTAAAATATCTTTGAAAACCAGCAATAAACTAAGGGGTGGGGGAGAAGGTCTACAGGAAAGCTAATATACAGGAAAGAAACACATTAAATGGACAATATGAATTTATTGGTATATTTGAACATGAAGTTCTTTCATAACTTATTTGTAAGAATTAGTGCAGTTGAACAATTCTAAAAGGAAAAGTTCCCTTCAAAGTTATAAATGCAAATATATGCAGTTGATAAAGTTAATTGTCAAATATGTAGGCTCTCACTTTGTCTCTCAATTGTAAAAAACAGAGTCCTCCAAAAATATACACTTTTCACAAAGCAGCAATGAATTTGTGGACCTCTAAAAATATTTTGCTTGTGTTATCACCTTTTTCTTGTAATCTGCTGTTCTTTTTTCTATACTTCTCTTTTGCAATCCTACTTTTTAGTGTTATACTTTTTTCCTGTTACTTTATATAAATCAACTATATCAACTTAAAAAAACTACAGAAAGCCTCAAAAATTATCATCTACTCAATAAATCAAAAAGGAAAATATGAAATTATTATCTATTTTTATTTATTTACAATTATTATCTTGGTTTAATTTACCTAATTATAGTGGGTGCTATGCTATACACCCAAGGGAAAAAAACCCACTGTTGCTCATCATTAATCCCGCAACCGACTCACATGAAATAAGAAAAAATAATTACAAGGATCAATTCAATCCCTCCTCCCCAGCCCAGTTTATCTGACTAAAAATCCTTCTAAGTGGGATGTGATAGATAATGGGAAGATGTGAATTGAACAGCCAGCTTAGCACGACCTCGAGCACACTTTCACTCCAAATAAACAGTTGAGGACAGAAAACATTTAAATACAAGCCTGATGCCACTCTTCACACTATTAGCCCAGGCTCTGGGGTAACCTCCAGAGGTTAGCACTGCTTTCTTTAAGACCCGTGTCCTCACTCTCCCATGCTCCCAGTGTGACCCAGCATTTTCTCCCTAGTATGCTAAAATCCCTTTCCAACCTTGGTAGCAATCCCCTTCCAACTTTGGAAGAGTTACTCTTTATTAGGAGCAAAGGTCTTGCTTTGAGCTAGAGTGATATCTTCACATAGACTTTACATTGCCTAATATTTGCTGCACAGTAGTTGCCCCTTTGACTACGCTTGCCCAGTCTGACTGCATACTTAGGATTAAAACAATGCTGTGATCAAATAGTCTCATCTTTTTGTCTACTCTCAGAGCCACTGGAGCAGCTTTTTGGAGAGAAAGAGCCACAAAAACACCCTGGTACTCTTATTAAGGTAAATCGTCTTTGGCCAGTGGAAGAACAATAGGCAGCTTTCCATCACATTCATATAATGGCTGTAAGTTATTAAAAAAGCTCTAAGGCATCCAAGTCCCAGGAGAAGTGCCAGTTTAAAGAAATATCATTTATATTATGCCTGTTTAAAATATGTCCAAAGAACATTAAAGTTGTATAGCCAATGCTTTAGACAGGATTCAGATATTAAGGAGTGCCAGATAAAAGACTGTCTACCCAAATTTCATATGTATTTGTATGGCCTTGGCTACTTGACTCTGCATTGTTTTCCATTTCACAGATCATCATCAGGACTTTAGACCACCAACAAAAAATGACTAGACTTTAGAAAGGTAACAGCTCTCCTAGCCAGTTACAAGGCAAGCTACGGAACAAGAGTGAAATGCTGGGCAGTCCATCTTCAAGGAAGAGGATGATCTGTTGTCCAGAGTAATTTTTAGACAACCACATTGATTTGGCACATTCATCCTGAAATGCATTATGGCAAGAGCCTTTTAGATCTTTCATATTAGAAATCAGGAGTCTATTCCTTCTGCTAGATCCCAATTAGAACAATTCTAGCTGTCTCAGGTCCATGCAAGTTTATTTCATCCACATCTTTGTGATTTTGACGATAAAAGATGACAAGGATGTCATCTGTGTGGTCAGCATAAGAATCCATCTGTTCAAAGCTAGATATTCAGATGTGCTCACTCCTGTAATTTCTTGTCTTCTTTGACCATAAGGACTATGGACAACCCAAAAACCTTCTTCTAGGTTTCAAGGAAAGATAGAGCCCTAGAAATTCTTCAATCACTTTTCATTTTCTTCAAACAGTTCTCTTTGTTTTTCTTCCCTTTCTCAGAGAACAGGAAATTCATATGTGGATAATTCTGACGGATACAAAATATTGTCTGAGGGATACAAATATTGGCACAGAATATATATGAACTTTCCACACAGAAGTTACTTAACAATTTTATTAGATTTTCCCCAAATCATTCTTGGGCTGCAAATAGACTCAAAGTCAAAAGAGGAATATTTAGAGAGACACAGGGGTCATTAATTTGGTGTATTAATGTATATCACCAAGTATCATTATCACTTAATGGCTTTATATTGTGGTCCTCTAATCAGCCATTTCAGAATACTGACAAGCCAGTGACCATAGCTACACCTATGTCATTTCTGAAAGTAGGCAGTCTTAATAGATGCCATAGATCTTTATGTGGCTGTATAGATCACACAGTGAGAAAACAAGAAGAGCCTTTAAAATATCCTGCTATACATTTTCTCAAGTGAAAGTAAAGGGAAATGAAATATTCATACTGTATGAACCTTCCTAGGCTGGAAACAGTGTTTCTCATGCCAAAGGAAGCAAGCACCTTCTATAGAATATTTTGCTTGCCAGAAATATGGAATAAGCATTACCTGACATTTTAAATCACTCTTTTATTTGATTTCTTACCAGACTGAAGTGAAATGTGAACTGTAGCTTTAAGGCCTCTCCCAGATTTAATAAGCTCCAGGTGTACTCCAGCCAGCTAATTGCTCCAGAAGGGAGCTAAGAGAATACTGTTCCAAGAGCCTGTTATTTCTGCAAAGGCAGCAAGTTCAGAGTTTGCTGCCTCAGTGAGTTCCTATGGTGAAAGCTACTCATGTGCATGAACTCTCAAGCTCAAGAGAAACAGCTTTTATGAAAAAGCTCTTTGTGCAAGGACGAATGCACTGAAGATTCTCTACAGAAGGCTATTTGAATTACACCCACCTTAAACACTGTGTATAGAAATAAAACATTTTTGGATTTTATGGAAATGGGCTCAAAGTGTAAAGGTGGGCTCGAGATCCAGGTTTCCTCCTAACAGAGGAGGCTAAATACTGTTTGTCACTCAAGCCTAAAGTTTGTCAGTTTAGCCATAAACTCTAGATGCCTCTTTGGACTACTAAACTGAAATCTCTTGGGGTAACTAACTTTCTTTTGAGAAAAATAAAATGTTCCTTAATACCAGTTCTGCAGTTCTACCATGTTCTGACACAGTTTGTGCTTTCCCAACTTGTACAGCTGAAAATACATTGTTATTATTTATGGTAATTAATAATAATAAAATATGGATGAAGAAAAACTCTTAAAGATCTATTCCTTTCTTTCAAGACTGCACATTATTAGGTCTTGATAACTAGCAACTTACTACAGCCAAAAGATACTGTAGGAATCCCTTAATCATGCTCCTGCAATTTTATGCAGCTATCCTGTTAAAATTGGAGGACTGGGGATGTTAATATAAAGCAATGCTGCTGTAAAGTGCTTCCCTCCTGGAAAACAGTTTCTTAGTATATCACAATGAATCATGAAACATACATATCATATTGATTAGCAAAAAAGACCTACCTTGTGACTGAGATACTATACTACAATTTCTAAGATCCAGGCATGGTTCCTCTCTTTCAATTTTCCAGTGTGGCCCTGGATAAGTCATTAAATTTTTCATTCTAATCTTGTTCTTGGAAGAAACTTCTATTGGTATTGAATTTTTCCAAAAATTCAGTCTGCATGGGAAATTTCAGAGCAGATGTTTCAGGCTTGGCAAAATTACAGGTAATGAAAACAGGATTTTGTGTTGGGAAGTGTTAAACAATTTTAGTGATTGATGAACTCGCTCTATCAGAATGTAAACAGATTGTACATGAATAACTTGCGTCCTGCTCCTTTTCTTTTTAAAAATAATTAGCCTAATTTTTTACCTCCCATATACTTATCTTAGTCTACTGTCTTTATTTTTCTGGACTCAGTTCTTTACTTAGAATTTCAAGATCTCTAATACTTTTGGAAGACATGAAAATGTCTTCTTAAAATCTGGCATTACTCAAGTACTGTAATATTTGTGTCATTTTCTTCTTATTTAAACTTTCTAAAGACCTTTTCCAGGCACAAGGTGAAAAATTTCAAAGAAATAGTATCTCCATATCTAGCTACGCTTCAACGCAATTTCTTCACACTTCTTGTCATTCTAAACTTAAACATTTCTGTCCTAATAAAATAACTGTGATTCTGGATTATTATGTGTATCGCCCTTCTACACCTTTCCTTTCCTCAGCTTTCGACATTACTTGAATTTCCATCAAGTCAGAAATCTGTTCATACTTCCAGGAAGGTATACACAATCTCTTGTTTTTTCTGGCAGTCTTTCTCTGGGGTTATTCATTGTTTGCAGGTGATTGGTGGCTGAAACATTATTTTTAAATCCAGGCTACTCTTGAGTGTGATTAGAGTGTCATTAAATATTTTTTAATGTACATAAAGTGCTGGCTATTAAACCCGGCCATTTGGCATTGCTATGTTCTGGTGGTTGGTAAGACAGTAAAAAAAATACATTCAACCCATTTGGTCCCTAAAACAATAGTAATATTCCAACAGAAGCCCAGAACTGGTTGGCCAAAAAAGGAGCTGCTGGATGTTATTTTTAAATCTTCACTACCATGCAGTCTAAATATATCTACATCTTGGAAGTCCTCAGTGTTAAGATTTCTGAGACACATGTTGTGTAGGATCATTGGTTTAAGGTGTCACACCTCTGCTCAAGACGATACTACACTGAAGAACCTGGAACACTTCAAATTTCCAGTGAATTTATAAGAAGCCTCATTCTTTGCTTATTTAGTTTAACAACTAGTAAAGTACAAATACATTCAAGATGTAGGCACAGCACGGATGACAAGGAGGTGTGTGTGGATGGAGGGAGTGCACTGGGATATCACAGCAACGCAGCCATGCTGCTGTGCATGATCCAGGGCACACGCCTTGCCAAAGCGCACTAAAGACAGGTGTAGAGTCTACAGCCACTTTACGCTCTCCTCTTTCAACATTTTCACCTTAAATATGTTAATTTTGGGGCCTCACTTGCCTTAAACATCTTTTTTCTGTTTTGTACTTGAAAAAAATATTTTTTAGATGCTTCCTCCAAAGCAGCTATAAGGAAGTTAGTTAATATTATACTATAAAAAAATTAAGAAATTCACAAAAAACCACATTCCTACCAGTTTTATATCACACTCTTCCCTAGAACTTAAATAAAGACCTGGGTCTTCTTGTGTTTCCTGTAAAGTAGTCTATACAGACTATTTCAGCTCAAGGCAATAGCCCAGTTTGAATAACTGAAGACATACTTTGGAGAGCACAGAGTAACAGATACCTTGTATGTGCAAAGAAACTTTAGTTTAAATATCTCTTCGCGTTGCAGTTCTTGATACTGCATTTCACAGGCAAAATACTGACAATTAAGCAGTTTTCAAACTGTTTAGGGTTGCGTTGCATAACTCAAAGCTGTAAATTCTACCCAGGACCAAATAGGAACCACAGACCATTTTATGTCCTACCTTACTTAACAGCTTGATTTAAAGTGTAAATCCACAAAGAGATTCTGCAATGCTCCAGTGCTGAGTCATTGCAAGTTTAGGTTTCAGTAACATCTGAAACAAAACAAGACATGTTGCCTTTCCAGGTACTCAACAAAGCTGCGTTAACCCAACTCATGGACAACCATCCTGGCACTTTTAATTTAAATGACAAGTATTGTGCCCTTTCTAGAGTCCTTATAGCCTCACATTAAGACAGGAGGTTGAAATCTTAAGATGCAGTAGCTCTGTCCTCGTCATAGGATCCTTAGTATCTCTAAAATTATGCCATCTCAAATTAGTCATGAAGCCATGAATGTGACACCCAGGAGATTTTTTTTTTTTTTTTTTTTTTTTAGATAGTCATCTTGTTTTACTAAGATATTTTAAGCCCTCCAGCAAATTATTCAAAATCTCATTGCCTTTCCACTCTGCCTAGGCTGCATTTAAATGTGAATAACTGAACTGAGGTGAAACGGTGTGCCCAGTGGAGGCAGGCTATGAATTCTAGCAACAGCACTGACCAGATGTGTTACGGGAATTTTACAATATAATGTTTGAAACATGCGTTACTATTCAACTTGCTCTGTCAGTGCTTGAATCCTGCTGAACAGTGTCTGCTCCAATCATGAATCTCTCTTCTACATGTCCTGTAGTGGGGAACGGCAAGAAAAAGAACATTACCTGTGATGCCAATGCTATTGTATGTATAATAAAGGACAGCCTGTTTGCCAACTTGGATGGGGTAATAGCCTTTGTACAGCACATGAGGCAGGCTCAAAAAGTGTTTAGCAGTAGTAAAATTTGCAATTTTCTTATTTCCATCCATGAAAGTGGCTAGTAATACTTAGGGATTCCCTATGGGTTACCAGGTGGTGTGAATGGGAATCTGCCCTGACACAAGGCCATAAACTGGGGGAGTGAGGTGGTATATAGGTAAATATCTTAGTATTCATTAAGGGTTGCTCTGTACTCCTTTAACTCCAGGGCCCAGATTATAGATATAAGGATTTCATGCATTGAAATATAATGCATATAATGCATTGAAAATGTAGGCCTATCCTTCTAAATAAACAACATAAACTATTTTCTGTGATAGAAATAATATCCTAAAACCCAGTGCAAAAAGGCAAATTCAGAGCTTGCATTTGTTATCTTTTTTTTTTTTTTTTTTTAACATAGAAGGTACACTGAAAAGATGCATCTACCAGTCCCAAACCTGGCTGTTGTCCAGTTTACAGGTCTGACTACTAACTGTCTATTCTAATACCAGTTCGGTAGTTATCCAATTAGGTAGAGCTGGGAAACACACATCAAACATTCACATCCACATCTGTATGTGACAGACAGAACTTCTGATAGTCAGTGAAGCACACGGAAAGTGGCTGATTAAATTCTTCCATCTGAATTTGTAGGCTGAAAATCTGATCTCAAGTTTTTCCACTCTTCCTAAAATCTGACAGTTCGACATCCACCTCCCCAACTTCAACTGATTCTTAATGTGATTTAGAATGACATGAGGCTGCATTTTTACTTGATGAAATGTGCACTGTAATTTGTTCTAAGTGTTAAAGGAGGAAGATTAGTTCGATTTCTATATTAATAACCACTCAAACTAAGCAAAAAATCAGTGACTTCTATCTATTTAGACTTAGTTAAAATGTGGAGGGATTTCTTTCCTAGAATAAAAGCATTATAATTAATCTTTCTTTTAACAAAAGTTAAATTAATAAGCATAATTAATACACATCATCTTTCATGTGTCTTGTTATGAGAATGTACACCCCTATCCTCTTATTGTTTTTGTTGAGAAAAACCGAGGAAGCCTTTAAGAGGATTAATACATGCAATGTGCTTTTAAATGATAAAAAAACAACATTTGAAACATTTCTGAGCAGAAAGTACTTAATAAAATCTATTAGTTGTAGTCACAAAATATTCAAAAAGTCAATTTGTAAGGCATTTACTTATATTTCCTATGTGCAAATCATTTTGTATGGACTACAAGGATCAGAGAATGAAGTGTCAGCAAATAACTTCTGAAATACAAGATACTCTTGTAGTTAAATATTTCATTTCTGCATGAGTGGTCGTGAACATCTATGGATTTACCAGCCTTTTGTAGCCTATATAGCAGGATAATATGAGAATACCTTCTACAAGTGAAATTGAATTTTAAGATATTCAGATAAAGTGGGTCAGAGTAGTATGGAATTATCAACAAACTTAAAACACTTCATGTCAATTTTTATTACATTCAGTAGAACAGAGCTCTCAAAAATGATATAATCTAACCTTTTCAATAATAAAAAAAGAATACTTCTTCTTTAAAAATCTGATCTCACAAGTATTTTTCTTTAGGGAAATACAGCTCATCTCAGAAATATCCCTCTCTTCCTTTCACTGTCATTTATCATTGAATTCAACTGAATCTCTTTCACTGAGACTTTATAATTTCATCTTTAATACCCCCCACTAATCTCCCTCATGGTGGCCTTCAGCCAACAAATGTTCTTTACATTACAATACCCTCATTTATTCAATTCCCAAGAAACAGATCTGTGAAAGGGTTAACCATTTGATTGTCAAAAGCTTTGGGTTCTGCTGAGCTACTAAATTTCATGTGCACTTATTACCTAGGTTAGGTTCAAGCCATTGCTGGGCGGGCACAGCGTTTGCCTAACAGGAATAGACCCCTGTGGGGAAAACTAGACAATTAGAAGATACTCTGCACACCTAGCATTTACTTAGCCTAAGCCACACTGGTATAAACTGAAAGGTAAACTATCTTTCTCTGATTACTCACTGGGAGTGCGGGTTCCACAATAAGCAGTTGCAACGAAATCTAAATTAGAGGAAGGAAATTAGTCATGATCTCTGCCATCTTTACCAGACTTCAGCTCCTGCTGCCCCTCCATGCAGTACTAAAATAACATTCTGCTTTGTTTCAAGAAGGGGGTGGGGAGGAATCATTTCCAGCTTATATGGGTAATATGGAAAGACTTATTTTTCACCATTTATTTTTTCAGAAAGAAATTATCTACCAAACAAGCAAACACAGTATCACAGGGTGTGTGTAAGATGGCAAGGGCAATGCATTCATCTCTTGCTCAAGTGCCCCAACAATTGATATGTTTATGTGACTGATATTAGGTGAAACTTAAAGATCTCTCTATGAAGTGACCTGCGGTTCATATAAATAATTAAGTATTTTTTGGAATGGGCACTTGGATATAAGTTTCCTATGTCCCTGAAGAATGTCCTTCCTTCCTCCCCCTTATCCTTTCTCCTAATTCGCATTCAGTTATTTAATACAGCACTTAATAGCTTTAACAGGAAATACTGAGGGAGCTCTACCTCCTTTCCAATTCGTCTTGTGATTAGGACCTTCTAACACTAGATGTGGAGGATTTGGCTTCAAATTCCTGCTTCAAATTATGCTAATTACAGCATCCTAAGGAGGTCATGCACGGAATATTGAGCCAGCATCTCTTTCCAGCTACTTTCTGGTACATGTTCAGTTCCTGTAAGGCCTGAAAACAGCTTTGAGATCTGAGCCTATTCCTTGTCCTCAGGCTAGAGGACTTTTTGGTATTTAGGTAGATCGCAAATTTCTGGACTCAGGAGCTTCAGCACTCTGCACACCAGCTAAAACTTGGACACTTGCATGGCTAGGGAACAGCTAGCAGGGGGCTAAGGAGCCATATAGTGCAAAATATTTCTGTAAGAAGTGGATTCAAGTAGGCAGGTGCCTCTCTCTCCCTATTTCTCTCATTCAAAGACAGGTCTTCACAATTGGCCACCCACAGCCAAATGAAAAAAAATGGGTGTTACTTTTATGTTCATGAAGAAACAGTCAGGAAAATGTTAACTCCCTTGCAAAGTCTCTTTACTGAGTTTCTGATGATCGTGTCACTTTGAAATAGGGGGGAAAAAAAAAGCATCCTGTGCTTTATTTTCCAGTCTATATCATGATATTGTGAAAACTAGAGTAACCTGTCTAATTTTACTAGAACAGAAGAAATAATTGAGTTACTTGGAAATGCAAGAGATAAAGTTCAGGCATTATTACATCTCATTTTGTGGTACATCCCACCTATTCATTCTGCAAAAATGAAACAGAGAAAACAAAGGAAAGGGATAAAATTCTCTTTCTTCTACCAAAAGAGGCTGGATAAATTCTGGGCATAAAGAAAACTACTGCTTATGATACCAAATGGCAGATAAAGGTTGTTTGATTGCAAGGAAGAGGGACTAACAGCTTTTCCAATCTTAAAAATGATCCTATTAGAGACAAATGAAGGAGTTCTAATCATCATTGAAACAACTCTTTTTGATTAAGTCAGACAGAAGAATCATTTAAGATATAGGAGACAATCAACCATGTTCAGATCTGAAAAGAGTATGTAACTGATGTAGCACAAAACAAAAGAAAGACAGTCAAATAATTTTATTTATGAAATATACCTTACGTATAAAATGCACATTCATAGGCAGCATAATAATAATTGATATTAAGGCCAAAATGGGTAGGAATTAAGATCTTTATAATATAGATGATGAGTGAATTAGGATAGAGAGTAAGGAAATGATCTACTTAAAGTCATACAAAAAGCTGTTGAAAGTAGTAGGAAGCAGCACCAGATGTACTGTTTCTGAAATCTCTGCTATAATCATTAGATCAGTAATTCCCAGTCTGGCAGACCGTAAGATCTTCTGGCATGCTTCATGCCAGTATATATAAAAAAAGTTAAAATCGAAGCCAACAGCAGAACGTTGCCCACAACACATTACTTGCTTACTATCTGGCCTACAAGCTAGAGGCAATTTGGGGCCACTGTCTGAATTAACTCAATTTGTTTTAAAGGAGATGTGTTACATGTAGAGTCACGTTTTGTCCAGTCTCTAAGTCTGCCGTTGTTGACTTACTAAGGAAAAAGAAATGGTATGAAACATTTTGCCAGCAATGACACAGAAAAGAAGGAAACCACAGCCACAGTATTCCCCACCGGCACTAGAGAAGCAGAGGAAAGCAGCTGTGATCGTGTGCACACGCACAGCAGTGGTGAGAGCTGGCAGTGCCAACGAGCTACAGTTTAAAACCAGTCCTGGAGCAGACTCTGTGCCTGTTTCAGCAACAGAGAATCTTGCATGAATCCTGAGAAAACTGACATATAACAAGCAAGTTACTCCTAAAGGTCATCAAATAAATATTTGCCAAGTACAGGTTATATTGAGGTAAATATGGTTAACCGCTCCACGCTCCAAATGCTATCTGCTGCCAACGAAACTTTCTTTTCTCAGCCTGGACTGGCCACATGATACTGATTCTTCTCATTTAGTGCAGTACCATTGAGTTAACACAGCTAAACATACGCGACAGGCTTTTCCTTAAGAAACAACAATTTTCTGCACCTAACTGGTGTAGTCAGCACAGAAATATCAAGCAGAGTTAGTTGCAAAAGATTACAGCTCAAGAGATGTAGAAGTGAGTCTCACTGTCAAGCTCGTCACTGAACATTCTTAAAACATGCTATGAAAAGTCCCACATCACAGTATCTTTGCTTTATAGATTTTCCTCTGTCCTAGTTGGATCATGGGTAGTCAACATTCTAATGTTCTGTCCTTAACAAGTGTGCATATTTCTTTTATTTTTGCTATTCTAAAATGAATCTGAATTATAAGTTTTGAGAGCAGGTTGACAGTAACAAAGCAGAACAGGAAAATAAATACACTTTTGGCTTTCGCAGAAACAACGTTTTATCAACTGTTTAGTGGGGAGGAGTTTAAAAACACTGGCAGTAAATGTTAATTTCATATACAAAAATAATTGCTTTTTAAAATAATACAATCTTTAAATAATGCAAGTTATCCTCAAATTTAATCTCATACAGTATATCTCATACAGTACTTTCTTAGGAAAGTATTTGACCAGAAACATTCTGAATCAGCTTTGATAGCTTCAATATATTCATAAGAATTGTGAATATACCTATTTTTTGATACCTTAGTACTCACTGAGATCTGCTGAAGACAAAAATCAGTGATTTTTGTGTTAAGTATTTCCTATCATTTTCTTGCAGTTCCTCAGGCCTGTACTGTTTTTAAATCTCTCCATATTTCTTCACCTAATTTATGGTGTAATAGAATGGGTTGTAATCAGGTTGGTTGGCTTTTAGACCAGAAAACAGTCTCCTTGAATTCTAATTAGTATATATCAGAACTTCCTGGATTTGACGCAACATAATTTTTTAATAAATGTAGGCCATCAGCAGCACTTACTGGTAGCACTGGCGTGAAATATATCCTGTAACTTGGACATTCATTTCTGCACTTCTGTCTCTCTTTTCACATTTCCTTGATGAGGACTGCAATGCCAATTACTCATATTTTTTGAACTGCTATTAAAAGTGCTTTCTGGCTTACTACTTGCTCAGCTAACTTTTTGTTTATTTGTTTATTACAGAGTCTGTGCACAGCTTCTGTAAAGGTAAAGGTAAAGAAAAGTAATTTTGGTCTTGCATCCCTTGCCAAGAATTTAGACGTTGGCTTCAGTTAAACTGCTAAATTGCTTTACAAAAGGTTATGGGAATCACTCCACCGCTAAGGATTTCTGTACCACCCAAGTCGTACCTTGAATCAACAGATGCTTGTGGAACACTTAGGGCCAAAATATTTTCTCAGAATATAGCAAGGCTTTGAAGAGCAAGGATCCACCTTCTCCATCTAATATTGTACTCAACATCCGCATGCTCCAATATGCTTTGTGTGAAGTCCAGAGACATGGCACAGTACTCTCACAATTCCTTTTTTTCTCTCTTATGCTCCTGTGCCAAAGTGGAGGTTTGGCTATGCGAGAAAATCAGCTTCTCCTGCTGTTCTACCTAAAGATTTTCCTTGGCCGTAAAAGCTTTGTCTTTAATAAGGCTACTGTATGTCTGCATTTCCCTGGTCTTGGTGCATTTCCCACTAGAAGTTTTACTTGGGCAGGATTCGTCCTACTTCATCCAAGATTCCAGATGCTTGGAAATATCAAACAGGTTGAAAGGTCTTAGGGAATCCTAAGCGCCTAATGAAAATACACATATCAACATCCACGTGGAGAGGAGAAAATCAGACTCACTGCATATAAGATAACTTGATCATAGGTCCATATTTATGTGGGGAAAAAAAAAAACAGAAAGATGGCACGCCTATACCTTAATGTCCCAAAATTGCCCCAAATGACTGCTCTGAAACTGATATCTTCTAGCTCTTTTTTTCCTCTCATTTGACAGATAAAGCATTTATTTGCCTTGGCAGGTTTACCCACATTACCCTGCCAATATACCTTAAATTTGAATTGAAGACAGACTTGTTTTACCTCTAAGTTCATTCATTTTTATATCTATCCATTGACACTGGCAGTACAGGTAGCAATCACAATTGTAATTGCCAGTAATTGTATGGTTTACATGATGTGGACACAAACATAGGAAGAATCTGATACCAAAAGATTGATGATCTTTTCATATAGTCACCCAATAGTTCTTTACTTTAGGATAAATGCAGTATAAACTATTCTCAGTTTCTGAATCATACTTTTCCTTTGTCAATAGATATTTTGTATTAGACAAAAGACAGCAATAATGAAGAACCCAGAGATAAATGTACTTGCCCCTTATACTTGTTCTACCCTCCAAATATTAATGCAATATTAACAGGTAATTGAAATTATCTAAGTTAGAATGAATTTCCAATTATCTGAAAATAGCTTGAGACTTCCACTAGGTTTGTTTTCCTCATTTACACAGAAAATTGTACTTTTGCCTACATAAAATACTGCAGTTACACAAGACGTGACTTTTATATATTCCAAACTTTCTGATAAGTGAATATTACACACAAAGACTACTCCCTTTTCATGTTTTAAACTATCCACATTTTGAATCCATTCTGGTTTCATGTATCAGCAACCATTTCTGTGCCGTGTTTTAAAATTGTCACTGAAAGGACACAAGTAGGTGGAAGATGAATGTTATCAACACTTCTAAAACCAATCAGGAGATTTAATATTAGTATGTATAGTGATAGAGGGGAAAAGGATAACAAGTAGTAAGTCTTCATTGAATTTTTACTTGTTTTATTTTGCTTCAGTATGCATAAAGACAGAAGGCCAGATCTAAACAAGGATTGTAAATATATTAGAAGTGCACAAAAACTTCCGTAATGTGAATGCCCTTGTTTGAGTTACCTATCATCTGTCTAATTTTAGCATTTTTAAGAAATATATCTACAGCCTTTGAGATAATAAAAGATGTGGCTTGGTCATTTACTTCCAGGCACCTAAAATATACAGCAAAATAGTGCAGAAGACAGTTAAAAATATGACTGGAGCTGATGTGAAGCAATGCAGCAAGTACTAGAGTCAGAAAAGAAATTACACTTAGCAAGTGAGACAGAGAAACCTTTTGCAAGATCTCCAAGGAACAGTCTGTGCCTGTCAGAAGCACTGAATCTCCACATTTTGTTAGGTTAGATATCTTTAATATTCACAGAAATAAATGTTCGCATATCCTTTTCAAACAAGTCCCTGGCTGACCAAATTTGCATGGAAGTGTTTACATTTCCTTCAAGGTAAATCATCTAAACTTACTTTTTACTGCTTTGAAACAAAACTAATTTATCATTTCCCTATTTAGGATACAGACAAATACATACTGCACATAGATGTAACAAAGATTTTACCAGTTTGAATCTTTTGCCTCAAAAGCAACATGTATACATAGTCACTATTAGGAGATGTTTATGAAACCAGTTTCTTTAAACTGGGATATTACCACTAAGCACAGGGAAGTTAACAGGGCCTTGATCCAGCTCTGCAGAGTAACTTAACCAGGAGTAACATGCCCATATTCTGGTGTCAAGAGCCAACATAACTAACTCACAGACATAAATTTGCAAGCTGTGAATTAGAGGAATGGCTTGGTCACTCACTGGTTATTTGTTTAATTCCTCCGGGCTAGTAGCAATCACACCACTTACAGCATCTTTCCAACCACCTGCAGGACTCGCTAGCAAGTCTGAGTTCAGTGATAGCACCTTAACTCCAGGAGAAGGTATCACAAGACGTCTGTGGAGTGCTGAGAGTTTATTTTATACATACATGCATAAATATATATATATATGTATATAAACATTTTATATTAAAATATTTGTATTTAAATATTGTCAACAATTGCCACAGTTTTCTGGAGGACATAAGTATCATTAAGTCATCAGCACTGATGACAGAGTTTTAAAAAATCTCCACAGAACTCATCTTAAAGAAAGCATGAGGATCTATGGAATATTAATGCAACGTTGTGTTTGCGTGGCATCTAGTCGAGCTTCTTGCTGTAGTATCGCTGCCGTATGCCGCAGAATTCAGCCATGGAGTGGGAAGTAGCTAACAGTATCAATACGAGTGTCAACGGAAAGCTTTCAATAAGCTTTCATCAGCATTAAATTTCCCAGCATGTATGCCATGGTTTGGATTCTGCTTTTACACGTTGGGAAGATCTCGCTGCTCTTGTTGAGCCTCAGATAGAGCCAGGTCAAGGGCTCGGCTGGGCGAGGTGAACATGGAATCCACAGGGTATTGCTCCGCAGTGGCCGTATTACCATCTCTGCCGGTTCCTGTCCCCTGAGCCAACGAGACAGAGCCTTGGGACTGTGGCAGAGCCCACAATCAGTGGGACCAGATGTGCAGGCAACGGTTTTGCTGCTCCAGCAATCTTTCTAAGGGACTACCGCCTCGCTTATGAGTTCCTTGTCCTCAGCTCCAAAAGATAATGAAGGGAGGGAGGGTTAGACAGGAGGAACAGCACTGCGACACATCTTCAAACTTGAGATTTTTGCCTGTCAATGCAGAACTCCCTTTGCATTCAAAAAGAACCATAAGCTTCTTCCTATACAGACTGCCACAGAAATATGAATGTATGTATTTATATGTAAACACAGATAAATTTGCTTTGACACTCAGAGTTCCTTAATTCAGGAAAGCCCTTGCTTGCAAGCATTTTGAACCACAAAAGCCAACTCTGATAACTTTATTTGCTTGCCATTTAGTAATTATATATTTCAGTCACCCAAAGATGTTCAAATGCTGGAAACTGGAAAGAAGTATCAGACATTTTTATATATACAGTGACTGATTCCATGATTTATTCATGAGGTTATAAGGTACTGTTGGGTTTAGCAATCACTCCATAAATAGGGCAATAAAAGCACAGACCAACACCTTTAGCTTACCCTAGTAAGTACCTTCATGGTCAGATTTGTATGGTATACTGAGCAGAAAGCCATTTTTTATCAGATAATGAAAATATTTAGAAAACCTCTAGAGCAGTGAGGGTTATAGAACTCCTAAAATTGTAATTGTTTTACTCCATTGTGAGAAATGAAAATATTGGGAAATTATTGGAGTTTCACAGTAAATAGGATATTATGCTAAGTAACTCTCAGGCTGATAAGAAATGCATTATTGAACTGCATGAAAAAAGGAGAGAGTGGATACTTTTTCATCTACTATTGTTGTATAACAATAAGTATAATAATAGCTTAGTTGTCATTTATCTTGTTTTATAAACAAAACAACTATCCTTGTAAATACAGTGTATTATACATAATTTAAAATGAGAAGGAAGTTAAAATAATTTTTAACAAATGTGATTGCATGAGCTCACCAAAGGCAACTGCACATATTCTGCAATAACTCTTTAGCTCAATTCTATAAAAGTTAAAATCAAATCATGAAAATCATTATTTAAAAAGAATAGTTTGAGTTCACTTAAGAATCAGGCCTGTTCTGAACTAGTATTTTTGTCCAGTGTGTTAAAGAAATCTTTTCTGTGGGGTAAGATCAATGTCTAAATCTTTTTAACCCTATATAAAAGAGAGAGCAAAATGCATAAAATGTGTCATTCTCATTTGGCCTATCTGTACTTTGAAGTAAGAATCTGGGTGGACTCCCCTTGATCAATACCGGAGAGATCTCCAAGGAAAACCTGGGGAGGCACAAGTGATAGCAACAGCTAAACTGAGTCTTATAGTCCCACCAAGCCTCTTTAAACCATTTGTATTCATAATACATCAGAATTTTATAAAGAGACAGATTTTAACTTGTAACCAAAAGAGCAACAGGAACTCCAGCTCTCAAGGAAGCCAAATAAAAACTGAAAGAAAAGTATATTCATAAGACCAAAATGTTTATAAATCAGCTGGAAAACAAGCATCCAAATTTCCATAGTGTACTCTATTAAAAATACATTCTCAGAAAGTCTACTAAACCACCCCTAAAAGATTTTGAGTAAATGTGATATTCTTGTCATATAAAGGAAAGTGTCCAACATTATTAAAAACAAATATAATCTGTAATAATATACTTTATCAGTACATTAGATCACATATCTTGTTTCTTTGTTTCTGTGTATTTCTGGAATGTTATCATAAAGCTAGATTACTTATAAAGGACAAGCAAGTGATATTAAAGTAATTGGTAGATTCACCAGGAGGTAGGTTAATGACAGCAAATTATGCTTAGGTGATATGCTTCAATTAAGTCCAGGCAATGAGGTCGAGCTAGGCCTGGTAAGTCACACCTGGTAAGTCATCACAGCGCTGGGGAGATCTGGCTTCCCAGGGAGCACTAGATTGGCTTTTGAGTACAGTAGAGAGTTATTTAGTCGGTATTTACTTGTGGTTCACCTATTTTGTTGGGATCTAAAGCTGTGATCCTGTCTGTATTTAAAGCAATTATAGCTTTAAATAAAGCCAGCACCAACCAGCCCATAAGACATATGTATGGAGAGCAAGAGAATTTCCCTTAAAAACTAGATGGGCTAAATCAGATAGACTTCTTGCCTCTTTTATAATCACTAGGGCATAAGAGCTAATTTCCAGTCTGCTATTACTAATCAAAGTATTTTAAAGTGTGTAAAACATTCTCAGTGATGAGATCCAGTGTGATTCCAGTGCAAAGGGATAACCTTAAAAAAAGAACAAAGTGGGAGTAGGTTGGTGGCTCTGACACTACACCCGAGGGCTAGTCTTACAACAGTGTATCTTGGGAGATAGAGAGGTATGGGTAAACCCATTAAAGTTTTTTTGTTTGTTTGCTTGCTTTTTTAAAGACTTGCCAGAACTTTTTTCTTTCTTCTAGCAATAATAAATTAGTATTTTTTAATCAGCCAAACACCTTCTTAATTCTCCTTAGAAATTCTACAACAGGCAAAACTAAGGACTTTACGCATGATTAGCCTAAAACCACAAGGCAGCCTGTGTCTGAGCAGAATTTAGAGCTGAGCTAAATAAAATAATTCCCCATTGCCAGTCCTCTCACGTGACTGCCTTCATAAATCATAGTGTTTTGATACCAGGATAGGAGAAAGTTACCATTTATACTTTATGTTCAACATATTTATGTCCTTCATATTCCTGTGCCAAAAATAGTTGAGTCAAATTTTAGGAGCTTGTTTGGGATTTTTTCCACTATTGTCTGGATCTGCACTTCCTGTTTTTAAGGATGATTCATTTCAGGAAGCGCTGAGACCACAAAAAATATACAAATTCATCAAAATAAACCAAACATGACTAAACCTATGTTTTTAATATTAAAAAACACAAGAAAAGTCTTGTGACAATGCTCAAAGCAGCTCGAACTTTGTGAAATTTCAGTAAGTATTTTCCACAGCATTTAGAAACTCACCATTTTCTTTGTTTCTCAGCTACAAAACTGGTGCTGAATTTGCTGAGTTCAAAAGAACATATTAAAAGGGTTAAGGTTAAGGGATAAGATTATTATGTACAAAGAAAAAGAAATGCATACCTGGTCTGCCCCAGCTTTTTCCAGGAATCAAAAAATATAAGTAGTAATAGTTCATTTATTGTAAGTTAATTTGTATAAGCACTTCGCAATGTAAAATACAACTGCATTCTTCTATAGCTGCTGTATACTTAGCTTTACATAAAATAATCTACTTCTATATTAGTAGCCTGATCCAACTCCCAGGAAAATGTCAAAGCTGAGCTTTGAGAATTTATGTAAACTTTCTTTTTAAAATAGATTTAGAAAGAGTCAAAGACTTCTTCTATTGTAAAGTCATAGATTTGATCAGACAATGTCCTGACTGCATTCGCATCTCAAGTGTAAAGAGTTCATCAGTTTTTTTTCAAGGTAACCAACAAAAATTGTCACTGTTTGGCAGCTTACCAACCTTTTAACTGTTGTCCTAACTAGCTCATCCTTACTATCTTGCTCATAAAACTGCCAGAAGAATCACAGAATTGCTGGGAAAAATATTATTTTTGCAGTGCAGTAGGATTGCTAAGCTTTTGCCTCGTTTTTGATTAATTTCATGCCTGACTCAGTCAGAGATTAGGCCCTGACACAGGTTATAATTAAATATTGAAATCATGAAGTGCAAGAATGTTTAATTTTTAAAATATGAGTTTTAATTTACCTCATACAGAGAATAGCTCTGGTCACCTGCAGAGATGCATTACACACTACATTGCCTAATGTAGGATGCCTGAATAAGGCTGAGCATACAGTTAAAGTAAACTAATGCAATTTACTGAACAGCAGTCAAATATTTATCCAGTTGATGAAGCAGACTTTATGTGAAACTCAGACAATAATTAAAGAGAAGCCTTGCTTAAAACATGCTTATTCCAGTTTTCACAAATATGTTATACCAAAGCAGCATCTTCCTTTTCTCAAATATTGATGTTCTCCTAACACATTATACAGTGAGCTTTTCCTTGGCATTCTCTTGACTAGTTAATGAATACATTTCCTGGCATTTGCCTTATCTTTGTTATGTTGTTCTTTGGAAAGCTAAAACTATTAGTTAGCCCTTGACAGGAAAACATCAGAGCAAGCTAGTAAAAGGTCTTACAGTATCAGAGTTATTAACACAGTATTTGACTAAACCACAGAAAGATAGAGAATAGATACTACAGAATATGTCCACTGTACTTGGACTTTCAGAACCCTGGATGTTTTTTCTGTAGAACTTTCACATTTGTTTTTGCCATTTTGTCTGAGTGATAGTCTGAATAGTCACAGACTGAATATTAATCCTGTAATTATTTTCTAGTGCTGAATCTCTATCATTTCAAATATAACTGAATATGTCAAATATTTCCAGTTCTTAGGAACAAGTATTTTTGCATCATTTTAATTTTCATAGTAAAAAAAATCTAAATATTTCTAATATTCTAAATATTAGAAAAACATTTCTAAATCCTTTAATACCAACAACCTGAGAAATTCATTAAGACACATCAACTACATTTTCTTGTTTTACTCAATATAGAGCAAAAGATGACATTTAGCACTTATATTTATAAATATATTTATAAAGATGCAAAGGCCTCAACTCTGCATTGATAACTTCGAAGTTCATATGTCCTGCATAATTTACAAACAACACTAAATTTTCATATTTCAAAGTACTATTTAGAATTAGGAAGCCTGGGTAGCTTGTGGCTGCGTTCATTGTAGCATTTCATACTGACCACAGTATCAGATGGACAGAACTTTGACCTGAACTGTTCTAACAATTTTGTATACCCCAAACCGATGACAACATATTTGAATAATACATTACTGACCAGTAGGTAATGATGAATATATCTGCGTATTAACAAGGCCCAAAGTTTTCAGTAATACAACACTGATAAAGCATTCAGATGCATCACCGTCAAAATACATCATGCTTCAAAATGCACATTGCAAATAACACTTCACTTATTCTAAACGATATTCTTTTTTTTGCATCAGCTGGATAATTAAGCAAAAATAACAGCATGAGGTTTCTCCTTTAGTTGAGTAGCATTTTTTATTTTGATAATATCAGCAGTACAAATGTTCCCTACGTTGGGGAAGCTAATATTGCATTTCTATGAAATCACTATTACCTTAAATAGATCAGAAGAGCAATAAAGACAAACTCCAACACCAAGTTAGCACATCAGAAAAGCTATTGAGCAAGAGCTTAACTGGCATAAACTAACATAACTCTACTTCAGCTGAGCTGTGCCAATACACATCATTTGGCACAATATTTAGAATCTGCATCCAGCCACACTTCATTTTTGGCTTCAGCCTCCAAAGCAAACCAGATGTATCTGCAAGCAGCTAGGAGGCTGCCTTACAAACTCTGTATCTGGACTATTTCTAGTTTTGAAGGTGCAGTATCACTTCAGTCCTTGCATCCTTAAAGGCATTGTATCACAGACAGTTACAGATTTTTAAATCTGCTGTTCTTACATGCCTTAAGAGCCAGGAAAATCTGCAGGACTCCTGTGTGTGCAAGCTCTGTAAAATCAGAAAATTAATGTTTATTAACAATAAGGCATTACAGCAACTAATTTGAGAACTCATTTGGCAATGAATTCTGCCAATCTGACTCTGGTTTATAGTATTCATGTTATTGTTCAAAGTAAGTAAGGAAAATGACAAATCACAAAGCTTAATAAAGAAACTACTTCATCAGTACTCATCTGGTGATTATCAGTCAATAACTTGGGGGTAAGGCAACAAGCCTGCCTTGTTCCCCCTCACCTGAATGGGGAAGGCTGCTATCAGCCCATCTTTCTACCAACCTCTTTTCTGATAATTGAGGACCAGGAAAAAGGCAGCTGTTTTAATATTAAATCAGACATTAACATACTCAGTTCTATATGATAGCTTTATTATTGTTCATACGATTATTTAGAGAACTTACTTGCTAACCAGATTCAAAGCATAAGAAGACCTGAAGTATCAGAAGCAGGATCGGCAGTGCTGTTGCACTGTATCAGATTTTGTGGTGATTTTTTAACCTGCAGTTGTGATAAGTAAGTAGGGGATCATCAGATTCATTGTACTGTGACTTAAGCTTCGATGTGACCCTCAAACTTCCAGGATTTAAAGACTAATGTAATAACCTCTGTAATATTACAAAGGTGAGGGAGGGGGTTATTACACTGTTTGTTTGGGGGGATTTATTACTTCTTTTTTAAGCAAGTGCCTAATTAAGCAATGAAAATATAGATAAAGCTAAGAAACATGTCAGTAAAATAAAAACTAATTTGGATATAGTACTTTATTAAATGACTATATTGAGTAATTTCAAATGCTTTTCAAAATCATTGGATTAGTATTATTCTCTCTGAAAGGTTTCCTAGCCAGTAAAAATATTTGAACAACTACAGTGAGCTACCAAAGAGACAAAAAAAACCCAGACCTTTTAGCTGAAAGTAAAACAGGATCAGATTATAGGACATCTGCCATTTTCTGAAGATCACCTTGGTTTGTCCACAGATATTGTTAAATGTCTACAGGCTCTTGACCCTATTCAGAGCAAGCTCTGTGGTAGCTCTTACTGCACTATATTATACTTTTTTCTTTTCTTTTCTTTTCTTTTTTTCTTTTTTCTTCTTTTCTTTTCTTTTCACATTCAGTTATTTCCTCTGAAAGCTCTCATTTTAACATAATAAAACTTTTTAAAGGGCATTATAGTTTGAGACAAGAAGAGGACATCAAGTCCATGAAACCAGTTTAGCCTCTACATCTATATCCACAAACATATGCAGACAGTTCCAGGAAATTATGTAGTAGCTGCTTAATCCACAAAACTTCTATTCTACTTTCCTTTGTACTACAGCTATTGAGCATTTCCCAAGACCATACAAAAGCTCACCCCATTGACCCCAAAATTACTGACACTACAAAAGCTACAGTTTATTCCAGGAGGAAATATCAAATGCAATGCAAATGTCTTAAGCAAAAATACACCAAGATTCTTGGCTCTAAATCTCACATTTTTACATTTTTATACCTCCTTTGTGTATACATAACACTGATTTATTCTCCTTCTGTTCATTTCTATTTACTTCGCAGATTTGAATGAGTTTAATCTGTGCAGGAGACTCTCATATGTTACTGGCTCTCACATCATCTTACCTCCAAAGTCACTTTTCTTTACTTCACTGTTATATACAATCCTTGCACTTTATTTGTCAAGATTTAAGACTGCATGCAAGGGAAATAAATGGTCTCAAGATTGATTCTGTGCTGTCAAAAAGGAAAAAATAATGCTTGAAGGGCCTAATACTATGACCCTTAATTACATGACTAATTGTACGTAATGTACTTAATGGATCCACTCACAAGGGCTGCAGGAGTGGGTCTGAACAGATTATGTATTGCCCCCTAGAAACCTATACATGCTTGGCATGTACCCACTAAGTCTGAATCACACGTCAGAACAGATGCCGCTGACACAGAGGGCCATGAGTTTAGCCTGCCAGAAAGCATCCATTTTCAGATTGAACTGTTCGCTGCAGCAAGATACATGAGCACACGCTGGCTGGTGACTGCTACAGCCCCATGCCATTTTACAGCGCATAGAATCTGTAATGGAAGAAATCATTCCACAATAAAAATTATTTAAGATGGCCTTACTTAGCCTGTATGCATCATAGGGCATCAAATTATTTTACATGGTGCATAATGACCAGCTATTGATGTTCTCCACTCAGGCTTACCAAGTGAATGGAAAACTTCACCTATGAAAAAAGAAGGTTCATCGTGCCATACTGTACAGTGTCTTGCTTGACGACTACAACTGGAGATTAAATAACAGCTAATGACTACTTAGACTAATTCCCATGTGCTTATATATTCTTAGTTTGTACCTCTGTGCATATATGTGCACGTGTACACATGTGTGTGCATATGTACAAATCCATACATGAAAGTACTCGTGATGGGATTGCTTTAGCACAGTGTAAATATTCATTTTAGATGAATTTTCAGCCCAGTAATATTGATAATGAGATGTTAATTCACTGCAACTATTTCAGTGAGTAGTATTTTTAATAAATGAAAAAACACAGATTTAGAAGACTATTTCTTTCAAAGAATGAATTTTTGAAATGGGAAATGAGGCTCTGTAAAGAAGTTCCATTCATATAGTGTAATTTGGAGGATATTTTCTTGATGCTTTGAAAAAAAATATAATCTTCAGCTGGCCCCTAGAGCCCTTTTAAACAGTTAGTATTAGAGCTGATGTATCAGTTAACTTGATTGGTTTCTCTTCTTTATGTACATATGTAGACACAAACACTTTATTTCATTTGAAATGCAAAAATAATGCCAAATTCTTGTCTGAAGTTGTTAGACGACAATTGCTGGTAGAAATATAACCTTACTTATGCAAATCACTAGAGTTCATGGTAAGCCTGACATTTACAGAATTAATGAACTAAATAATTAGGTGACCTGGTAAGCGAATTGGTAAACCAGAACTATTAATCTTTTAATGAATTCTTTACTATCACTTAAATAATAAATTTTTTGCATAATTTTAAAGGATTACAGTAAAGAAACATTAGAATAAAAATCCCATTATGTGAAGGAACGTTACTTTTATAAATCTGTCATTATGTCTCTTTTTATTGAATTCATTTCTATTCAAGTTTAGAAGAGTGGCAATTCCTGCACTGGTGACTAACAGTCCCCAACATTTTAGTGTAAGGTTTTTTTTCTTACTAAGACAAAAAGTCTAGGATCATTTATTGCTTCAGACAAACCACTGCCTAAAATGAGTAATTAGCATACAACTGTAATTTCAGAAATCCCCTATTTGATGGTGTGCATCACACATGTTTCAGATTTTCAAAGCACTAGTAAGTTAACTAGGCACAGTAAATGATGTTTCTGAACCAGTTCCATTTAGAAATCATTTTTCTTTATCTTGCATGTTGCTGGCTTTCACCTTTCTACCAGCTTTGTATCATATCTCTTACTTCCCTTTTTCAAGTTAAAGTATCCTGAATTCAAATGATCTCTCAAACTCCAATACACCAGTAATCTTAATATCCTACCCACTTGGTATGTAAATGTCTCTCTCCCCATCTTTCTCTCTATCAAAATCCACAATGAAATTAGAAATATCAGAAAGGAAAATTGGGGGTACTATATGCTTCTCCTGGTACCATTTTTCCCCTTCAGGAAACCATTGCTGTGCAGACTTGAAATATTAATACAAATCAGCCATTTTCACTATATCTAGTTGTTTATATGTACCAGAGATAAGACTGGGTAAGATAAATGTGCATTTATTTTTATTGCTACATAATCTGTTTTGCACAAATACCAAAAAACTTAAGATTTCAAAGACTTGCAAAAAAGACTGTGAAATTTGTCCATTTTTTAACATTACAGTCGTTGAAAGCAGCCAGGAAAAGCATCATGTATCCAAAAATGTAAAAAGATTTTTTTTCAAGTAACTTTTAAAAACTTAACACTTATTAGTATTTCTACTTAATTTTCAGTTTTTCTCCTTTAAAAGATGCCACAAATAGCTGTCTTAAGGTTATAAAACATTTGAAATTGATATTGAAATGTCATAGAGTGGTAAAAGCAATAATGGAAATAATGAAATTAGCATCTGACTAGGATCTTTCTTATGAAAAGTTATCTCCGTGACATACAAAAAAGCAGACAGAGCCATCTGTTGTGAAGACAAAAACATAGCACTCATTCCTTCAAGAAGCAGGAGGAATGTGATTCTACACCATTTCATTGGCGCATGTCAGATATTTGAGGATTTTTTATTACCTTCAAACAAGTGTTCAGATCATATCCTGAGAATTCTTCCCGTGAACTTTCTGAGCAATAGGAAACTATCTGAGATGTCTGTAACATAATGCAAAGACTTCAAGTTTTGATCTTACAAGCATTTCTAAAGATGTTTAGATGTTTGCCTTGCTTACGAGTACAAAGGATTGACCAAAGACTGGCCATGGCTGATGGTTACTTTCTCCATGTCTATTTTTATAAAATATCCTCTTAAATGACAGTAAAATAAAAAGGGCAAGGCTGTATGAAGAGCATTCTACTGATGTTTGGGGAAGAAAATTCTGAAAATTAAACTCTACAGCTGACAGAGCTTTTTTGTTTGAAGTCATTTCAGGGAACTGGTGCAACTTCATCAACAGCAAATCTTATTCTGCTGTCCAGCCCTACAAGAGGGACTTTTTTGATTCATTAGTGTAAGCACAGTAGCTAAAGCAGACAGTGACACACATTGCAATTCTCTAAAATCACAAAATGCTATTCCATCCCACAGAACACTGTGCCTTTAGCTAAAATAAGCTATAAGAAAGCAAGAAAATACATTCTGCAAACAAGCTCACTCGCTAACAGTAGCTGGTCAAAAATTTTATACCAGACAAATTTGCATTAGAAAATACAAAGCCAAAAACATTTTTTAAAAAATCAGATACTCTTAAGTTCAACATATTTCAATATATGTAAACAGAATCAGTGGGACAACAAAGTGGAACAAGTTCTGTTACCATCAGTATCTGAGATTTTGCTTCATTAGCTGCTCTTGAACAAACTCTCCACAGTTATTCAAGTTATTCAACTTCACAAGTGGGATAGAGTATCTAGAACATCAAGAAATATCTAGCAGGCAGAAAGGGCTTCTCTATTCCGCAGATGGTAGTGCCATAAAGAAATAGTCAAAGAAGCTTTAAACAAATTAGGTATTAGAAGTTTGGCCAGAGCGCTGTGGGACTCAGTGCATGCTTCTCCGTGCAGCTTGTGACACTGCCACCCCTTTGTCTCCTCCAGCCAGGGCAACCAGCACTGTTCCCTGCATAGGAGAAAGCTCCTGGGATGCCTCAGAGCAAGCTGCCACAAGCTGGCTTTGTAAGGCCATATTCAAGTGCTGGTGTAAAATGGGGGACCAAACAGGAATAAGGAGTTGTGTGAACAGGGGAACGAAGAAGACTGATTTCCAAAGGATTTATGTTGGCTGACTTTTTTTCACTTAATTTTATTAAGGTTGCAGTGTAAACCAAGCACAGATAGCAGGAGAAAACAGCACAAATGATCCTGGGAAAAATGTAAATCACAATATGATCTCTAGGAGTCAATAGAAAATTCACAGACAGAGAAACCTAACTGAAGTTTGGATTGTTTGGTTTGTAATATAGTGCAAACTTTAATGTCAAAGTCTCTCTTCATTTGTAGAAAAATATCCTCTCCCTCTTTTTCTTTCAATTTAAATGTTGATTCTCTGATGTTTAATACAATTAAACAACTCTGCAAGTCTTTCTGCAGTAGTGGAATTAACAGAGTCTCTCTCTTCTATTTCTGCAAGATAAAAATGAGAAGAAAGGATGCTAGCATAAGCTAGAACAGTAGAGATTAAGCCTTAGCAGAGAAATTATCTTTGGTGATTTAAAAACACATAGGTATATATCATAAAATCATTTTTAAAAATGAAATTTAACCTTGACCCTGGAACTGAGGAAGAAAGAGTAAACAAAAGAGTCATGATAATTTTATATATATATATATGTATATATATATCATTTAAGCTATGGACTTCTCCAAGTACAAAGAAACTGGGAGGGATGATAATGGAAATGCTGAGTAATTTACTTGAAAAATGTTCTAAATGACATCAAATACAGTCTTTGTATTTGTTTTCCAGACAGTGCTGATAACTGCACTTTATTTCTGTAGCAACCTCTACAGGAAAATCCTAACATTAGCAATTACAGTAGCCTTAGGCTTATTTAGAAATGAGAGGTGGCTTGAATATCAGGCAGTAAAGGGTAAATATGTAAGAGAAAATAAAACATATGTGAGTAAGAAGAAATAGCAGACAGAGCAGAGCAAGCAAAATTTGTTAGGAAGACACTGAAATAATCTATTTGAGCTCGTTATTTTAAGAACATAGATAAAGTGACTCCAAAATAGTATCAGTTTAATATAGACTGACAGTACCCAATCGTCAACTATTTGGATAGGCTACAAACAGCGTATGGAAGGATTCCCCTTGCTGCTGGTGCCTTCAAACAGAAGCTCTTCAGACCAGCAGTGTGGGAATACTCCCTTTGAACAGCTGAGTGATATGCAAAAGATATAAAAACAGATATAAATGCTAATAATTAAAAACTAAATGAATAATACCCAATGCAGAATTTTTAAGAAGGCTGAGAAGATGTTGGCATTCAAAGGAAGAGCCAGCCAGCTACAGTAATCATCTTTAACTATTCCAAGAAAGAGGGAAGACATTAGCATTATAGAAACAAAGCAAGTACCCCAACGGATAAAGGTGTGTTTCTGTAGTAAAAGTTCCATGGGGAAGCTTCAACAGTAAAATGAAAAGGTTATGCAACTGAGTCTCTCTGCTCTAAATGAGCAAAGCAACATTACATTTATTGGTCTGAAGAGACCCTGCTAGAAACATACAGCCTTTTATTCAAGCCCATCCAGAGCAATAAACTTTGAAATACAGTAGTTGTTTGTTACTTTATGGGCAATAGAGTATTTAAAAAATAAACATTTCTAGCACTGTATTTGTATAAAATGGAAAACATTCAGTCTCCTCTGGAGCCAACTAGGAAATATTTTGCTTTTGTTTGACAATACATACTTCTTAAATGAAAACTTTTGATTAAATTAATTTGAAATAACAAAAATTAAACAGCTGAAATAATTTGTCTTGAAAACTGTGAACTAAGCATGCATTGTAGGATCTCTGAGATATGTTTGATTTAGACTTTGCCTTGTAATTGTGTCAGGGATATCTATCCTGCAGCTTTTCGGATATTTTTACTCATATCAGTCCTCTTGCAACATCTGTAAATTCCTGTCCACTCCATTCCTACTCATCGTACAGCTTTACCCACTATTACAGGTAAACACACACCCTGTAACATAACTCTCCAGAAATATTTTCCATGTTCTGAGATTATAGAACATCACCTTTTGATTCTTTCTTTTTCATGTATGAGAGCTATGCTTATTTAATCATAATACCTATTCCCTTGATGAAAACCAAAAGGACTAGATGAAATGTGAAGGTGGATAATAAAGGTAAGGATTGGCTGATGATTGAAAGCTCACCTGCTCGCTCTTTCAAACACATATGGTTTAATAAAATAAGTAACAAAATAAAGAATAAATAAAGACTATTGAATGATTGATGCTGGCCAGGCCATAAATTATAACAGACGTAGGATTCAATATCTAAAAATTGCTATCATGGAGGCTAGAAAGAAGGCTAAGATATGCACTGGGAAATCTAATCTCTATATAGATTTTTAGATGTTCTTTTTCTCTAAAATGGGCAACATGCATGCCCACCAGAAAAATCCCAAAGCCCAGTTTGCCCAAGAGGCACTGAATTTAAGTGAGATCTAAAATGCAAATCTATATCCAAACCTACAATTATAATATAGGCCTTCTGGTCTGTTACAGAGATAGCACATATATAGTCTATGGAATAAAAAACTCCCCTTACAGACTCATTAGTAAAATCAAAAAATCACAAACCAAGAGTTATCTCCAAAACTTACAAAGAATTGTGGATATGTTTTGGTGTTGATTTTATATGTATACACATAGGTATATATATATGAGATACCAGTCATAGAAGTAGCAGAAAGAAGCACAAAAAAGTTGCATTTTCTTAAATTATGAGGACATGACTAAGAAAATCACATTATAGCTGATCCATGGCTATAGCACAAATGCCAATGCCTTAATAACTTCTCACCAAAAGTTGAAAACTTTGTCCCATATATGAAGCATAGGACAAGGGTAAAAGGCCACTGGTCTGCCAGTGCCTTCCTCGTTCCAGGGCAGGGACTGCCTCTGCTTTGTGTTCAAGCAGACGTAGTTGTTCTGATAGCAAAGCAGAGAGCACTGAGACAGGAGATAGAAAGGCATCTTTACAGCCCCTGTTTTCAAAGCTTAATACCAAAGTGCATATTTTGTTTTCTGCATTTAAACCTTAATACCACTGGGGAAGAGAGAGCATGTGGGCCTTGTCCTGTTCTCCAACCCGAGCTACTGCGATGAGGACAAGGAACCAGTGTTTGTGACTCAGGCAAATATTTCTGTGTCATGATATTTCCAAAACAGTCGTACTGCTACTTCTTGTTGCTGCTGTTAAGGCCCCAGCACTCCCTCCTGCCCTTACATGAAAAAAAATAATAGGAATGTTTTCATTTTTTGTGACCCACTGAGATGTGATGTTTTAGTAAGCAGCAGTCAGGAATAAGGACAGTTTGGGGAGAAGCAGTGCTGGGAACCTGCTGTGGTGTAGTGGTTGCCATACTACAGAGAAAATATAAACCATAAAGAAAATTGAATCATTATATCTTGCCGTTGATCTCAGAAACATGACCCTCTTCATCTTTCTTTTGAAAATGTTCATTGGATTTTTAGGAAGTCCAAACAAGAGAAACAAATTTAAAGAAACCCCTTCAGCATTCTTTACTCTTAAATGGATAAAATGCATGAGAACTCACTGCCATTAAAAATACAGCTTGCCAAACCAGGAGAACCCAGCTGGCATTCTCCAAGTGGAATAGACTGAGATTTTTCTTTTTCAGCA
The DNA here is from genome assembly GCF_028389875.1 of Rhea pennata. NCBI lineage: Eukaryota > Metazoa > Chordata > Aves > Rheiformes > Rheidae > Rhea > Rhea pennata. The sequence continues at coordinate 28,486,957 of NC_084663.1, forward strand.
ATGGATGATGCATATAGATATTTTTATATTGCCTAAAGTATAAAAGGGCCAGAGCTCACAGAGAGGGCCTAAGCTCATGTTGTTCCTTCCAACCTCACTGAAATTCATGAGGTAAATCAGCCTGGGACGCAGAGCAAAATCCCTGTCCGTAACATGTAGCTGCAATTAGCGGATCAGCAGGGAAGGGCAGGGAGGTGTGTGGAAGCCCTTCAAAGTGGAAGGAGTGAAGCCTCTCTGCAGGCAGCGAGCCTTTGCACTCAAGGAAGGGAGAAGGAGAGGAGAAGCGTACCTGTAGATGAGCCAGCTCCGTATTGCTCTTCCTGCCTCTTTCTGCATGCCCACAGAGGCTGGGGCAAGCTTGGCTCCAGGCCTTGCGGTAAGCACACAATATTCCCCTTGACTTCAGGACTTCAATAGAGCTGAGAGCTGGATGTTTCCTATTTCATGATGTTTAAAACCTCATGCAGATCTAAGCATAAACTGCTTTTCCACAGAACTCATAAAGCACCTTCCTGAGGTATCTGAAAAATGCTTTTAAGGAGTTTTCCTACTGCGAACATACTTTCCTCTTGTGAGTTGATCAGAGATTGCTTAGGACAAATACCGTATCCTTTGATTCTGGCTTTTTCTGCTCCTTAAACATGTGTGCCTTCAGTATACAACCGTCACATCCCAACGACACAATATTATTAAGGCAAAATATTAATATTTCAGATTAGCCAGTTTTGCAGCTTTCTATTTTGTAGCCATAGCCTTTATGCCCGGTCAGTTTTTCTAGGTAGAGAAGTAGGAAGTAAATAGAAATGATTTTGTGTCACCTCAGATTTCCCTAGGTTTTAGATTGCTTAGAGACAACTTCGGCCCTCTCTGCAGTTCACGAGAGCAGCTGGCAGACTTCTCCAAGCCGCTTGTCTCTGAAGCATACGACAGCACTGTATACACATCGCAGGAGAAGGCCGAGGTACCCGGGCTAGGCTGCAGCTGGGGACCTGGACACTGAGCAAGGTGTCTTTCATCTGTCAAGAAGCTCTTGATAGCACATGAGATCACAGAGCCGGAAAAAGGCACTGGTACTGACTGTATAAATGCATAATTCCACTCGTAGAGGAGTATGAATATTTTCTGAATTTCACAGGTCCATTCTGGAGCCACTTCACCAGCCACTTTAGTGCAGCGTAGCAGTGTGCTTCCCACTGCCTGACCATATCACCCGACCCCAAAATTCTCTTAACATACTTCTATAAATGAAAATCCATAGCTATCTTCACCTCATGAAATCTAGACCTGGCTACAGAAGCCTTGACCGGCATATGTAATGATTATAGGAAATCCCATTTAATGATTGTCCATCTAATAATTCTTGTTTATTTCCCGGATCTGCAGAGGATTTTCTGAACAGGCTTGGAGGACTGAGAGAGCTCTCTGAAGAATTTTCAATGCATTAGAAGGCCCAAGGCAGAATTTCCAATGCCAGAAGGTGAATTAGGGGCTGCACTAGCCCGTGAGCTTGCTTGTGATGACTAATGGAAAAATTGTGAGATGAAAAAATAGTGTAAAAGACAAGGTTCAGATGAAACATATTCTGACTTATCTGGCAGGTTTAAATAATTTAAAAGCACAAAGCATAACTAGCCTGCTAGAATGAGTGAAGCACATCCTGCTGTGAATCAGGAGACCTGCGTTTTATCAGTTTAACATTTTGGACTACAAGAAAAGAGATTGGGGGGTTCAGTGGAGTACAAGGATAATAAATTAATACTTACTCATAGCAGCAAGAAATAGCAACAGTTCTGTGGAGAACACAAGAGATGTGGCACATCAGTGATTATTTCTGTCTGTATCACAGTGGTCTCCTGAAACCCTTTTCCAAGGCTCAAGTCCTGCTTACCCAAATGGCAGCTCCCCTGATGGTTTCCTTTAAACAAATGCACTGTGAGACAGACTGAAGTACATTCAGTCTTGTGATAGACAAGCTGGCATGACAAATACAGGGATTTGGGGGGGGGGGGGAATCACATTACAAATGTAAAACCATTCTGTTTAGTCTCCCCAATCTTAGCACTTTTCTTCATTGTCTTTGCAAAAAGCGCCAGAAACTATAAATTCTGGCATTCCTTCAGTATAGAGGACAGGACATTTGTAAGCCTCTCCTTCTTTAATCCTTTATTCTCTGCAAAATAAAACCACTCTGTGCCGTACCTTCTACACGCTCCCCTTTCCCCCTTACAGCTGCATGCCAAGCTCCCTACTCCCTGGCTAACTGCTCTAGAAAGCCCAGGAATGGGTAATGCTGCCTGTGAACCCTGAGACCGTCGCAGATCTCGTACGCCCCCATGGGTACGCGCCCGCACAAGGGGTGTGCTGACCCTTTGGGCTCTCTCTAGGAGTCATCAGCGAAGGCATTTCTCAGGGATGTACAACAAAGTCTTGCCCACTGTTGCCTCACTTACAAGCCAATTTTGATCCTTAATGATACATAGCATTTAAGATGTTTTTTAGTAAAATAACACACAGAGAATAATTAGTATATAGTGTAGATGACCCTCCTGTTAGAAACATCTGTGACAATGACTAATAAAGGAATACCCACCCCTAAATGAAACATGAAATCCTGTGTACTTAAAATTTCATCATTCATTTCATCTCTTTTCTTAAATTTCATTTCATTTTCACAGGATTGTTATCTGAAGAGTGTGTTCCTCCCTTTCTTATTCAAAACGCTTCAGAAAAAATACGAGTTTTGACTGCTAAAGACAAAACATAGGATTTAGGATTTAGTGAACAGTTCATAAAACTCCTCTGATGTAGTTAAGATATTATTTGTGTTTCCAAAGGGAAGCAGTATATGAAGTAGTATGTCAGTTATTTTTTAATTTTTAAATCCAATTAATTGTTCTAGTTACAGTACCACTAATTTTTATCTAGCTGATTAACTAGAGAATAATCCAAATACATTTCAAATTATAAATCTTTCATGATTTGGGAGATTTTATACAAATGTACATTTGACAGTGCTAATTTAAAGCAAATATCAAGCTTGATTAAACATTCCCAAGATAAGAAAGATAAACGATTGAATTATTTTATAGATTTAACCACCATTGATATGATGTTATAAACAGAAATATTTTGATGTTCATCATTAATTTTTAAAAATAATTCTTTGGGAAACAGCCAAGAAGGACTGGAGAAGTAGGTCAGAATGTATGCACAAAACATTTGTATTCTTTACTATATAAACACTAATTTATTTATTGAAATAATACACTCAATTATTTATTAAAGAAATTATAATTTTGCTGAGCTTCCCTCTAAAAGAAAAAAATCATTAAAATGTGCTGTGGCTAATTCAATAGCCAAGGCTAGGATTGTTTCACATTTCTGCCTCCCAACTGTTTGCCAAGTATTTATTCACAAATTACTATCCACTGAAACATAATCTGCATCAGAGAATCTCCAGGAAGCAAGTGAATTGCAAAGTGTTTTAGAAAGTACCACCCTTCAGCTTTAAGTACTTAAAAAAAAAATCAGGATTCCCCATTACATCTCTTGTTCCCATATGAAAGAGAGTATAGCAGGAGAAAAAGCCCCTAGAGATCTGTTTTCTGGAATTGTTGCTAAGGAAAATATAAATTTCACAATATCCCTGGCTATTTCCCTGAATTCAGGCTTTTAAAAATGCAGATATAGATAATACGGGAAAGGGAGGGAAAAGACACTTTGTGAGAAGTGAAATGTTACACAGAGAGGTTGTTCCTTGTTTCTTTCTTTCTTTCTTTCTTCTTTTTCTTTCACCTTTCTTTTCTTTCTTTCTTTTCTTTCTTTTCTTTCTTTTTCTTCTTTCCTTCTTTCCTTCCTTCCTTCCTTCTTTCTTTCTTTCTTTCTTTTACCAAGGAACATGACTCACTTTTTATACTACCAATTCATCAAAATTATTTAAAACTCTTCTGAGCACAATCAATCCTCAAGCTATAAAATAGATGGACTTCATGCAAACACTCAGGTAAACAGAGAAAGCAGAAGCATGAAAACACCCATTACCAACAAAAAATTGAGCACCTGTTCCCAGCTGGAGAGTGAGTGGAACCTCAGTCAACAGCACAGAGATATGCGCCAGCACGTTATTCTCCAAGGCAGTGCTGTAAATGAGACAGTGTCCAGGGATGGCTGGCCTATACTAATCTCAGTTGGCCTCTCCAGTTAATACATTTAAACAAAAACATGGATTTTCTGCAATCTATTACTATGCTTGATTAATTTGGGCACCAGGGTAGATAACCATTTTTCTCCTATTTTCTATATGATGTACTTAAAATGAACATATTTTTCTAATGATGTAATTTCATTTTGTTTCATTAAATCTACTTGAAAACAAGCAATATTGTGTCCAGCTAGTACATTAATAAATATGACATGAAATTGGTTAATGCAATGCACATTTCTCTCAATATCAGTAAGCACAGTTTTGCAGTGGAAAATAGAATTAAAATGTGTTTGGTTATAGCTTAGTTTTGCTTTTTTTCAAAATATAAACTCTTTCAGGGGTGTGGGGGTAGATTATTTTTTGTCAGACATCTTGGTATTTATTCTTTCTTATTTTGGGGAGGCTTTCCTAGGTTAGCCAGTATTTTTTCTAAACTTCATTAAACAATTTCCCTTGTGGCATTAAATCAAATTCTTTACTGAACTCCAGATAGATTATATCTTCTACATTTCCTTTGTCTAGGAAATCAGTTAACCTATCAAAAAAAAAAAAAAAAGAAAAAAGAAAAAGAAAAAAAGAAAGAAAAGAAAAAAACACACCCAAACCCAAAAAACAAATCAAGTCATTTAGGCAAGACATCCCCTTGGAAAAAAAAATGTTGTATTTTATGTTTCCATTTACCCATTTTCCTTTTTTTTTTTTTTTTTTTTCTTCCAGATCTTTCCTATAGCCTTGAATAATATTGCAATCAGACTAACGGACCTCCAATGTCTAAACTATCCTGTATCTGTTGTACAGGGCTGTATCTGCTGATCCTCGGTAAGGGGCTTCCTCTCTCCATTTGACAGATGTGTTCAGATTGCCATTATACCTGCACTTTCATGCACTTCTTTATTCGTCATTTTGGGATGCCGGAATTCAGTCCTATGTGACATTATTGTCATGCAGGCTTTCAGCCTTACTTTCAGCCTGGATGTTTTAATTTCCAGTCTGCCCTTGTCCATAGTCAGCACTTTCAGCTTTAGAGAAAACCAATAGGACATTTGATTTAGATTTGGTGCCATGCCTACACCATTTTACTCTTGACCTCTTACTCATTACACTGTAGCTGAGCTTCTCCTTCTCTATTCTCTTTTATATTTATACATACATGGCTAGGGAAGAGAATTAAAAAAAGCTCTATACTGTTTGTTTTAATTTACAAGGGCTAATTCAGATTGACTTTCAGCATTTATCTCCACTTCTCTATTTCCTGGCCTCTCAGACATAGAGTACTCCTTGTCCCTCTAGGCTATCTGCTTATTTCTCCTACACTTTCAGAAGTGGTTATTTATCCAGTCAGCTCTGGAGCCATTCCCTACAAGATTTTCCCCTTGATTAAGATGCAAGTTCCAGACAGTTTTCACACCTTTGATTTAAAGAAATTTCACGCCTTCTCCACATTAAAATCCCTAAGCTCTTTAATCCAGTTGACCTCATTAACTAGTTTCCTTAATTTCTCAAAGTTTATCCTTTTGAAATTGAGATCCTTACAAGCTTGAATGCAGCTGTGGTGGTGGGGGTGGTGGCGGCAGGGTGGTGCAGCTGCTACACCAGCCTGTGAGCGGGTGCCCATGCCACACCGAGTGGTGCTAATGGCAAAGGCTGCAGCTCCCCCACCACCCTCCAAGCTACTTCTCTTCCAGTTAATTAAACTGAATAAATTGGTGATCATTTGTTACAAGGTTATTTTCTACCTGCTCTTCCTTAACATCCCCATTACAAAACTGCAGAATATAGCTGAATAATTTGTTGGCTGGTCATCCAGTTATCTAGACCCCCATGATAATTTGATCCCATGAGCCTCTGCTGTCCTTCTTGAACCACTTTGACTGTCTTTCTCCAAAGTGATTTTGATTCAAAAAAAAATTCTGTGATGCTTTTTTTTTTTCTTTATGGGCTATCGCTGCATTAACATACAATTCTACTCCTCAGTCTTATCTTCACTTATTGCTATTTAAAAATGTGTGTGCATCAATAGCTAGGTTCTACTCAAGGTCCTTATTCTGCTATATTTATCCTCCCTCCCACCAAGCACTTTTTTTTTAATTATGTGGCTTCATGTGCTGCACTAATAGTTCCAGTTCTCCTGTTTTGCTGTTCAGACTCCTTTCATTATCATCCAGCATTTCAGTTGTTTTATACTGACCACCTCCTAACTGGGGAGGTGAAGTCCTTCCCCTGTTTCATCTGCTTATATTGTCTGTCCTGTGCAGACCTCTATCATTCTATATTAGTTTATTCATGACTATATCATTTTTTTATTTTGTAAATCTAGGATTTTTTAAATGAAAGTGAAAGCCATTTTATAGTGAAAATCACTGTATAATCAGGAAAATTTCTTCCTTGCCTGTGACAGAAGTTAGCTGACTTATGATCTGAGACATTAAGGGCTTACTTTAGGAGCTTGTTTAAAGTGAAATTTGTCACAAAGGTAATGTAGGAAACTAAAAGGTAAAAGTTACTGCTGATTTTTTCATTCTACCTACTAATATTGGGAAGTATATAATTTTCTCAAGAATTAATTGAGAACAATCCTAAATCAAGCAATATACAAATGGGAACTAATAAATCATAAAACTTGAAGACAGAGAAGGCCTGCTATTGCAGGTAGTTCTTCCTAACAATAGCAAACAATTTCTTCTTTTACGTTTTGTCACATTCTCTACTTTCTAAACTTAAACGTCACAAGCAAAGAGACCTTTGCTATTTCTTTTGGAGACTACTGCACACCTTAAAAGTCTCACCAAATACAAGATTTTCACTGTTCGATAGCAATATTTTTCCTTTTGTAACTTAGTCTCACCCTTCCTGCCAGAGGCAATGAAAACACAGCTTAAGTACTCATGGCTATACTTAGATAACAGTAATAATAGATAAAAGTAATGGCAGAAAGATAAAGTCCCGCAAACTTCTCTTCCCCATTGGTGGTGAGCCAGAGTTGGCTCGCTACCACAGGACCAAACTCGGGAAGCTGGAATGCACGTTGTCCATAAGCAGTCAGGTTTGTCTACCTTAGATACCAGCCCCAGGGGCATAACTGAAACATAGCAGAGCAAACCTAGCGACAAAATGAAATGTGCTCATGTGCTTGCCTGTGAAGATGGGCATCCAGTTCAGCAGGTACAGGCCTGTGTTGCAAAGAACAGGGTAGTGGCATGTGTTCTTTTATGTGGGGCAAGCAAACAAGGACGTTTATATGTTGGTACTGCTCTGATTCTGCGAGGTAGAGTGAAAGATAAAAGTACACAAGGCAGAGCATGTGTCTCCTTGGCACAGTCACGCTGTGGAGAGAAGTAATTTATCCCTGCTGGGTACATCCATCATAATTCAGAGCCTGGAAATATCTGTTATTAGAGTGCATTCATTCCAGAGCTTATGCTATGTATGTTTGCCATTTAAGTTGATTTGTTGCAATGCTGGTGTCAATTAGCTTCTGAGAGCCCTTCCTGTGTTTTTTGTCAGTAATGAGCATGCTCATTTGTGTAAAGTTAACAAACTAATATTGCAAATATAAGCAAGTGTGAAAGTTGTTCCTGCACTCACAGCTTAAAAGAAGCCAAAATAAAGGAGGTTAGAAGAGAAATGGCTCCCAAACTGGGGTTAATGTCTTCCTCGCCCTTAATTCCTGAAAACACAGAAGCTCAAATCATGAAGATTAAGATAAGATATATAGAAAGTTTGGCTAATCTTATCTGTTAAATATCTATCAATAATCATCAGGAGTCTTTGGCCACTGTATTTAATTGAGCATTCTACGGGAAAAAACATGCTAATACTTACTTCTTAGTTATGAGCTACATTGCAGACAGAAATTTTCAAGTGGTCTACCCCTTTCCCTTTTTTTACCTATATATCTTTAAAAGGTTTTTAATGTGATATCAAATAAACCCAGTTCCAAACTTAGGGCAAGAAAGAAAAAAATATATATTTCTTTGAAGACTGAAAATGAATACTGATTTTTTAGATTCTCCTTTTTCTCAGAAAACCAATGTGAAATCAATTTTTCAAAACTCAGGAAAACATTGAGGTTTTGAAACAGAAGGAGAAAAAAAACCCTCTGCCTTCCATTAAAAAATAGAAACAAATGAGAGTTTCCATTTGTCCTCTATATGATGAAATGTAAAAGTGAAGGGAATCCTTAAGTGCAAGTAATGAGGGAAGGAGTCCCAATCACTTCAGAAATTCTGAAATCATAGGTGATTGCAGCTCTGAATCTGTGGAGCCCCACAGATATGGGGAAGAAAAAGGGCAACTATCAGAATGGAGAATTGCCAGTCATGATTTCTCTCCATAGCACTCTCACCTCCTGCCTGCTTGATGGAGGTGATCAGAATTTGTTAAAGCCAAATCAGTCAACATCATAACTATGAGACTCAAAGCACAGACATATTTTGATACAGAAATATCCTTGCCCATAACTTGAATTGTCAAAAGCAGTTCAGTCAAGCTATTTTCCCTAAATGTGAGCAGTGCCTATTTGACTTACAGGGAGAACTGCAAGAAGCCAGATGTGAGGGGTTGACCTTCTACCTAAGATTAACCCTGCAAAACTGTTCCAGAGAGATAAAACATTAATGGAAAAGAGCATCTATATTTTTCTTTAATTAAATGGAAAGAAAGTTAAAAGCACTCTTGAAAATATCTCATATTTTAGCTTATTTGTAACCAAAGGCCCCTTTCTATATGAATCATTTCAGATCAGTGAATCACTGGTGAGAAGCTCAAATGACCAAAGTCTACTACCAAAATGGTAATGTCCTGAGACATGCTGGTATTCTCTTTAATATGCAATATTGCTTTAATGCTGACCCTTAGTAGAGGAAATATGTTTAAAGCTAAGCTTCTGTTGGCATGATTAATACTTTCAGATTGACAGCGTAGCAGTAAGCATAATCAATAGTTAAATAAGGCTCTCGTACTAAGGTTCCCATGCACTCGCAATATTCTACTGCAGCTTTTAACTAATCATTAAATAAAACAGAGCTAGCACATTGCTGTGAGCAAAATGATCTTTCTAACATGACTCTTAAACAACTCAGTAAATCACTCTTCAGTAATTTCTTTATCTAACTGGCTCAGTATCCTTGATAGATTTCTGATAGCCCTAAGAAATATTTGATCAGTGGGTTGCCTACATGTACCATCTTTACTTATTTGCTACACTAGTTTATCTTATTTTTTCCTAACTGAAACCTCATTTTATTATTTCATTGTGAAACATTTTCTCAGTGCAAAGGGTGAATTTATTAGACAGCTTAGGCTGCTTCAGCTTTCTGAAGGGCAGAATGTTCTACTGTGATTATGTGACAAACGATACAAGAAAAATACCTTTGCCCAGTACTGAATAGTGACTAAATAGCTATGAAGTGCAGGGACAGCAATGAAGCCTTGTCTTTTAAATAAAAATATTGTTTAGACTGCTCATTATACAGTAAGGAGGAGAAGGAGATAAACTGGGGGTCTGTGGGTTATAATACTGTACAGTTGGCAAGGCAGCATGGCTGAAGCCTTCCCGGAGACAGCGGGCCTTTAAAAGGATAGCCTGGATAGAAAGCAGAGTCCCTGGTGGCTAAAATTCACAAAAGCAGGTTAACTCTTTGAGTGACATAAGATTTCCAGCCACTACAGATCAAACAAAAGGACGCGCCTGTGGCTTTATGCACATAGAGTGTGTTGTACTTTGCCCCTACAACTTTCTAATGACAACAGTCTAAGTAAATACCTTAAAGCAGTTACCCCCAAGGCACATCTATGCAGCAGGAGAAAGGTTAATGTTGCATATAGCACTTTCTGTCATCTGTCAGTAGTTAGCAGTTTACTCTCACTAAAATTAAACAAAATCGGCATCCAATTAATGCCCTGAGTTTCAGATTGCCTCTGGTACCGCACTTATTTTAGAATTAAATCAAACTACACCATTACATCTAATACATGGTTGATCTGTGGTTCAGAGGGAAATCATTCAGTGAAAGATTGGTTAAGGGTGAGATTACTAATAGAAAAAAATAAGTTGCAGTGTTTGAATGGTTTATTTAGTGGTTATTAAAATTGCAATATCTTCTCAAAAAGGTTTAGAATCATGACTGTAAAGTTGCACACACCAACTACAAAAATCTGTTAAATATGCATGGCTCCTAAAACTTAGAAGATCAGAATAATGGAAATATAGGTAAATTGTAGAAAATTTTTGCATTAAAAATACTTCTAAAGTACTGTATTATATTTGCTAGAAAGCGATTAAGGACATGGATTCATGTTTTTTGATAGATCCATATACTGGGTAGATATAGATTGGGTAGTGCAAAATGTCCAATAAGGGGAACTTGGTGCTGACAATGTGCAAAGTATGCCTATAATCCAGCAGAAAATCCTATATGTCTCCATTAATTGCAGTGCTGGCATTGTGAAGTTATTAACAAAAAAAATACTTGATACCTAAACATCCACAGAGATATTTCCATTTTGTGAAAAATAGTATGGATGCCTTGGGCTCCGTTAGCTAAAAATGGCTCATTCACATTAATTACATTAATTAATACAGCTTTTGATACGAGAAGAAGTTCTTGGACTAAGTGATTTAAGTCATTATCTAAAATAAGGTAAACCAGAAACCAAAAATATAAAGCTAACTGTAGCCAATATAGAGCCAATATTTTATTTAGTATTTTTATTCATCAGGTTCTTTTCTGATACATTTTGATTCTTAGCAAAGAAAAAATTAATGGAAATCCCATTTTTTATGAAAGGAAAACAAAAGACTCAATTCATGCTTAACTTTCCAAATGAGGCTTTTAGTCTAACAACCTTTTGTAGTGGTCCCACCAGTTAGATTTTAATATCACCATCATCTTGAGAAACTCAGCCCACAAAGGAAAAATAAAATATTTTTAAGAGAAACTCGCAGAATAAGTCATATTGCCTGCAGTACTTTCAAATTGTTTCAATTAATCACAACTCTTATGATATTTGCCTTTTCTTTTTTTTGCTTTTTATTTTTATTTTTTGAGAGAGATATGCTTCAGGTTTCATAGTACTAATGTCTATAAATTTTCATTCAGAAAGGTAAGTTTCCAGCTTTCACAGCTATGAAGAATTATCAGGAAAATATGAGTTATAAAGGTTCATAGAGCAGAGTACAGATAAAAATTTCCTTATATTAGTAAAAAGTATTAACCAGAAATCAAAAAAACCCAGCTCCTTATTTAACACTGTCACTACTATCTTTTCTCTCTCTTCTATTGTGGAGAGGAGAACAAAAGGAAAATAAATCCCTGTATTTTTAAGAGTTGTGCCTGTTTGCTTAGTTTTCTTTATGCAAATGCTGATCTCCATATGAAGGAATTTGCTACATGTCTGAAGTGCATATGTCCAAGAGATGCTGTACTCATGAGCACTGCCAGATACAATTGTTTTTCAAGCTGGAGCTTGTTGAGTCTGCCATATGTTTGCAGATGGCAGAAAAGGAACCGTAAAAGTTGTCCTCATCTTTCCTCAAACAGGAAGGCTTGGAGATTGCCTGTGCCAGCAAAGGCTTCCGAAGCACCAGAACGTTAGCAGACTCAGAGCACACCATGCTTACGGAGTCATCTGAAACGCTATCACGCAGTTACTGCTGTCTCCTCCAATACTTTGTACAGGGTAAGGCTGAAATTCTGTAATCCTCTGCTGATGCTTCAGTACTAGTTTGCCTACCTCTCCTTGTGTGTAATGTTGTTTACCTTTCTATTTTTTTTTTTTAATTCATAAACGTTGAATCTTGGATACTGTCACTTTGCTTGACATTCACAGTGGTGAATTTTAACATTGTTCAAATTAATTTCTGCTTTATACAGAGAATTCCAAATGTATATGTCTACATCTGCACAGAAACGGGTAATAAGAGGAAAAACAAACAAACAAACAAACAAACAAACAAACAAAACCCACTGTGCAAACAGCAGACCAAATGAAGCTGGTCTTCTATGGATTCATCACTACTTTTTCAGCAACTGTTTTTTTTAGCAACAAGCACTAGATTTTTTTCTTTGGTTGGAATTTTCAGCCTATTAGTATGTTTTAGCCCTTTCGTCAATGGTAGCAATAGTAGCATTCTTTATCTTTCGACCATCTGTTTTCATGAAACCTGTTGGAAATCAATATCTTTGAGAGTACTCGGTTGAATTTGCCAATGGGCTCAAAGTTATCAGAGAGGAACAGACAGCAAGACTGAGAAAAAAAATGTACCCAACATAATCATATAAGAAGCATCTTCAATATCCACGCTAAAAAATAAAATACAGATTTCCCTTTCTGCCCTGAAGACCAGATCATCATTACATCAAAAGTTTCTTTCAGTTTAGTTTCAGTTATGCTTGTAAGCTTTATTTGACATTAAAGTCTTCAGAGAAGTTATGTGAGGTTATGTCAAAAGCACAGAAACCATTCAACATACTGACTTTAGCAGAACGAGATCCAGTTTTTACAAATCTGTTTCAATTAGGACTTTCATTTCAAGGAACAGAGAGATTTTAATTTTGACATGTAGAGTCCTCATGCATCAGTAGATTGATATTTGCATTTATTGCTGTAAGGACAGTGCTATCACAATCAAATAATTAAACTTCTAAACAAAAAAAAAGGAAAAAGGGATGTTAGTCATTAGACAGATCTAATGATTCTGAAGACAAGTATCACATCCCTTGCCATACTGTAGCAAAAAAAAATTCTTGTAATATTTTGCTATACGAATGCAGTTTTTATCTTAAAAGGCTCAAAAGTTGTGGTATTGTAGGATAAAACATAGAAAATATTACCCACGTTCTTTTTTCTTTTCCTCAGAAAGTGACCAGTTCAAGATTGCTCTGTAAAGCAGCATCTAAGCCTCCCAGTGAGGTCTGAACTTTAGAATGGCTGGGCCTCTGCTGGTGTCATTCTTGCACACTTATCCAGATTTGCTCTTTGTTATTTTGTTCTTATTGTATATACTATTGGTAGCCCTCCCAGTTCTCCCAGTTTAAACTGTACTGGAAATCACTGTCAGACAAACTTTGGAACCCGAAGTGCCTGACTCCTTGAAAATCTCAGTCTTCTGAAGTATATCTGCTTGATGATTTAAATAACTATCCCTACATAAGTAAACATTCTTCAACAAGCAATATAATAATAAGACCTATATGGTAACTTTTGGATAGAAGATATCTCTTGCACTGCTAAATATTCCATTGAGGCTAAATATTGAATCAGGTGTTAATAGTTGACAGAGCACAAGGATTTTAATGCAGCAGAAGAAGCAAGTGGATTAACAAGCAAATGCCAGCCTCTGAGGAAATTATAATGTATAGTACTTTGTTTACTGCAGCTAACCTAATGCACCTGTAGTAGGAAATGCAGCTTGTCAAAAAGATATACAGTATCTGCACTTTCATGTTTTCAGGTATTTAAAAATGACGATATTCACTGTCATTTACTTTTCAACAGCAAATAAATGAAATCTTCGTATGTTAAAGTTACGGGTATTTTTCATTAGCTCTTACATACAGTGTCTGTGCTAGAATCCATTATCTAGTACATTTTGCTTTCCAGATAAAACTTTCAAATGCTTACATTTCATTGCACATTGGTTGATTGGATAATTTGAACATCAAAGGAACCTTTCATTTAATTTAAGCCGTAAAGTTGTCTTTTGCTTTATTAACTTTCGATCAATAAACAAGCAATTTGGAAATGTAATCAGGAAATGCTTCCAATTGGCTGACAATGTATCAAAGCCAGTGCTTGAAGGCAAGAGCAAGCAGTAACAAGCAGTTTATTACCAGTAGCTGTTACTGACATTAGTCAAAACCAAGAAAGATAAAATGGAATAAGAAATGTAATGCTGGAAGAGCCTTGGGCGCTGTGTTCTCTTCTTCCTTTTGAAAACTGCAAGCCTGTCTTTGATATGATAACAAATATAAACTGTTTAAAAACACCAAATGCAGAAAAACTGAGACTAGCCTGTCATGGAGTTAATCCATTCTAGAGTGACATACAAATAGTGTAACATCCAGCGGATATATGTTATGGAAATATTTTGAATTGGATTTACATGTAGTGAGCAAATTGGAACTTTTGATTTTATGTGATATTGTAATGTGCATGTTCTCATATTAACTGAGTGTAATCCTATTTGAAGATAATGAGTTTTCAATAGGCTCTCTAGTCTGCATCAAAACTGCATCAAAATGTTTTGATTTTGATTGGAGAAGGTCCAAATGGACTTAGAAAAAATTGACTACTTTGGACTCAGGGGTACCCCCTCATTTCTGAGGGGAGTGTGCACATTCTTTTGCCAACACATCACCTATTAAATTAGTGGAACGGTGGGAGTTTTCATTTGTTTTGACAATGTACTATTTATTTTGCTCTACGTTGCCTATAGCCCAAAGCTGAACACTGGGCTGGAGTTCATCTTTTTTGTTTTATTGAGCAAGTCAGTCAAAACATCTTGTAGTCATTTCACAATTATCTGTACATATTTTTAACTCAATTTAAAGAAAAGAAAAGAAGAAAGGGAAATATTTCTGAGATAAATTTATTTGAGAGGTGAGCAATGAGCATAGATTAACAGATTTAATTTTACTTTTCGGCCATGAGACAAAGTCACAGAGAATCATCGCAAAGGGATGTAGGAGAAGAACAAAGAGAAAAAATGTTTTGGCTGCTTTTTGAAAGTTCTGTGTGTTGGCACTGGGCATGCTGAGCACTTCACAAGGTGTGCTGACACAAAAGTCACATATTTCATCAACTCAAAGAGAAGCAATATTGTTATGGGAGGTTATTCAGTCATATGAGCATAGAGAGGGAATTATTTTTCTGGTATTTCCAGATAACTATTTTACAGGTTTTATAAAAGTAGTGGAGTAGTTCCACTACTCCATGTGGAACTATAACCATAGATGTATATAAAACATTAACAAGTCTTAATTTTACCTCATTAGAACATTCCAGTCATGCCTTAAAACGCTCTTTTGCTTTGGACCTACAATACCTTGACACTGGTTATGCTCATGGTGGATCAACTGGCTGTGCAGCAAGCCCTTCTTCTGGAGGTGAGTGTAGCACTAGTGGGACAAGGCTTTGGCCCTCACAGCTCAACTATTCAGCCTACATATCCCTTGCTAAATTTATCCTTGACCAATATTAACATGATTTTCTTCAAATTCTACCATATTTGGCCAATGAACACTTTGAGTGGGAATAATTTTTGCGTCCTGAAGACCAACACAATGATGCCCTAGCAAAACCTCCTATAAGATGTGTTATACACACTATATACAAATATAGTAAGCATCAAAACAGGCATCTCTTCGACATAAGCTAAAGAAAATAACAATTAGAATATGTTGTTTGAGGCAATTAGCCAATGTAGGTCCACAGGTTTTAATGAAGTTACATCATTTTGTATAAGCTGAGAAAATTCTGTCTAGAGTTTCTTGGAATAATAACTACGAGTATTGTTCATGAAGTAAGTTTGAACCTCGAATCCCTAGTACTAATGGAGAGACACCTTCTTCATTGAAATAAGAGAGTAATTCAAGTATCAAGAATGTGCACATGTTACGACACTGAAGCCTCATATCATCAATTTGGCCTCAATCACATATATTGAAATCATAATGGTATGGTGCTATGAACAGACCAGATCAGTGATTTTTTTTTTTTTTTTTTTTTTTTTTGTCAAGCAAAACTGAAGTGAGAAGGAAAACACGTCTCATTTACAGATAATCTTAATGTTATCACAAGATTCTGACCATCAAAAAGAATCCTGGAAATTAGCAGAGCATCAGAAATGTCTGTAATTCTGAGGAAAGCCCTGCAATCATCCCACCACATCATAACAAAAGCCAGTCCAGCCTTTTCCTTAATCCTTTACCATTATTAAACAAACTAGGAAAACAGCAAGCTAACAAGAAGAGAAAAACTTGTGCTTGAAATAAGCAAGAAGAGAGAAAAAAGATTTATAATGTCTATTCTTACATAATTCTACTCTTTAAAATCATTTAGTTCATTGCAGACAGCAGAGACTGAGTAGTTTTATATCACAGAGGGAAAAACACAGGTAGTTATCATGTTCCATGGAGTAAGTTAAAAAAAAGGAATTAAGGAGCATACATGCGTGCATGCACGTACACACACACACCCCTTCTAACTACATTCCAATATATTCCTAGAAAAAGACCAAATAAATCTCAAATAATTCCAAATCTTAATACTAATCAACAGCTGGCAAAACAGCTGTACAAATGAAAATCAAAATTCCCTTGGATTTTTTTTCTATCAAATTGAGAAAAATATTTAGAATTATATAAATAGCTGATCTATTTTTACTGTGAAAAATTTTAATTAATTTCAGGTTAATTAAAACCTATTGTTCCATTTGAAATGAAATAGCTTACTTTCCTAGAAAGTTTTTTCGTCTTCTCCTTCTTCTCCTTCTTCTTCTTTTCATCAAGGCTAGCTTAATTTCTCACAAAATATCATTCTGAAATCAAAAAATGTAAAGTTCAACATTTGAAAGAGCCTTTAAAAATATTTTGAAATGCCTAAGATTCTTTATAACTTGTTTCAGGAATATTTACTCCTTCTTAAAAGCAAATTTAAGTAATTAAATATGAATTCTACCAATATATGAGGAAAAACTCATCCAGGAATGATAACTAGGACTATCTCCCATGTCCTTTATAATACTTTGATCTACATAATGTTTTAAAAGGAGAAAGAAAGTGAATATATGAGTGTGAGATTGTTGAGATCTTGGCTGCATGAAAATAGATTAACAAAAACAATGAGCATGGATAACAGTGGAATAAAGACAGGAAGAAATGTTTCCTTTTATGTGTCCTAGAAGATCATGTAATTTTATCCCCGGCTACTTTCCACGTTCTTAATAACATACCTAGGAGTGAAAGAATTTGTTCTGAAATGTGAAACAGCAATACAATTCTCTTCTGCAGAACAAGTGGCTAATTTAGGGCACGTAACACTATTCAAAATAGTAGATATGAAAAGTAGGTGAATAACAAATAGTTTGCCTATAGACACTTAAAAATGAAAGCACGGTAGTAATCCTAAATGGATTCTGCTACTCTAACTCCACTCAGAATTCCCATACATGATAGCTTCATCTGTTCCTACAGTCTTATAAGTTTTCTTTGAAAGTTCATTTAGTAACTTTATGAATCTGTACAATCAACTGAAAACAGATTGTCTAAATTCAGAACTTTAAGAAAGTTCTATCAACTGTTCTTGGCTGATCTTTGTATTGGGTGTGTGTTCAGCCTTAGCCATCTTGTAATGAAAAGTTTGAAAGAGATCTTCATGTAGCCACATCTACAGTAGGATTTATACCAACAATTTGAAATGTAACCAAAGCTTTGATTCAGTTGATCCTAGTTTCATTTAGCTCCCCTGGCCTCTAACTGTAAAGTCAGAAAAATGCAGGCCTCCTGTGGGTCCTGGTTCATATCTTTCAGTGTCTAATGAACATCTAGTTCTGAGTATCTTAGGGCATCTCAAATGGTACTGGATGCCTCTATGAATCAAGACCCTCCTAAGTACGATCAGCAGAGCCTAGAGAGCAGTCTCATCCCAAAGCAGATACATAGAGTCCGATTTTGTTTCCTAAACAGAGACATCAAATATATTTGATAAGGCTTAGATTATCCTTCTTGGCCTCCAGCTGCTGCTCCAGAAGGGTGTTGTCTGTTGGAGTTCCTAAGTCACTCCAACCAGTCTTTGTCTTAATATGTCTTAGATGTTCCAGGGCTTCTTTGATAGAACTAAGTGCTCAGTTGTGTCAGACCAGCTGTTTAGCGGAACTGCTTTCCAGATTACATCAGTGGGAGTTATCTTGCTCTCCTACAGACACCTACAGAAACCTAAATATTGAACTGAATCCCACCCATACTATGTGTTGGCCTACAATAGCTAAAGAAAATTACATGATTCTGTAGGTCTCTAAGGACCTTTCATGGTGAGGTAAGCATTCATATTTAAACATTAAGACACTATTAAGTTCAGTTCTGTCTGCCCTCAGATTCAGCTAAAACTCATATGGGGACCATTAGCATGAAGCCAAGTCTGTCCACAGGCCTTGTAGTCTTTGGCTTAATGCTGAACTAAAATATCCACTTACCTTTCATATCTGAGCTGGCTTGTGCTTAGTCAATTTGGAAAATCAACAAAGTATAAAATGGATATGCCCTTAGAAATATCTATAACAAACAAGTATCAAAATATTAAGTACCGAGACCATAAATCTATCTCTCATTTTTGCTCTATTTGTATGGACTTTGTTAATGATATGATTTGGCTACCATTTTAACACATCTGGTAGATATAAAAAATGTGACAGAGACTTATATTGAAACAATATAAATACTCTACAGGCAATTAAAGGTTGCTTAAACAGCAGGTAGAGGAGCAATTTTCATGGTCATGTATCAGTTCACCATTCAGTTAAGTAAACTTTCCATGAATAAAGCATGAACTAAGACGAGCCGCAGGCACCTGATTGATTTTGAGCCTTGCTATTTGCTTGTCAAAGAGTAGTGATTGTTGTTTACATTTAGTAGACTACAGATTGTTTTCAGTTTCTCCGTATAACTAGTCATAAAAAGAAAAAACTTGGAAGAATTACCACAGCTCAGTTATATAAGCTTGTGGTACACAAGCAATTACCCTAATTGCAATGCATATTGCCAGCCCTCTACAATCACAGAAGAAAATACAAGGTGATGTTAACACAGCTTGGGAGGACTCAGGGATGAAGTAGGACTCAGACTCCCAGTTCACTTTACTATCACTGCTTACCCTGTTGATTCAGCACTTAATTTTGACAAAAGTGAATCTCTAGCTCATGACTGATTTTGTTTGTATGTTTGTTTTTGTTTGTTTGTTTGTTTTTTGTAGAACTGCATGAACAAATATGTGAGTGGTTATATTATTTGTACCAACTAAGTATGCACATGCATGTTAGTCAGTAGTTGGGTAAATACTACAAACATTACAAAATATCTTCTTCTTTTTTCATGTCTATGAAATGATGAATGAAAAAGGAATGGTGAGTGAAGGTCTTGTAGAAAAAAAAATATTGCCCAGATTATAACTCATTCTGTAACCTTACAAGCTCAGGAGCACTGGTCTCCATGCAATAAATGCATTTTCACAGCAGAAAGCATTTTAAGGACAAAATTATGAAAGTCCTCACTCAGAGATCAACTCAGTTAAGTCCTGCTTTGCTGCAGTTAGTCTGTAGCACCAAAATGGTCCTTAATAGAGAAAATATTTCTATTATCTATCTAATCAGTGACATTTTTACAGACAGCAATATTTTAATAATTTTTAACAGATTAGAAAACACCCTTTGAATAAAAATGCATTTTTTTCAATTTTGTGAAAAGAATAATTAAAACAACTATCAATATTTCAATATAAACTTTAATAACCACATCCATATTTTCAATAGAAAATCCCGTTTCAAGCCCAGCACATTTGAAAGCCCCAAACCCAAAGATGATTTAAAACCTTCCTCAGTCAACGCTGGCTTTGATGTAGCTCTGATCCGCCACCTCTCCACAACGGGGAGTATCCTACCCAGCGGGGTGAAAGATGCTCTCCAAATGGTCTGTGGAATGAACGGCCAAAGACTCTTGGCGGGGCAGTGGTCCCGTCGGACACCGGGCACGTTCCTCAGGATGCTCCGGCAGCAGCAGTGGATGCGACACCCTGGTGGGGCAGGGCCCGACGGCCCCGGGCTGGGCTGAGATGGGGTGGCGGAGGCCTCGGTGCGGGTAACGGGGGTCGGACACAGCCCGTGGGGGCCAGGCCAGGATCGGGGCCGCGATCGGGGCCGGGGGGTCCCGTGTGCGGGCGGGGGGCCGCGGCGGGGCTGGAGGCGGCTCCGTGACGGCGGTGCGGTCAGCGGCTGACGGCACCGGGCTGGGCCGAGACGGGGCCGCGGCGGGCGGCGGGGGGAGCCCAGGGGGAGCCTGGGGGAGGGGGGAGCAGCATCACGAAAGCCTGTCAGTGCCCTCTGGTCCCTGAAAACCCCACTTCCTAGGCCTTCTGCAGAGCACGGCTTTCAGAAATAACTACACGTTTTCAGAAACGTGAAAGGAAACAAGGGAAAGGCCAGAGAGGGGGCTGAAGCGGGGCACGGGCAGGTGACCGTACCTGCCAGCGGCACGGACGAACGGCTCCCGCACACCGCCCCCCTGCTTGGCTCTCCTCACCTGAAGAGCAAAGGAGGATTTGCCCAGGCATTAGGAAACCTTTAAAACTAGCACCGGTCGATTGCCGCCTCCATTTGCCGAGTATCGTCTGACAACTGTGAGACCTGTTACCTATCAAAAAAGGAGCAAGAGGTAACAATAACAATAAAACGGGGATATAACAAATCAGATTTTAAACCAAAGCCTTTTCTCTCTTTTTTCCTCACTCTGTCTCCAAGTACACCTTTCCAGCTCATTACTGCAAATCATTTGAATTCCAGCACACAATGTCACCTGCACTGTAATCTGATTACTTTATGGAGGAATTAGTATGTATATTTAATGTAGAAGGGTTTTAATCTTGATGAAAATAATCCTAAGGAACTGTGATAGGGCTGCTCATATGTCTGGCAGATATGCCAGTAACATGCTAATAAATGACAGCTGATTTATGTATCTGGATTCTTTTATTTATAAAAATAGCAAGTGGACTGATTTTTGGTATTAATAATACAAGTGAATCCACTTTGATTAGACTTCTGTAGAGAGCTGTGCATATTCGGCATTACAATTAAATCTTATGATGTGGAATGGGAATGACATGCTAATGAAGCAAGCCAGTGAGCCTGAACCAAGAATGTCCAACATCATTATGGGATATCTTAGATGAAGAGTAATTATAAGAGGAACACTGAAATGTCATTAAAAATCTTCAGTAAGAGATTTAACCTACTATTTCATACTAATGCTGGATTTTTACAACATAACTGAACACAAAGTTCCCTTTCAGAATTTACAGAAAAGGCTTTTAAATAGGTTTGGATTTAAGAAAAAGATACAATCTAGTGTCCTAATTTAATTTGGTACATCAAAATTCAATGGTAGTATGTAATTGAAATCTCTTTTTAATAATTTCAGATGAATTAGCAATTAGGGCTTGATCCGATTTCCATGAAATTTATTAAAATTGAGGGCTGAAGCCCTTGAAAATTTTTATTCTTTTCACTCCATTAGCACAATACATCTAGCCTAAGTGACTCTGTCAGTTGGTACTGTGCATTCCTTGTTTATTTATGAGAATTTGTTTCATGGAAGTTCAAAAGAGGTAACCTTATGCATATTCATAGTGGATGGCTCATAATACATGAATCAAGAAGAACTCTCAGAGCTTGAATTTGTTCGTACTTTCTAAGCAAGTTTACTAACTGCTTTTACCTTTGCGGTTTCTTGCCATGTTGTATCTATACATGATCTGCCCGTAGCAGTGACCTTTTTGAGACTGGTGGTGACTTGCCAGGCCTCTCTTTGAATATGACACAGGAAGAATCAAACACTGTGCTGGCCTCTAAAATATATATATATATATATATATATATATATATATATATATATAACATTGACTTCTGAAGACCACTATGAAATAGGAGGCCTAGAAAATGGGACAATGAAACAGAAAACCAGTACCAACTGTATTTCCTCAATACCCTAAAAATAGTGTTTCTCTGTGGCAGCAATAAATTACACGCGCAGAAACTGTAAGGTCACAAGACATACGCAATGCAGAGTTGTTGGGTTTTTTTTCCTTTGGGGGGGGGGAGGAGGGGAGAGATTGGTTTAGTTTTCCTGGAGAACTCTTATGCAAAGCAATTATGCTTAACAGGAAAAACCTGGAACTCAAGGGCCTCACTCTGCGACAGCAGTGTGTTTCAATTCAAAGTGTGCAGCATTCCCTGGCTGTTTGCAGGTACTGTGTGCACTTCATTAAAGATGCCATTCTGGGAAAGTCTAGTTCTAGCTGTGTCATTATGAAAAAGGTAAACAACATTTCTCGTGTAGGAAGGGCCATTTCTGAGATTGAATGAAGGAAATATTTACTACTTTTTATGAAGACTTAAAAAGAAATGTGTTGCTAGTTTTCTGTCACCAGATTTGCTTAATTGTTTAAATAATGGAAGTCCAGAAGAAAACTGCAAGGAGAAAGTAGAAAATTTCTTTCGTGACAGAAAGGAGAATAATCTGCTCTACCTCTAAGGCCAAAGGGATTTCTAATGAGAGATAACCCCAGCTAATGACTTCAGACTTTGTTTTTATTATTCTAGATAACCGATATTTGCTAAATATGGTATAGTGCTCACATTAACTCAAAATAGATCAGGATTTTATGTCTGTAAAGACATATGTTTCTAACATATGAGTCAAAAATTTCTGATGCAAAATCATTGCAAAAAAAGGAAAGCATGGTCTATTATATTTTTGTAATTTTCTTTCAGAACTAATGCATAAGAAATTTATTTTCACAGGATTTCAAGAATATGGCATTGTCCTTTGACTTTGTAGGTTTGTATTTAGATACCAATAAAGAACTGTTCATTTTTCATCATGCATTCTGTACTCCATTTACAGCAACATTTCTGAAGTATTTCGTTTTAATATATTTTCTTAGAAGGTAAACAAAAAAGTTTTTATTTCAAATCAAGCAAAAGCATCAGTATAAGGCACCAGTGGTACATATTTTGATTTTTTTAAGGATTTAAAAGAATTATTTATTCAAAGCTTTCAAGAATCAATTTGATATATCATCTGATTTCTGTATTCTGTTTAACTTAATGTTTGTCAACAGTGGTTTACAGTAGAAACCAGAGATACCTCTCCTCTCAGCTGGCTTCAAAAGCCCGCTGGCATTGCTGTGGTTTGTGTTAGCAATTGCTGCTATTAGGCTTGATTGCCAAATAAAATGTTGCATGAGCAGTATCTCGCCCTGAAGTACTTGGACAAATATGCTTGTATTCCACCCAGTGACTGCCGTTGTCCCCACCACTGGCAAAAATCTGAATAAACAAAAGCAGTGAGCCTTATAATGTGACCTAAGGGTGAGCAACCTCGAGCTTGTGAGATCAGCAGGGGAGTGAATTAAGGATCCAATAAACCAGCACTAAGAACACATTGCTGCCTATTCCCCATAGTTTGAAACTAGAAGCTGTTAACAGAAAGTGCCCCAGCAGAATCAGCCTGTAACTACTCATCCCTTAACAGTTCTCCAGCGCCCTGTGAAATGTGCAAACATGCTCGAATGTACAGCAGTTCTGGAGGAGGCACAAACCACTTAGTAGAGTCCTGATAAATCTGCGAGGCAGAAATGTATGTGGCGTCTGCCCAAGCAGCTTGTTGTCTCATCTCAGCGGAAGAGTGCCGGGGGCTCAACAAGCTTTATTTTCCCTGTCGTGTCACTTCAGGCTTCAGGATCTGAAAATATGAAAATGGTTTGGACAAGCAAACATGGTGCCAAAACTATATTCAGAGTAAATCACGATAAAGAAAACCAGTTACAGTTGTATTGTCACAGATGTAAGTGCAAACAAACGGAAATGCTGAAGGAAAGCCTCTTCAAAATACTTTACACGTGAAAACTACCTGGTTTAATTCAACCAGTTTGTGCATACAGAGCAACCTCAGAAGCAAAATAATGCTAGTGTAGAAATTGTACGGCTGAGTCAGCATGGCATTGTGTCCAAGGCAATATCACCCTGCGGAGGGGGCTGGTTAGGACCATGTACATATGCTGGAAGACAGGGCATATTACATCTAATACAGTGTAGAGAAAACTCAGCTCCATGGCTGCCAGCCTGGCACTGGCTCCCATCCAGAAAGCCTGGAACACGGGACGAGAGGCTTGGGTCAGGATGCACCCATCTGTGTAGACATTTCCCTAAATTTCCATTTGCCAGTCAGGAGTAAGAGCCTGCTGACTTTTGAAATTTTACTCATTGTCCAAAATGGCCTCAAATATCTGAAAATATTGGCAGTGGTCAACCGTGACAAAGAAAAATCACAATTTCCCCTGACACCTTCTGTTTTATCCGTGAATTGTAATGACAAAGATACAATTTTAGTTCTGTTAGGGAAATCCAACAATAACATAGTTCCTTAAGGGGGAAGTGAGGGGAAAGGAACAGATGTAATGTAATAAAATGTTACTTAGTTTCTCAAGTTAAAAAAAGAAGTCCACAGTAGCATAAACATAAATGCTACTATTTAGGAAGGAAAAATTTATGCAAAGTATTCGTATAAAAATGTGAACCAGAGTCTGCACACCTCTTCAAACATTCAATTATGAAAATGAAAGCTTTTCCTCCAAAATCTTCCAGGGAGACAGCCAATTTCCTCCTCTAGGCTATGACTGTATATTTTCATCCATTACGCTGTTTACAACAGGTCTTTTAATCCTTCCAGAATCAAAAATCATCTTTGGAAATACTCACAGTACAGTCTTCTCAATATTATTTTTTCTGCTTAACAGAAAGGACACTGTCTGAACGATTTTTTACAGGATCCTAAAATGCCTCTGTTTCATTTATGATTTCAGCTTTTACTGTTAGTTGGGCAGAAAGTATTTTCCTCCTCTTCTTTCTGTAAAAATACAATTTTTTTATTATTATTTGTCTTTCATTTTTGCACTTTTCACTAAAGTGCTTGGTATAGGATTAGGTTTTATTTATTTTTGTTGCTTTGAAACTTCAAAGCATGTACACCATTCTTCTTATCTATTTTCATGTTATTATTCTGTAATATTTTAATCAGAAAAACACTAAGCTTAACTTAATTTAAAATTCTGACTACCGCTGCAGATTGTTGGAAAGTGACAAGCATTAAAATAGCACAAATGGATTAGTTTCTAGAGTTCCATCAATTTGATTGCTTTTAACAGTCATATAAAAAAATATTTGTTCATAGTGGATTGATTTCTGATATCCTCTAGAACAAGTAAGATCAGATGCCTTCAAAACCTATGGTGTGACTTTGGACTAGCCTGGTGTCACACTGGGTATGACTACACTGCCTTTTGACAGCTGTCCTATGGCCATATTTAAGACTAGATCTATTACCCCGGTATCTATTACACAGTATGGCTACTGTGGTTGTCCGAGAGAGGAGCTCTGAAAAGTGGTTTCTTCCATGCCTGAGCACATGTGGTGACACAGGAGCCAGGAAAGCCAGGAGCCATGAGGATGGCTGCATACTAGCCGTGTAAGCAAAAAGTGGGAGGGCTGTGCAGCATGCTGCTCTTGTGTCTTGTGGTCCTTCAACAAGTCACAATATCCGAGATAAAAATCATGCTCAAACCTCTGCTTAGTATGTGCATATGACCTTTCATTATTTCTCAGCTATTTCCTTTGCTTTGAGGAAAGGCTGGAGATGACCAGGCTAGTTCTTGTTGCATATAACATTGGGAAAAGAATCAGATTCTTCAGAGGGTCCTGTTTAAACCAGTGGGACTGCAAGAGAGTAGGAGCTCGTATGTACTTTCACAGGATGAAGAGGAAAAGATCCAGGAGGATTCTTACTCTGTTAATATCAAATGAAATTTAGCTACTGATTTCAATGAGGCTTGAATTTCACCCCTCAAACCTTTTTATACTTCTAGCTCTCTGAGTAAGTACAGTTTACAGTGAAACCAGTTAGGTGCTTGTCTAGCAGGATTTTTTTGGAAAAGCAGTTATATTTGAAACATACATTTTATTCCTTCCAATACATTAATTCTTGCTAATCTTAATGGATAGCCTGGCACCTTAATAGCTTAGGATCTTCTGTAATATATTTTTTTTAGCTAGAAGAAATTTGTGACAATATATGTTCTGTATGCTAATGGAATAAGTCTAACATTCAATGTCATGAACAGAGGGAGCTTTGCTGAGACTGACACCACCTGTTGATAGCTGGACTAAGATCAGTCCAGCGAGTTGTTAAAAACAAGCAGGTTATGACCACAGAGTGTTTCTATATATGAACCTTAACATATTCATAAACAGTGTTCCCATAGTGAAAATATAATCTCTACTCACAGATTCACTCTCAGAAAAATATATTTTTAGAGAAAAAAATAAACTGTAAACTTACTGTTTCCAACTCGCTTCCCTTTCAAATGGGAGTTTTTCATCCGATAGAGGTTTCAGGCATAAAAAGAGTTTTCTCCTAGAAAATATTTTGGCTTGGTTTTATAAGATTTGGTAGAGGAATAACACATCTCCAAAAATAGTAATTGTCTTTTATTCACAGTAAAATTCTACTTTCTACACATATGAAAAGGGCAAATATAAATTTGCAATTTCTGCAAAAATCATTTTGCCAGTAATGCAAGCGGTTAACATTTCACACTGAAATAATAATATGTATTAGTTAAAATTTTGGTGATATATGATCCGTTTTCATTCAATATACTATTTACTGAAAGAAATAGGAAAGACTAAAAAGATATTTTTCTCTGTGTTTCAAAAATCTCTGAATTTTTTACCACAAATATTTTGCATTGATGTTTTATTTGCTTCTGCTGGAAGTTGTGTTATATTTATGCTGTTTGTTGAACAGTACAGCTCAGAAGAAGACACATGTTGAGAGAAGTCCCTTTGTACTAAGAACATGTAACACACATAACATGCTAATAATAGCATTTTAAACTGATATCAGAGTACCACTCAAATTGGTGTGAAAACTAAGGAGGAGAAGATTATATTTCTCAAGGCTCTTAAATATGAGGACTTAAGTAAACAGATGTGCAGTTATGCATCCGGTTGAATCTCTGAAACATTATGCATGCAAAACCTTGAACTGGCTCAAAGGCATAGATTCAAAGTCCTGCATGAATGGTGCTTTTTAGGTTACAGCCCATGTGAGAATGAGGATGTTAATGAAGGCGAGAAAAAAAAAGAGTGGGCTTTGTGAGGGGTCACCAGCAGTTCATAAAGTCTCTTATTTACCCTATATGAACCACTCTGAGGAGCTGGCCTTCCTCTTTCACACATGGCAACTTCTGCCTCAGTTGCTGGCACCAGCACAGTAAGTAGCTAATGCACCTCAAGTACCTTGAGTTTACTGGCCAGTCCGTATTAAAAATGAGCTCTATTGCAGGTTTCTTGGCTGTCATCAATGCACAGCATACCTTTTAGTATACAGTTAGTCCGCTAGACCCAGACTGGTTTCCCTGTCTGGAGTATCCTAATATATCAGCTAACAGATAAAGCAGCATTATCCGCTGGCTGGCCGTCCTCAGGATTTTCTTTGTAGGCTCTTCTGTGTCCCCATCTTCCCCATTATGATTAAATCAAGTTTTAATTTCTGTTGATCCTAACCTGTTTTGCATACAGTGCTCGTCCTGTGCAGATATTTGGGTTCTGGTTATCACATACATGCTCTTAATACCCAGCTTCGACATACATCTCCAATTTCAATTAGTAGCTGATGCCTCCCCCTCATGTAGGGTTTTCATCCCAGACTCTTATGTTTCCCGATCTTGCTTTTTAGCCATGAGTTCAACCTGGACAGTCAGAAAAGATGAGGTGAGCTACTTTCTAGTTAGCTGATTCATTGCACATCATTATCAGGTAGGAAGGTCCAACCCAATCTGATATTCTTCCAGAAAAAAAAGTCAAGATAAAATCTTAGCTGTGACTTGTCAAATTCACTCTGTCTGGATAGATGTCTGAGTTATAATAAGAAGTGGAAAATGTGTAGTCAGAACAATGAAGAAAAATCATATTAAGCAAAATGAATAAGGTGCCAAGGGTCTTACAGGAGGGCAAATCATAACCAGTGCTTAAAGTGCAATGGATAGGGATATTGAGTAATAAGAAGATAAAGATCTAAATACAGATATTTAACCTCTGAAGGCCTTCAAGGGGCTTGTTCTGCAGAATCTAGATTGTAGTTATATAAAGCTTGGACATAAATGAACTCTGGCACTATGAGAAGGTTTTTCTTTTCTCTCTCTCGCTCTTTTTTTTTTTTTTTTTTTTTTTAGGGTTAAGTCATTTTTATGAATACCAGTGAAAAATGAAGTCAGTTCAGCAGTGAGATGAAGAGAAAGGAAGGGAATGAATGAAATGGTCATCTTTCTAAGAAGGCCATTAGAAACAAGCTATATTGAGGTTAATTTCTTAAAAACTGAGTTTGTAGTTTAAAGTGAGTAATTCCGAGTGCCAATACAAGGGGAGCAGCTTTTGCCTTCCCACTGCAGTGAATTACAGTAAACATCCCAGATATTAAGTTACTGCCTTAGTACCGAATTTTTCCTCTATGCACAGTTGATTAGCCTCTGTTACCACAGCGATCTCTTAGCAACTCATTGTCTATCACATGGGAGAAACAGTGGAACTGTTAGAATCATATATACTTAGATAGATTTATATACTGCTCCATTCAGACCACTGTCTAGCCTCGTGGCAAAAGTTGAATTTAAATAAATACACAGGCTTGTTGGGGGGCTCCTGCACAACAAACAGAACTTCAAACATGATGCTCCTCTGATGATACAATCAAACTGCAGAGGAGCTAAAAATGTGACAGGATCTCCATAAAACAAAAAGACACTGCCAAAAGACTGTAAGAATACTAGTACTGTAGGAAGAACTATTAAAGACTTAATAAAAAGTGTTTTCTTTGAGTGCTAGCACCTCCGGTTCTACAAACATGAAGAAATATGTGTGTACATGTCATCCTCCTTGGATATACCCTTTTTGCTTGATCTTTCTTAGTTGTAGGCCCTTGATCTACAGCAGATCAGGTTTGTTTTGTTTTGTTTTGTTTTTTTTCTCATTATAAAATTGCTTGTAGTAAAATAACATATTCAGGAAAAAATATTCCAGAACCTGTTGCTATAGCTAAACATGGATATAAATTTGATTTTTGAATTCACAACTCACTTGCTTGAAGGCACATACTGCATCCTCTCTGTGACAGTATTCCTGTGTTAGTAGAAGTAAAGAGTACGGGCATCATTTTCTTTATGGATAGCATAGTGAGAATGGAAATGGAGTGATTCCCTATCATTTTGCCTTGTGAATTCCCTCGTGTTTGTAGAGATTCTCTTGCTTTCATTAATTTATGCAAAGTGCTGTTAAACAAATCACTACATATGAAGATAAGATAGCATAATGCACTAATATATTTTTGTTGTGATTCTGAAAATCACAGAAAGTAATGGTATAGCTAATCTGTTATAATTTTTTAATTAAATATCATTTGTAATTACAAATTGATATTCCCAATCCAACCTCTCTCATGCTGATATTCCCTTGTGTTTGCTGCCAAAAAGCTTCATGGAATAATCTGCTTGGCACTACCCATGTTCTATCTGTTGTTTGTTCCATAATAATGTTTTAATGCCAATTAATAGTTTTTCCTTGAGGAACATGTAACAAAATTCAAATATGAGTCATGGAAAAGCAGCTGCTGAAATTAGCAATTCAGAAAGATATAACAGAAATTTAAGGCGACAAATCTCTTAAAAATTATCATTAAAAAAGGTTATGTTGTTATTTTCTCTTAAAAATAGACCTTAGAGTATTCAAGTAAGGTTTCAAATCTAACCCTATTTCTGCCTGTGTAGGATATCCTCTCAGAGCACAACAGAGTGTCTGACCAGCTCTCAGGGCTATGAAGATTTAGTAGTTGTTGCACTTGTACTGGCCAGTCCCTCTGCTTTTGTAAGTCAGAATGGCTGAAGCAGAACCTTAGCATTAGCAGATACAGAGCTACAAGTTGTGTGGGTTCTTCTGGACATCCAGAGTTACAATTGCTTTGTTTGTTGTAGATCTGCGTTGTCTTCCCACCATCTTATTTAATAATGTGCTGACTCCAACACTGCAAGGCACTTCCTATTTGCCTAACATCTGCATACTGGATGGTCACAAATTTAAATGTGCATAGACAATTTCTTCCAAGACAGCTTCTCCTAGACCTGTTCAGTGCTCAAGAGAAGGTGTTTATGTCCTCCACACCAAATCCTGGATCACCTCCATGCAGAAATGAGAGAAAATACTGTAGAAGACTAAAGTACTTCAGTTCTGAGTTCCTTCAGAGAGTGCTGAAGAACAGGACCACATCATCTGGAGAAACCCCTCTCTCAGCAGAGAAGCATGTCCTGGAATGGACCAACAAGAGGATTATTACAGGTGAAGTTAACTCACAGTATGGGAATTAATATTGCACGTATGCAATCTGAGTTAATATTAAACTAGCCAACATGCACTGACCACAGCACAGTGCTGGCAGTTAAGCTGCAGCACAATTTTTGCTTGGGTGTATTTTAAAATGCATGCTAGCTGCAGCCTATGCTGTTATTCAGTCCTGGAAACTAGTTAACCTAGTGAAACTTCCCTGAACCTTTCTGTTAAAAAACTTACACCCGTCTCTCCAAAGAAGCAGTTGCATTGACCTCAACAGCTCTTTGGTTTAGAAACAAAATTTTCTCTGGCTGATGCTGTATGTGACCTCTTCTCAAGAACTAGTTTATATTACCAATCTGAACTTTCAGCATTTGGCTGTTTTTGGATCACACTTGTGGAAACAAAGAGTTTAATACTTTCTGATGAAAATAAGTTATAGTTTACCTTCCAGAAGAGACATCTTCTACTTCACCCTGCCAAATACACCCACCTTTATAGGTGTGTATATATATGTATGTATGTGTATGTGTGTGTGTGTGTATATACATATATATATATATATATATATATATATGTAGATATACAATTACCTTTATATGGCCATGGAGGAAAGATTGTCTCTTTCTGCAGTCTGGGTCAGGTTGAAACCTCTAGGAGGAGGGATAACGGAGGGCACAGTTAGCCGGAGAGCCATCAGCCTGTACCACTTGCCTGGAGAGAGCAGAACACGGTATGCAGATAAAAAATCAGCCAGAGAGGCTACAGCATTGGGACAGCTTTGGAGATTGCTGAAATGCTGGCACATGCACACTAGGCCTGAGAAGTAACAGCAGAAATGCGATTCTTCCAGGGATACAGAGAAGACTATGCAATTTCTTGTCATTTAAGAAACCACTAAGTATGCTTTCCCTTCCCCCACTCCATTGTGCAAGAGGATACCATGGACAAAGAGTAAAAATTATTTCAAATTACTTATTTTCATCCTTCTTGTCTTACAGATGTGAGTTTTCATAAATTCTCTTGCTCTAATTTGTGTTCAATTAAGATACAGTGTATAAGATTCAAATCCCTTTGTTGTTTTTATTGGGCTTGCCTTAAGGAGAACATGACCAATTTCCACCTCAAAGTTCTAACCAGTTTGGAATCCCCTCATGGGAGAAAGACAAGAATGGCTACAAAATGCTGTTTATAGTAGAAATGATACTGTTCTGCCTGTGACAATGGGGCTATAATATTCATAGATTTATTTTTCCATGTTGGCCTGAGTACGGAAATAAAGTACTTGCAGAAATACATGCAACATACAGAATTTCTGTCATGAAAAGGTATTGCTCAATTTTGTATCAGGCATTGTACAACTTCTGAACAGTTCGTGTCACTTCTTGAATTCTATTTTTTGCAGTTTGCACATCAAAATCTGTTGCTACTTGCACTTTGCTAGTCCTGTATTGATCTCAGCATCACAGCTTCCATGGATATTCATATCTGGTGAAATAGATAGTGACATTCTTAGAATGGGTCAACTCAATGGGACTCAAACACACTTGTAAGGAGCTACCATGAGAAAAGAGAACTTTCTTTTTCCATTTGAACTCACTTTAAGACGTGATATGTACAAGCCTGATTTGAATGATGGTTTAGTGATTCAGTAAATGGTTTAATGAATATTAAGCTATTAAGATAAAAATGCAAGCACTGTGAAGATGAACACATGCTTTTGGTGATACTGTAAAGATTAAGGAAACTGATTACATTAAGAAAATTTGTGTAAGCATTCTGTGAACATTTGGAAATTGTGAAGGTTTAGGAAACATATTGTCTTTTTATTTGTTTCTGTTTCTTTATTTAATTCAGGGGAGACTAAGAAAAAACTAACTGGTTGAAACAAAACAGCTTGATCCACGTGATTTACAGCAGGTATGAATACTGCTGGGAAAGAAATCTGAGTTTGAGGCTTGATGTATTATAATTTCCAGGTAATTTCCTTCCCCTGCCCTCACCTGTAGAGGAGACTAAGACCAGACCACACTACCAGTACTTTGCTTCCAATAAGCATGTTTAGATCTTCTTTCATGTGATCAGTTCCTTGTTAGTGTCCTAATGAAAAAGGAAGTTGAGGAAACATTAAGGGCAGAAAAGAATATCAGTGTGTTATCTACCAGTTCACGAGGAAGGAGTGGTTTAGGCAACAAAGGAAGAGTCAGGGAGATCACTGTAGCAAAAGTGGAGCAGTGGAGAGTCAGGTCTGACATAGTCAGCACTAAGGAAAGGGGAAAAAGATAGTAGAACATTCTGGCTCTCTTCCTCCCAAAGCAGCGCTTCCTTGGCTGTTAGGGACTTCTGTGAGCTACTGGGTAGGACCACGGTATTAGTCACACACAGTCTCCTCAAGTTTTCTGAAATATTTGCCATGCAAACAGGATTAGAAACCTGAAGAACATCTTGCAAGATTATGAAGATCATGTATAGTGCCGGTAATTTCAGAGTTAGCAGTCTGGACAAGATTCAGAGCAGATGATTAGCATCTCTCTGCCATTTTGATCCACAGAATATTACAGTTTCTCTTACAGTTCAGCATGCTTTAATTGTGACTTTAAACTGAAAATATATCCCATCTAACAGTAGCATGAATATTTCATCTAAAAGTGAAATCCAGCAAAATAGCTCTACCCTTTCCTTTACTTTGGAGCTAAGTAAGAACCAAAACTCAAAGCAAACAACGGGAGGTGCGAATCCATGTGTGATGAGCCCCTTGATGAAGCGTCTAATCCCAGTAACCGCAAACCAAGGAGATTTCAGAACGGGAAGTGACAACGTAGGCAGTTTGCCAGTTCTTAAACTGGGTGATCGAGCTGCTGCTCCCAAGCTAAGCCATAGCAGATGCAAGATTTTTGACTCAGCAGAACAGGAGCTCCACTGGCTATGGCTTTAGGCAGCTGTTTTGTGCCCTGTGATGGGGCCCAACTGCATGTCAACACTGAGCAGATATCCTCCCCTTTCTTCCTCTTCTTTCCTTTGTGGTGATATTTGTGTAATTACACTTTTTCCAAAATAATGATGCAATAGGTTTTTTTTGCATAATATAGCAGCCAGTGGTGTACTTCACAGGCATTGCATTTGAATGAATCTTCATAGGAATATTGATTAGTATGGATTATTTCGTAAACTGTTTAGAATTGTAATTGATACCCAGAGCAGACTTTTAATCTGCATTTTTTTAAACATATCTATGTTTTGGAGTAATGGTATTCTCCACTCAGTGGAGAATATCTATCAGGAATGTAGATATGTGGTCCTAGAATGTCAGCCAAATGAATAAGGGGGATTCAGCAAATTGTTGCAACATTGTCTTTTCACCAAGTAAGCTACATTCTTTGCCTTTGCTGGATCCATGATAATTAGTCTCATCTATTTGTAATACTCTCAAGCTACAGGGACTAAGTCTGACCTCTGGTGTGTGGAGAAGATATTCAATTTGTCTTTAAATTTGTAAACTTTTGTGAATATCAGTAAATACAAAATAATTGATAAATTAAGTTTTAAAAAGTGAATGAAATAATGATGCATTTAGAGAAAAATAATAGCTAAATTAACTCATATATTTAGATGTTTCTACAATTATTGACAGGGAAAAAATCAGGTTAAAAAGAATTAGCATTTCATTCTGTGCTTGGAAATTAGGTACCAGAAGGGTGTAGAAGTAGGTCTGATTACGAGAGAGCTCATATGTTTGGGGAGAAAAAGTGATCACTTAAGAATCCATGGTGTGCATCTGAAAATCCCATTAGAGACTGTCAAGCTGCATTGGTCAGACAAAAAGAATATGAAATGGGACCAATTAATGCCGATGCTGTTGAACGCATGGCAATAGCTTCTAGTTCTTGATATACAGAGGATAATACAATTGAGTGGAAATGATTTTGATATATTTGCATTTGTGGCTATAAGTCATATTGTGTATAAAGAGATGTAAGAATTACAGGCTAGTGGCTGTAGCTCTCAATTCCGAGTCAAGAGTCTTGGCTAATATTACTGGTTCTGCCACTGATCTTTTTGATGACCTTGACCAGATCACTTCTTCTCCTCATAACTGTTTCCTGTACTGATTTTTGTTATGTCTAACTTGGCTGTAAGCCCTTGTAGTCTTCGAGAGAACTGCTTTTTTACTGCATATTCGTGCAGTCTGCAGCAGAATGAGCCTGTGATCTTCTCTAGGGAGTATTTAAATACCATAAAATCGTGCAAGTAGCAGAAGTACCATGGCACAGAAAGAGAGAAAAATCGATGGGATTTGGGGATCAAGGAATTTCAATCTCAAGGAGTTTCAAATATATAGTTTCCTTGCACTGAAATAGCTCCAAACCTAATCCAAAATTTGATCTATTTGCTCAGCATGTTTTCATGTTTCTGAAACTGATTACTAGCGCCAGTAACTCATTTTTCTAGATTAAGAGCACAGAGGTTTAAAATATTTTCTTTCCAAACACTGAATGGTATGTCCCTAGTACTACTGCAAAATGACATTCCTAGTTCTTAATTAAGGAGTGAGTAATATTCTACCTAAATAAAAGTAGTCTGATTTTTAGATCAGCAGAATCTCCTATCAGAAATATGTTTCAAAGAACTCTATCCTCAGGCATCAGGGAAAGGAAAGGGGTTGTAAATCCTTCACTATGCTGATGGACCCTTCTCCTCTTTTCCTTGTTTTCCAGTGTGGCCAGATGTTTGGTAAGTGGTTGAAATTACTGGTTCTCTATAGGTCTCAAGGGACCAATCACCTAGAGATTACGGAGCCACAGGCACCGTCATCACATGTACAGTAAATCTATTTTACAGTCTTTGTTGTTATTGCAGCACAGGAAGGAAGCCCTAACTAAATACCAATCTAGTTGTGACAGTAAGAAGCCCAGACCAGACCTACAACTGGTATATTTAAACTTTTTCTTTGGCTTATTTTGCAGCCAGCAATTTTTCTCAGGCAACTATCTCCCTGAGATTTGTGGCACTGCTGTCACACTGTTCCCTGTTCTGGGGAGACTGCATGTTTTGCATTAGGTTGCTGTCACTGCTGCATAGGCAGAGCAATGCAAAATTTCTGTGGTGTTGGGGCCCCAGCCTGGCAGAGCTGGAGGCTGCAGCAAATATGGCTTTCTAATCCAGAGCAAAGCATGCCACTTCTGAGCAGTTTAATTTCAATAGCAGATCAAATGTATTTTCCTGAAGTAACCCAATTTCTTCACTGTATCCTCTCTTTTTGGGAAGATAGTGGTTTAGGAAAAGTGCATCTAGACTTTCAGTGACCAGCCAATGACTTATTCCCCTGTGGCATGTCGTGAGTGTACTCTGGGAAAAGCAAGTCAAAGGGGATGAAAACCAAAGCACAACCAATGTTACCCCAATGTGTTACCTCTTCTTCATATTTATAGCTTCTTTTGTTGGCTTGACACTACAAAGGGACAAAGGATCATTTGGTTCTTGACTTATTAATATAGAAAAATAAGTAATTTATATGCTATCTGGCTAAAAAATGTTTTAGTATTTATCAGCCATCAGCAACTTTTCAATTCTCTACTGAGAAATAGTTTAGTAGACTGGATTTATCTTTGTTATTCAACACTAAAAGTAGCCTTGGAGAGGCTAAAAGCAGTTAGGGTATGTGAAAGACTAATTTTTGCATTAGTTGGTCTCCAGTGATGATCAGACAGATAGTCTACAAGCACTTTGGTAAAGAAAAATGAAACTCTGATGACTATCTGATCAGACATCATGCTCTTTCTGCTTGGCTAGTTAACATCGTATTTTCAGTGCATAAATTCTACATGGTACCCTTTGAAATGCACTCAAAGACATGTAACATTCAGTCTTCACCCTTATTGCCATGTTTATGGCCCATCTTGTTGATTCCAAACAGTTTCTTCTCGCTGACGTGAAACAAGATCAGTTTAAAAGTATGAAGGTGCTCTGTGCTTCAAGTTGTCAGAAAAGATTTTTAGTACTCATTAGTTCCTATCTAGCTACATGAAGGAAAAGAAGCTACAAATAGAAAGCAAATGCTAATGAATAAGAGGTGTTGATTAGGGTCATAGTTTTATTTCACACAAAGATGTGTGAACCGTTCATAACAAAATTTGGAAGAAAGCAGAATTTGCCTCATTTATGTGTTTGTTTATTAAAGTGGAGCAGTCAGCAGTTTGCCTAAGTTAAACTCTCTTACGACACACTGCATGGTCTTTCAGGCTGCGGCAGATGAATTGGGAATCTCTTTCTTGTCCTCTCGCTGCCCTGCCCAGCTGCTGCCACCAGCCTGCCAAGTGGACTTTGCAGTATATTTTGCTACCTATTAAAATGAGCATCTATAAAATAAGTAATTGGAAAGAAGTTCCCGTCTCCATTGGCCCAGGGGGGAATGAGTCAATGAACGGACAAATGAGGAAAAGTTGAGCTGAGATGAGCCAATAAAAACAGTCAGTAGAAAGCTGAGGTAGGTCTGTAACAGCCAGGGAGAAGAATAATAAAAATAATTCAAGTAAATAAACCATTCCACATTTGGTTGTCCAGAGAAAGGCCACTTACATTTGGAAAATATTTGACAAAGCTGGGCTTTTGAAAGTGTTCTTTTTTGCACGTGAAGTATAATTGCTATCTCAGTCTATGCTGGCCTCATTTCATGCTTGCTCATTCAGCATTTGCTGCAGTAATAGCAGGGAAAGACTTTCCAAGCAGATTGGAGAGTCAGTCGGAGCAGTTAAGGAAAGGAATTCCCCTCCTTGAGCTTAAGTGGGCAACTATGTTTTGTAATGGGTATTTTAGATGAAATGTGTAGTCCTGCATGCTTGTTTATGCTGTGCTGAAGATCCTGTTATTGCTTTTGTTGGTGAATAATTTCATTTGACAAAATGCTGCAGATTTATCTTTATGTATGAATTTGCAAGTACAGACTGGGAAGCATAAAAAACAATACGGAGCTGAACATGCACAGTCACAGCACACAAATTAGAACATTCTGCAGCTAGAATATGCCAGGAATGATATTTTTAATTTTTCATAGTACCATGAGAAACAAGAATATGTTGCTCAAACTTAATCAGTATTTCTGTGTGTTGTCAACATCTGAATTTTCCTTTCTAAATTGAACTCTGTAGGAAGCCATTAAAACAAAGTCTTTCTCTGGTGCTCATCTACACCAGGGTTAAGGTGGCATTTGCACAGTAGGTCATGAGGCAGTGTGAAATGCTGGGCCCCAAAAGCCTTGGTGACACCTAGCAAGCTGTAAGAGATGTCAGTTACTTCGGCTTTGTAACTTGCTCCAAGCTCTCTCTGGTTTTTGGAATACATTGTTATTCTCAAGAATCTGCCTGACACCTGAAGAAGAGGATGTAATGAGAAGTAAAAAGGCAGATTACAGTCTTTCTTGAAATCTTTTCATAAATATGATAACATAACCTGAATAAGGAG
Organism: Rhea pennata; assembly: GCF_028389875.1. NCBI lineage: Eukaryota > Metazoa > Chordata > Aves > Rheiformes > Rheidae > Rhea > Rhea pennata. The sequence continues at coordinate 28,524,825 of NC_084663.1, forward strand.
CAGAACAAAAGCTCATCAAGTGATTAGGTGCTTTTTTAAAGTTTTCTGGCAAATGAAATTTCTTTTGGTTCATTGTCCTAATTGGTCCTACTGCCTGCTTCATCTCTGAGTGCCACTTCCTATTACTGTGTGCTATGGCCGCTGCTTGGCCTCACAGCCCTGGCTTTCCCTTTGCTGGGCTTCTATAGCTTTCTTTTGCTATCTGAAGTTATCCTTTCTGCTGTCTCTTCCCATCTGATTAATTTAACTAATATCACAACCCCTTAAAGAGGGAGGAAAGATAGGTGAATTCGTGTCTGTGCTGAATAAACACTGCAACTGGGCAGGCTGTTGTAAGATAATTACCAGAAATCAACGCATACTGGGACACATACTGGGACTTAATAATGTCTGCTTTACACATGCCAGTGATCAATAAGATAATGTTACTAAAATATTTCTTACCTTATAGAACATAAAATTTGAATTAAATTTCAGTCAGTTTACTACAGATTCTCAGTAAGATGCTCCATTTCCTAATAAATAAAAATGCATTCAATAGCTTGTCAAGCCAAAGAAGTATGTTACAATAGACCTTGCAGCAACTTCTTATATACCATAAATATGGAAAAAACAGGAAGTCTCAACAATCTTGCTTTTTACTTTTGCTGTAACATTTTCTTCCATCTGAGCACCTAACAGAACGAAGAAGTGGCAGAAATACAATGAAAGGAGTTTGCCAGTAGAAGAAAATTCCTGCAGGACTGATGCAGTGAAGCCGAAAAGAGGGACTGACCAGGGCTGGCCGTGGAAGGACTGCGGCTATGCCTTGGGCTCCCGACCTGGTTTAGAGAGGTCCTGCACTCTGCAGCCATAAATGCGCCCAGATGTCCTCCAGCATCTACCATGGTTCATTAACTCGTGTTTGCTGAGCCTGGAAGTCTCTCTGTATGTTATCAATAGCAAACTAGGGAGCAAGGATGATATTGCAGTGAAATACCTTTCCGTCACTAAAATACTTTTGTTATTACTAATGTTGGAAGATAAAAATAGAATTATAATGTATGACATATAAATATTTAATTTCTGCGCCTGCCCTATATTCTTGTATAATAAACAAAAGGCAATCCTGAAATGAACTCCACAGATTTGGCTGTTACACAAAGGAAAGCTTCCCCTAACTGGATCTAACTAATCACCTTGCAGGAAAGAAAAAAAAAATATATGACACAAGGATCAACAGAAGGACCTTGAAAATCTTTATCTAGTCTCACTTCTCTCAGTACAAGACTTCTTTAAAGCTAGGAAATGTTGCTATTGAAATACAAAATGAACCATAAAACTAAGCAGTGCTTGACCTTGTTTTGCTTCAGAGCCACACAAAACAAGTTATTGTAAAGCTATTTATATATCACTTATTAAAGCTCAACATATTGAAATAGATATAATCTTAGCCAGATAGAGACTAAGGGGAAAATTAAAATAATATTATGACAGTGTTAATAAGAAAAATACAAGAAAACGTCTGTTAAAATTAACAGCATACAAAACATTATAGAATAGCTTTATTTTTGTCAGAGATTTCATGTAAAAAACATGAAAAAAATAACAGTGTTGTAGAATTTGGAAAATATACCACCAGAATTTGATTGCCTAGTAAAAGTATCAAAGAAATCAGTTTGGAACCTGTAAGAACCTGCTACAAAGCTTTGATGAACACACTATTACCAATATAAACAGTATTAAAAAAAAAAAAAAAAAAAGTTTACCTCTTATTTGTGCTCCAACTTGGATTTGACACATAGAGAGACAGAATCTAATGAAAATAGTACAGTTCAATACAGCAACGTAAAGTATCTTTACTCTGCAGTAGTATTTTGTCCCTGTTTTCTTACATTTTGATTTTCTGGATTGTGATCTAAGGCACTTTCTTTCCATTAGCCACAGACTAAACACGTTATGCCTTGGCTCCACAAATGCTGAGAGGTAAAATTCACTTTCTAGCTGACGTATCCGTTTATCTGGCTTAGCACTATCATCAGGTTTGTCTATCTTTGGGAGCCTCTAAAAATTTTAGTTAAAAAAAAATATTCACTGAAACTATTTAGAGCCACACTGTGCTTTTGATCTGTATGAATAGTTTCCAGAGATTTTACTGAAATTTCAGGAGTAGAGTTAAATTGGACTATTACAGTAAGTGCATCCACTATTATTACTGCTTCACTACACAATGGACAAAAAAATTCTTAATATAATCCCTGAAAGTTTAGAATAATGACTTTTTTTTTATAATAGCAGCTTGTCCTGCCCTCTACTTCTCTACCCAACACTCATTTCTTGCTCATTTGTTCTGCTTTCTGAATTTCAACTTCTGATTCATTCAGTCTTCATTTGCTTCAAGTAGCAATGTAAAACTTGCAATATAATATTTTAACTTGTAATATTATTCAGACTGGCTGCCTTGTTATTTGCTGTCACAGCCTTTATACTGCTTAGGAGAAGAAATAGTTATAAAAGCTTTTCTGCAACATTGTACTAACAGGAACAGCAGCTGCTATAATAGACCCCAATAATTTTTGTTAGTTTGTTTTCCTTCAACAGACGAGTTTGGGCTTTTCACGATTCTCAGAGTCTCAGTATTGACAAATCAATCATGTTGTATTCCATCATTCTCTCAGATATGTAATTAAAGTTGAAATATGTTTTTAAGAAATATGTTGCAAATTACTTTTGACAGCCTGCTAGGGCATACATAAGTGACATTTCTCCTATGCATAGCAGTGCAGAGAGCACACACCTGAAAAAACCTGAACATTCATCTAGGCTGACTGTATTCTTGCTATTTATACATATTAATTGCAAGTAAAAATAAAGTTTGTTGATTTTAGGTTTTCTGTTTTTCTTTTGTGAAATGGTTTAGGAGCCCAAATAAGTCCCCTGAGTAGTATTTATACTTTTAATGGGACACATGACCAAGTTTCCATCGATTTGCCTTGATTTTTCTGCCCCATAAACATTACACTTTTGAAATAAATCTCAGGACCAGGTTTTGCTGTCCAATGTGCCACAAAGGAAGGCCCAGAAAGCAGTCAAAATACTAATTCTCTGCTACAGAAATTAGAAATTTGATATACAGTGTAGAAATTGTTAGGAGAATATGAATCCAAGAATTCCAATGGATAATTTTGCTTGCTACAGTGAGACAAAACCTACAGCAGCTTTCTCCTCAGAACTGTGTCCGCCGGGCTATAGATATGACTAAAGACTAACAAGGTTTGAGCACCAGGTCCGCACTGCCAAACCCTGCGTCTCCACCCGGCACAGCGATTCTGACCGGCTTGTGCAAAGACAGTCAAGCCGATTCCCCTCGCCAAACACTCGCTTCTGGTAGGTACTGGCCGTTGGCAAAAGCAGGTTCGTAAGAAAGTATTTCTCTCTCAAGTATATATACACATGCTCTTTGAAAAAAAAAAAAAAACAAAAAAACAAAATATGAGCATGAAAAAACATTTGAATGGCATGAAGCCATCTACAATCAACTAGATCCGTTAGGACTGGAGATCTTCCACGTGCACAGACATGGCCTCCGTTTGCTTCAATAGCAGCACTGCTTAGCTTCTTAGCAAACGAGCATCATACTTGGGAAATATTATTTTTCTACTTCGTTATAGTATGGATGGAGAATACTTTCCAGCACATCATAGATACAACGGCTCTGATTGCATTGATGTATATGTTGCGGTATATTTTGAGTTTTTTTCTAATTTATTAGGAAAAGGTTGTTTAAAAGGATATTTTTTCTAGTTATTTAAGTCAGTAGTTGAGTGCTGTTCTAGGAAGTTAAGCAGGAGATATTATTTAATAATAAGATCTTTTGATAATAACATCTTACGATCTAATTCTGATGCTACTCACCATATTAGAAGACCCCTCCCCCCGCTACAACTTCCATGAAATTAAAAAGAATTTTCTCTGCAAGCCACAAGACAGTCACAAGACAGAAGTTTGCTACATGCAGCCTGACTGTGGCATCCAGCATTTTTAATGAGCTTCATGCGGTGTACCGAGCTTACCTTTGGCTAAATGAAGAGCCTGCTGTGGACAGTTACACACGCATGCAGGTGGGTAAACGTAGAATTTCTGAGTGTGTAAGCTGCAACACACAGCTGTCTAACTCAGTTAAATTTCCACCTATTGTCTTCAAAATCTGATCATCAAAAAATCAAGAGGGATTAATTTCCTTAAGTATTGAATTTTCCATCAAATTTCACTATCAAAAGGAGCTTAACGTGCAAATTCTACGTGCAAAAAGCCCACCGAGTCAGCGTGTGGTTGCAGGAAGACTAAATGTGTTTAATAATGTGCTATATCTTATGTGCTATTGTCATTGGGTTTCGGGTCTTTTTATCAAAAAAAAAAAAAAAAAAAAAAAAAAAAAAAAAAAAAAGGTGTGCTGCTTCTTTCCCAAGCCTTCCGTAAGAGAGCTACAGCAAACTACAGAAATACTTTTATTAACTGAGCTCTTTAAAGTAGAAGAATGTTCTTCTCCGAAAGAATAAAACCCTGTGGGTTATAAATGGATCAAAAAGAATTATATTTTTATTTATACTCCAGAAATGTAAGCAAGTGAATGAAATGGTTTCATATACATTTTTACATCCATTAGCAGTGAAAACACTGTTCATACATCAATTCTATAGTAAAATGTACATCCTTTCTTTGCTAAATATGCCAAATTTTATGGACAAAAACCTTCCATATTGGTGTGAACTCTCAAAATAACAAGGGCCAAATGGGCTACTGTTAACAGCTTTGTAGTAATAATGAAGCTACTCTTTTGGAATGCACATTAGCATTAGCATGTGCAGGCAAAATGAAAATAAAAAAGCCAAAATGCTAACGCCCAATTTGAGGAAAGTTGCAGTCGACCATGGGGGACCCAGGACATTTGAGTCCAGGATGGTTTCTGTTAAGTGCAGTTCAGTAGCTCTGCTCCTGGCTGACTGTGCTTGGATTCCCTAATCACAGAGAAAAGCAGTCCTACGAAGTTAATCAGCTGTAGACACAGAATGCCGAGGACAGTTTCCCTGTATCTGCGCTATCTACAGAAAACTCGGTTAGTGGTAATTCTACCAAATACTTGTAACATTCACATGAAACTTTAATTGTTAATTTTCAAACAGTACAACTGTGCCATGAATTCAACCACACAGAATATAAGCCTTAAGCCCACTAGGTTTAAGCAACTGTGACTCTGTAGACTAAAACTATGTAAAATAAAATCTGATAACTCCCTGGTGTTAGAGGTAGACAGTTTTCTTTCAAATCCTAGGTTTGGTCCTTTATTTTATTCAGCAGTGAAAGCCATGAATACAGAACGAATAACAGCTGTTACAATTCTCAACCATGACTTCTAACGTCAGAGAATTCAAGGTATGAACACAGTACACAGTAATGAAAAGTATCAAAAATTGGTTTACCTCAAAAAAGATAAATAAAACAGGTATATTCCACCAATACATAAACAGATGTTTGTGCTACAGTTAAAATTTGCTGTATACAAAAGATCATAATCCCCGTCATCAGCTTATGATAGAAGCAAGAATACATGAGCCATTTAAATTGTCAGACATTATGCTTTATAAGGTATGCACAGAAGTTCAAGCAATAAATACATACATTAGTTCAAAGCCTTACAATAGCTACGCAAAGCAGATGCAGAAAAGCAGATTTGCTATTACTAGCAAGCAATGATATAAGAGTAAAAATTCATGAAATGCATTAAAGCAACATTTTTCTTAGAAAAAGTCTGGTCATTTATGGGTCCACCAACATTTTTACATAATATGCACAATTATCAAAATACAGACCAAGCATCTCAGAAAACTCCAAAAAACCTAAAATCTATTTTCAAAGCAATTGCAGTTTTGGAGGTTTTTCTGGTATAATGTGCAAGCAGCTATTTTTTTTTTAAATTGTATTTATATAAAACCCATGCAAAACTCTACAGGTATATGCATTCTGTGGCTGAGACTTCCTTTCAAAAGTTTTGTAACTGAGGTATGCATACTTTAGCATTGTAGTCTTAGGCCACCTTCTTGATGGTACAATTACCACATTTACTTCCAGTCCATCAAAGTCTTTTGAACATGCACTTGAAACACCCATCATTCCCTTTCAGGTAATCCCCACATCAGCATCTTAGAGGACTGATTGACTGAAAACAATCACTTACAAGGTGAATCCTTCTTTTCAATGTAATTACTGTAAACCTTCTGTCCATCATGACCCAAAGACAAACATAATGAAAAGTAGCAGTTACTGTGACGTTCTCACAATTCATGCAATCTGCCATAATTGTTCTAATTTCTTTTGTTTTTGTTTTTTTCTTTTGCAGAGGTAGAAGCTTTCAGAAAGCCTTTTGGGTAAGTGGGAAAACCCTTTTGAAAGCCGTTATGTCCTTTTATTTGGCGTGATAGATGACTGTATATCTTTAAGTCTATTTGCTGACTTCAGCAAAGAATAAATGATGAGCTTAGTTTGCAAGAACCAGGACCATCACATGGAACTGGTACATATGTTAAGCTCTAGCAGCCACCTTCTGTCAAAAACTGTTTGTAAAGCAATAACCATAATTAGGTTATGAGGTCCCTTGGTTGGGGGAAAAAGTATTATCAAGACTTGGCACAGCACATGAAAAGCAACACGTAAAGTTTCTAGGTTTTAAGCAAACATCTGACTATGCTATTTTCAACTACACCATAACGCATTATCATATTTTTGGGTTTGGAGTTGTCAAGAAAACCAGCATTCCAACAATTTGGCCTGTGCAAGTCTTCCAAAGGGAGTGTATTGTTAGTGT